>NW_022995749.1:6821119-7199778 GCF_900245975.1 Drosophila guanche | reverse complement strand
TCCCGGAAACTGACCCTCTCAATATAACCTTGACGGCCACGTTTTCTTCTCTCCTCCTTGCCACCTTGCAACCATTTTTCAGCCTCCCAGGATCCACACCAGATCCCGCCGCTGTCTGCTCTTCTTCTCCAGCCCTGTCGGTTATCGGCTACTTCAGAAAGCCGTCCATAACAAGAGATCTTGATCTTGTCATGTCTATGAATGCCCCTCTTAACCGAATGCCGGCCGCCACCTAGGCGAGCTCCGCCACTGCGGCGAGGTGCATGGCCACCACCACTATGGCGACGTCGTCTGCAAACCCCACCTGGTGTTGAGCTGGCATCGGTAGTCTTAGGACGCCATCGTACATGACGTTCTAGAGCAGGGGTCCCAAAACGGAGCCCTGAGGGACTCCATCTGAGACTGTATGCCCTGGAACCCAGACTGGTCTCGTACGTCAGACCCTACGTGTAACTACGTGTCCAAATGGTTATGAATTGAGTGCGTTGTATGTTATATACAGAATATATTTTATAATATGTTACGAACCTGTATTGGTGTTGGGGCAAGGCCGGCTAGCCAGTCCTTTCAGGGCTGGGTTCTTCCCAGGCCCCCTGGTCGCACAACAAACCAACTGTTCGGACATCTCGAACCAACAAACGACTATTCAAACACAAACCAACGGACTTTACTCTACACTTCACGGACACTCATCTCTCCGACGCAGAACAACAACAAATCTCCTTTCCAAGTGCAGCGGCCGATCTCCATTTCGCCGCTGTGGTCCCCTTTCCCCCCCATACTAAACAAACTAGCACTTCATATCAACGTTATAATTTGTAACTCAAAAAGTTAACACATACTGTAACGAACCCTTTTTCCGGGTCTCGTGACCTGTGCTGGGCTGACTCAGCGGGAAATTGGGTGGTTGCAACGAATTTATATTGTTGCCTCGACGACCAAGTAAAAACACAGGATTGGTTTATTTCTGACAATTGGGGTTTTATTCAATATTAATCTCTATCGCTTAGCCTAGCTTATGGCTATGTTACCGCTATCTTGTGACCTGTCGATTTCTGACGGTTGGCTCCGGGCGTTGCACGTTGGTGCCGCTGAACTGGGGCAATTGATCTTAATCCGCCACACCAATTCCGCACTCCAACGGTTCGCCTTTCTCTACCTTAACCTCGTCCGAAAATCTGTTGTTCACTCTGATTATGCAAGACTCACTCTGGGCATTCGATGTCGCGGGTCCCGTTACGATTTCCGCTATTATGCACTTCGATTCACTTATTCACCCGAACACTCGGCCTAGCTCTTGGGCTGCTCACGCGTGAAGCTTCTCTCGCTTGGCGGCCACCCTCCTTATATAGGCGCCGGCTAACGGTTCTAACACGCGGTCAGTGTTTTTCCATCGGCGATTCTGATGCTTTCTCCCTTCTTCGTAACTGGACCCCGATTCCATGGCCATATTTGGGCATGCGTTGGTCCGCTGCCGGCCCGAGCCCATCCTTCCACTCTCTTCTGCGCCGCCGTCTCGGGCTCCCCGCTCTCTGAGCGCCTCTTCTAAACTCGCCGTGTTCGGATATCCGAGCCCCTGGCTTTAACCCTCTACAGTCTGTGAGGGACACGTTCCCTCACACTCCCCTCTTTCTTCGAGAAGCGGAGAACCTTGGTTTTCCGCTGACTCGGCGCGCAGCTCTTGCCTGCGCGCGCGCATTTCAATTGATGCCGGTCCCCGTTACGATTTTCCATTCATTTATTTTTTTTTTATTCCGCTCGTCCCGCATGTTGGTCCCGGAAGACCGCTGTCCCCGCGGCTGACATCGTGACCCGGTAGCGGACGCCGCGTTCCGTCACCAGCCTGTTGGTGCGCCGGCCCGTCAGCCTCGCACCGGCCTGTGCGCGGACCACGGACTCGGGCAAATCCTTGGGCTCGAGCAGTGTCCATCGGCGCGCCGCGGGCTCCGACGTCTGTCGTTGGAGCGTCGGCCGATGTCCTCGTTGCGGTTCCGGGCACGAGGCTTGTCGCCTGAACGGTGGGACCGGTGGTGCCGCATCTGCTGTCGGCCGCTTGAGCGTTGGTGCCGATGGTGCCGGCTCTGGCCACGGCCCGCGTTTATTTGTTCGTGCGTGCGCCCGCTGGCCTTCATGGACTGGTGAGTGTGTCCTGCGCGGCACCCCTCCTTTACTTTTATAAGTATTTTAAGGTCAGCTTCATCCTGCGTGATGGCCTTTCCCTTCATCCCTACTTCGGCTGGGGCTTCAGGTCTGCCAGGTGGGCCGTCCGAACATGCCCATCACTATCTCTCTTCATCTGGCAGATCACTGGCGACTTAAAGTCGACCACCCGGTACGGCCCGGCATACCTCGGCGCCAACTTGGCCGCGAATCCCTCCGCTGCGTTCGACAGATGGTGCTGCCGCACCCATACCACATCTCCTATCTGTGGCTTCCACTCCCGTCTCCTCAGGTTGTAGTGCCTTGCCTGATCTTGGGCCGCCCTCTCCAGATTGCGTCGCACCAACTGGAAAATTTCCCTCAATTTCGATGCATTTTCCTCGGGCGTTCTCGGCCCCTGTCCTGTTCCTAGGGCTCCCTCGTCGTACAGCGCGTTTGGCAGTCGGGGCTCTCTTCCTTGTACGATGTACGCTGGAGAATAGCCCGTTGACTCTGCCACGCCTGTATTCACAGCTAGCATCAGCTCTGGCCATTTCTCATCCCAGCACCGCTGATCACCCTCCGTGAACTGTGCGATCATCGTTTTCACTGTACGGTTTGTACGTTCCGTCGGGTTCTCTTGGGGTGTGTATGGCGCGGTGAATTGCTGTCTGACCCCCATTTCCCCCAAGAACTTTTTGAACACGCGGCTTGTAAATTGGACTCCGTTATCGGTGATCATCACCTTTGGCACTCCAAATCGAGCCAAGATTCTTTCGCGGACTGCCTTCACCAGCGCTTCCGCAGTGGCTTTCCTCAACGGTACCAATTCGGTCCATTTGGAGAAACGATCCACTAACACCAACAGCATTGCGTTCCCATGCTTCGATCTCGGCAGCGGTCCCACGAAGTCCGCACACACTGTTGCCCATGGCTCTTCTGGGACCTGGGTCAACATTTTCCCAGCTGCCCGTACCTGGCATGGTNGAATTTATATTGTTGCCTCGACGACCAAGTAAAAACACAGGATTGGTTTATTTCTGACAATTGGGGTTTTATTCAATATTAATCTCTATCGCTTAGCCTAGCTTATGGCTATGTTACCGCTATCTTGTGACCTGTCGATTTCTGACGGTTGGCTCCGGGCGTTGCACGTTGGTGCCGCTGAACTGGGGCAATTGATCTTAATCCGCCACACCAATTCCGCACTCCAACGGTTCGCCTTTCTCTACCTTAACCTCGTCCGAAAATCTGTTGTTCACTCTGATTATGCAAGACTCACTCTGAGCATTCGATGTCGCGGGTCCCGTTACGATTTCCGCTATTATGCACTTCGATTCACTTATTCACCCGAACACTCGGCCTAGCTCTTGGGCTGCTCACGCGTGAAGCTTCCCTCGCTTGGCGGCCACCCTCCTTATATAGGCGCCGGCTAACGGTTCTAACACGCGGTCAGTGTTTTTCCATCGGCGATTCTGATGCTTTCTCCCTTCTTCGTAACTTGACCCCGATTCCATGGCCATATTTGGTCATGCGTTGGTCCGCTGCCGGCCCGATCCCATCCTTCCACTCTCTTCTGCGCCGCCGTCTCGGGCTCCCCGCTCTCTGGGCGTCTCTCCCCAAATGGCCATATTTGGTCATGCGTTCGTCCGCTGCCGGCCCGATCCCATCCTTCCCCTCTATTCTGCTCCGCCATCTTGGGCTCCCCGCTCTCTGAGCGCCTCTTCTAAATTCGCCGTGTTCGGATATCCGAGCCCCTGGCTTTAACCCTCTACAGCCTGTGAGCGACACGTTCCCTCACACTCCCCTCTTTCTTCGAGAAGCGGAGAACCTTGGTTTTCCCCTGACTCGGCGCGCCGCTCTTGCCTGCGCGCGCGCATTTCAATTGATGCCGGTCCCCGTTACGATTTTCCATTCATTTATTTTTTTTTTATTCCGCTCGTCCCGCATGTTGGTCCCGGAAGACCGCTGTCCCCGCGGCTGACATCGTGACCCGGTAGCGGACGCCGCGTTCCGTCACCAGCCTGTTGGTGCGCCGGACCGTCAGCCTCGCACCGGCCTGTGCGCGGACCACGGACTCGGGCCAATCCTTGGACTCGAGCAGTGTCCATCGGCGCGCCGCGGGCTCCGACGTCTGTCGTTGGAGCGTCGGCCGATGTCCTCGTTGCGGTTCCGGGCACGAGGCTTGTCGCCTGAATGGTGGGACCGGTGGTGCCGCGTCTGCTGTCGGCCGCTTGAGCGTTGGTGCCGATGGTGCCGGCTCTGGCCACAGCCATGGCCCCCTCTCCCCTGTCTCCGAGGCCTCGGCCGCGCTCTCCGCCCGTGGCTCCACCGCTGGTCGCTGCTCCGCCTGCTCTGCCCTCTCCTCCCGTGCCAGGGCCTCTGCCCGCAGGATCGCCGCAGCCGCCCGAAGCACCCTCAGTGCTTCTGGCACCTCTGGCCCTGCCTCCGCTGCCTCCGGCTCCGCTGCCTCCGGCTCCGCTGCCTCCGGCTCCGCTGCCTCCGGCTCCACCTCCCTCGGAGCCTGTTTCGGCGCCTCTTCCGCCGCGCTGGCCTTTACCCCACTCGCGCCCGCCGTGCTCGCCGCCGGTCTCCGCCTTGGGTCGTGGCTGTTGCTGTGGGGTGGCGCCTCCTCCCATACCCGTGCCTCCTCTGGGTCCGGGTCCATCGGCGCAGGCCCCGAGGCCCAGGTAATGTGCCACACCATCCCCTCGCGCACCGCCGTTCGCACCTCCTGGGACACAAACGGACCGATCACGGCTCCCTGTGGACCCTGCCAGCCGGGCCCTGGTTGTCGAGGCTGTTGCTGTTGTTGCTGCTGATGCTGCTGCTGCTGATGCTGCTGCTGCTGATGCTGCTGATGCTGCTGCTGATGCTGCTGCTCCAGTGCTGTCGGCACCCCCTGCGCCGCTTCCGTGGCCCCTTCCATGGGCTCTCCTGCTCCCCACATGGCCTCTTCTTCCTCATCGGCTTGCCGCAGCCGCTCCTCCCAGCTCACCTCGGCCTGCGGTGGCCGCACCTTTGGCGCCTTCTCCGCACTCATTGAGCACGTGGTCGTGGGCGTAGGTGTGGGCGTAGGTGTGGGCGTGGGTGTGGGCTCCCTCCTCCTCTTCGGTGACGGTGGGCCTGCCTCGTGCTCCCTTCTCCACACTCGGGTCTCCCGCTCCACAGGGCCTTCTCTCTGGCCTCCACCCACCTTTTCTTCACCGCGATGTTCCTTAGGAGGCACTGGGTGCGGCCCTTCGCCTCCCTCTTCAGCACCCGGCCTCCCGCTCAGTCAGCTCCTTCTCTTTGGCCATCGCCCACTTCTTTTTCGCGACAATGCCCTCCAAGAAGTGCCGGGTGCGGGCCCTCTCCTCAGGTGTGAGGAAGTTCCAACGGTCCCTCACGGTGCTGGGTCCCCTCGGCGTCTCTCCATATTTCGCCCCGCCGTGCCTCCACTCCTCCGCCTTGCGCACCTGGCGCCCAAGCTCCCCTTGTTTGGGTGCCGGCTGCCAGTCCACGATGACGACGTCATCCTCGCTCTCGCTTTCCACCGGCGACACCACCGGGCTTGCCGATGAGCATGCCGATGGAGCAGGCGAAAAATAAGGCGACGCCTATACCTGCAGCACGGGAGACTTACTTCGCCGACCGCACTCGTCTCCACGCATGGGCACGGTCGCCTCATGCTGACGGTGCACGTCGACGTCGTAGTCTCCGTACCGCAGCCGTTCCTCCTGGTCCTCGACAAAATTCTGCACGTGTGCCATTTTTTCGCTTTTTTTTTTTTTTTTTTTCCTCCTCCGCTGTGGTCGATCGCTTACCGCGTGTGTTCACAAAGTGCCGGTCCGGCCCTTAATCTCCCCTATTTATGCTCTCGTTGCACTCCCACTCGTTCCGGCTAACGGTACATCCCTTCGTGGGACCCGTGCACTCTCTCTCACCGTTGCTCCCGCTCTCCTAACGGTTGTTGCCCTTATCTGATCTCACTGCGTTAATCCCAGAGTGCCGGCCTGTGTTTTGTCGCCTCGCGTACATCGCTTCGCTGAGCGTTGGTGCCGACGGTGCCGGCTCGGTGTTTGTCGCCTCGCATACATTGATCCGCTGAGCGTTGGTGCCAACGGTGCCGGCTCGGTGTTTGTCGCCTCGCGTACATCGATTAGCTGAGCGTTGGTGCCGATGGTGCCGGCTCTGGCCACGGCCCACGTTTATTTGTTCGTGCGTGCGCCCGCTGGCCTTCATGGACTGGTGAGTGTGCCCTGCGCGGCACCCCTCCTTTACTTTTATAAGTATTTTAAGGTCAGCTTCATCCTGCGTAATGGCCTTTCCCTTCATCCCTCCTTCGGCTGGGGCTTCAGGTCTGCCAGGTGGGCCGTCCGAACATGCCCATCACTATCTCTCTTCATCTGGCAGATCACTGGCGACTTAAAGTCGACCACCCGGTACGGCCCGGCATACCTCGGCGGCAACTTGGCCGCGAATCCCTCCGCTGCGTTCGACAGATGAGGCTGCCGCACCCATACGACCTCTCCTATCTGTGGCTTCCACTCCCGTCTCCTCAGGTTGTAGTGCCTTGCCTGATCTTGGGCCGCCCTCTCCAGATTGCGTCGCACCAACTGGAAAATTTCCCTCAATTTCGATGCATTTTCCTCGGGCGTTCTCGGCCCCTGTCCTGTTCCTAGGGCTCCCTCGTCGTACAGCGCGTTTGGCAGTCGGGGCTCTCTTCCTTGTACGATGTACGCTGGAGAATAGCCCGTTGACTCTGCCACGCCTGTATTCACAGCTAGCATCAGCTCTGGCCATTACTCGTCCCTGCACCGCTGATCTCCCTCCGTGAACTGTGCGATCATCGTTTTCTCTGTACGGTTTGTACGTTCCGTCGGGTTCTCTTGGGGTGTGTATGGCGCGGTGAATTGCTGTCTGACCCCCATTTCCCCCAAGAACTTCTTGAACACGCGGCTTGTAAATTGGACTCCGTTATCGGTGATCATCACCTTTGGCACTCCAAATCGAGCCAAGATTCTTTCGCGGACTGCCTTCACCAGCGCTTCCGCAGTGGCTTTCCTCAACGGTACCAATTCGGTCCATTTGGAGAAACGATCCACTAACACCAACAGCATTGCGTTCCCATGCTTCGATCTCGGCAGCGGTCCCACGAAGTCCGCACACACTGTTGCCCATGGCTCTTCTGGGACCTGGGTCAACATTTTCCCAGCTGCCCGTACCTGGCATGGTTTGAAACGCAGGCAGNTCGATCCGCTGAGTGTTGGTGCTAACGGTGCCGGCTCGGTGTTTGTCGTCTCGCGTACATTGATTCGCTGAGCGTTGGTGCCGACGGTGCCGGCTCGGTGTTTTGTCGCCTCGCGTACATTGATCCGCTGAGCGTTGGTGCTAACGGTGCCGGCTCGGTGTTTTTCGCCTCGCATACATTGATCCGCTGAGCGTTGGTGCCAACAGTGTCGGCTCGGTGTTTTGTCGCCTCGCGTACATCGATCCGCTGAGCGTTGGTGCTAACGGTGCCGGCTCGGTGTTTTGTCGCCTCGCGTACATTGATCCGCTGAGCGTTGGTGCTAACGGTGCCGGCTCGGTGTTTGTCGCCTCGCATACATTGATCCGCTGAGCGTTGGTGCCAACAGTGCCGGCTCGGTGTTTGTCGCCTCGCGTACATCGATTAGCTGAGCGTTGGTGCCGATGGTGCCGGCTCGGTGTTTTGTCGCCTCGCTTCGTTTATTTGTTCGTGCGTGCGCCCGCTGGCCTTCATGGACTGGTGAGTGTGTCCTGCGCGGCACCCCTCCTTTACTTTTATAAGTATTTTAAGGTCAGCTTCATCCTGCGTGATGGCCTTTCCCTTCATCCCTACTTCGGCTGGGGCTTCAGGTCTGCCAGGTGGGCCGTCCGAACATGCCCATCACTATCTCTCTTCATCTGGCAGATCACTGGCGACTTAAAGTCGACCACCCGGTACGGCCCGGCATACCTCGGCGCCAACTTGACCGCGAATCCCTCCGCTGCGTTCGACAGATGGTGCTGCCGCACCCATAAGACCTCTCCTATCTGTGGCTTCCACTCCCGTCTCCTCAGGTTGTAGTGCCTTGCCTGATCTTGGGCCGCCCTCTCCAGATTGCGTCGCACCAACTGGAAAATTTCCCTCAATTTCGATGCATTTTCCTCGGGCGTTCTCGGCCCCTGTCCTGTTCCTAGGGCTCCCTCGTCGTACAGCGCGTTTGGCAGTCGGAGCTCTCTTCCTTGTACGATGTACGCTGGAGAATAGCCCGTTGACTCTGCCACGCCTGTATTCACAGCTAGCATCAGCTCTGGCCATTTCTCATCCCAGCACCGCTGATCACCCTCCGTGAACTGTGCGATCATCGTTTTCACCGTACGGTTTGTACGTTCCGTCGGGTTCTCTTGGGGTGTGTATGGCGCGGTGAATTGCTGTCTGACCCCCATTTCCCCCAAGAACTTTTTGAACACGCGGCTTGTAAATTGGACTCCGTTATCGGTGATCATCACCTTTGGCACTCCAAATCGAGCCAAGATTCTTTCGCGGACTGCCTTCACCAGCGCTTCCGCAGTGGCTTTCCTCAACGGTACCAATAGCCAGGTAAACCTCTTTGCTAGGTGATTGTGGTTGTCGTAACGCAAGGGTACGAAGCTAGAGCCGTGCGGTCCCACGAAGTCCGCACACACTGTTGCCCATGGCTCTTCTGGGACCTGGGTCAACATTTTCCCAGCTGCCCGTACCTGGCATGGTTTGAAACGCAGGCAGGTTTCGCACCTTCTCACGTATGCCCTCAAGTCCCGGTACATCCCTGGCCAATAATACCTTTCGGCAATTCGTGCCATGGTCTTCCGACCGCCTGCATGCCCAGCCCCTGGGGAGTCATGATTCTCCCTGAGAACCTGTTCCCGTAGGTTCGTGGGGACACACAGCTTCCACGCCGCCACCTCCTCGTCTCCGGCGCGGTGGGGAATGTTTCTGTAGATTCCACCACCCTCCTCTACATAATCTGGGAATTTTGCCGGTTCCTCCTTCATCCTCTCCTTCACTTTTCGGATCCATCGGCACCCTTCGCCGATAAGGCCGAGGGGAAGTGACGGAAGAAGTAGGAGATAGGCATCCGTAGCGAGCCGGTGCCCGACGGATCTGTCACGTAGGCGGTGTTGTAACTCGACGGGGAAGGCCATGCAGTGGAGCTTCAGCATGACGACATCGAGATCCCGGGTAGAGGCGACTCTTCCCGTTGGGCTCTCGATGCTATTCAGCCACTTCAACGCCAGGTGATCCGTGATCACTTTGAAGCGATACCCTTCCAGATATGGCTTGAGCTTCCTAACGGCCCAGACGATGGCGAGACATTCCTAAACATAAATCCCTACACTAAATATTGGTGGCGCGTCCGCCTACTCCCGCCTTTCAACTTAACTTAATGGGAGGGAATTAATTGGGTTACAGAAAATAAATGTAAATAATGAAATAAATATAAATACAAATACTACATTTAAATGTTTACATTAATATGGGTGATAAATATATGTGGGACAGTTAATAAATTAAATATTAACTATTAATATCTGTAGGTGTTAATGTCTTCAGGTGGCGTATTTAATTTAATTTAATTTATTTATTGTTGTTGGCGGCGCGGTTGAGGCGGGCTCGCACCCGGGCTGGGGCGTGACCAATATTCCGCGGGCCGGGGAATGGGAATTTGGCCCATATACGGGAGGCCGGCCGGTTCAATTAATCCTTTTCGTTTGGATGCAAAAAAAAATAAGTCCTCTGATTGTCCAGCCGGTCCGTTTGGTTTTTCCCGATTCGTTTCCGATTTTTTTTCTGTCTTTCCACGGTTCCACGGTCACACACAAAAAAAACGCTCTGACACTGCCGATGTATATTTTCCCACTACCTGCCTTGTCAGCCTAGCTGCCCTATGCAGGCCCATCGCTGCAGCTGATCCCATCTCTTCTATTGCCATGGCATGGCATTCTTGAGGGTGTGGGTGAGCTGGCTCGTGGATCCCGCAATATTCACCTCTCTTAAATTCTCCCCTCTCGCTCTCTCACCGGCACCGTTGATCGCCTTGCCCTTTCGCCTATCAACCTGCCAACCTCCAAAAAAAATACTAACAAATCCAGTATTTTGCCTATCGCTCTCCTTCGAATGCAACAAATGAATGCAAAATGGATACATGCAGGAGATTTAGTGTGCTTTTAGTGTGATTGGCGGCATGATCGGAGGAGGAGGACAATCAGCGAAATAAGCGCCGACAACTTTGATTAAACCCATATCTGCAGGAAAAAAACCAGAACGGTCGTTTGTCTATACATTCGAGTATTATAACTCATATAAATATGTATACATATTGCATACATATTTGCATATTCCGAAGTTTGAAAATAGGACAGAGAATTTGCATATGGCTGGGAATAACATCTGCAGACTTCTTAAAAAAAAATTGATAGTTTTGAGTCCAAATCGCCGCCTTCGCCCCTTGTCACGACCCTGTGGAGCAGTACTTGGTCCCAAAAGGAAAACAACTTAAAACATTTTGTTAACAGCCCAGCCGGGTCTGTGTCTTGGCAACATGAAGATACTGGCGTTCAAATAAGTTTAAAAAATTATAAATGCAAATAAATTCAATATAATTTCATTAATCTATATAATAATTGTTTCCTTTTTTGCCGTTGGATGGCCTGAACCTCGTTTAGAAGCACGGTGGTCATTTATCTTTCAACATCCATTGTTGCCTCCATTTGATTGAGACTATACTCTCTGTTTGCTAGGTACCCTCTCGGAAATTAAAAAAGATCTTTATGTTTCGAGCTGCTAGCAACATACCAACGAATACCACACAAATACTATCGATACCACAAAGTACTATCGTCTGAATTTCTAGATTATTTCGGCCTGTTTTTTTCAACTGTCGTTTGATAAAAAACAAAATAGGTATAATTTAAAAAACAAGTTATATATAACAATAAAAACATTTCTCTGTGGTACACTTCCTTTCCTACTTGAAGTCTACTTGAAATTCTTGACGGCTACTCGATCCCGAGACAGCACCTTAGGCAAATAAATATTTTCTAGCCATAATTGCCGGATTTCTTCGTTGCGATGAGTCCGTGTCCTCTATTGTTGTGCTCAAATTTTGGGTTCTGCTTAAACATTTATTTAAACAAACAATTTTATTAAAATATAAATGTAATTTAAATAAAAAGCCGTAAGACAATTCGTCCGAATTTTGGGTCTTTATTTTTCTGTCGATCTTCACCTTCAGAAAAGAAAAGAGTGCAGGCTGATGTAGGGAAGTCTTTCGAGTCTGTAATATTTTGCAGTGTCCAAGAATTTAATTTTGAAGCCGCTACTTTACGTTACATTATGATTAATTGTGGTCGCAGAAAAATATCGACTGCCAAAACCAGAATCGATGTTTACACGAAAACCTAAGAATCGACTATACCGATGTTTGAATCGATTTTTTCCCAGCTCTAATTTGCGTGTGAATTTTGTTTTCATTTGTTTATTTAAATAAACACTTAAATCATGGATATTACACAAGTTTGCCGGATTTGCGCAAATAAAATAAAGGACAAGAAGCGCGAGAGACATGTGTTCAAATACATGCGTGGAAAGCTGTTGTGCCAACTCAAAATGATAACTGGAGTCGAGGTAGGTAACCTCCATGAGAATTGTTTATAAAGCGAGCGGAATTTACAGATAAAGTTACCCTTTGTTCCTTTCCAGCTGTCTACAGATGAAGGCTTGCCGCAGTTTGTCTGCGAGCGGTGCTTCTCCGAACTGGATCTGGCTGTGAAGTTTCGCGAGCGTTGCATCTTCTCACAAAAGTACTTGCTGGAGATGGTCAAGAAGACCACTGAGGAGGAGCGCAAGAAGTACGTGCCAACGGAGCTGCATGAACAATTGATTGACGCGGACCAACTGGAGCCACCCATTGAGGATGATGAAGTTTGCATGGGCTTTGTCAGAGAAGATGACGACGAGTTCACTTCCGAAGAGGACCCCCAGGCGGCGATGCTTGTCGCAGCGGAAGAGGCGCACAAGGCTGCGATAAAGGAAGAGCAGATGAATCGCGCAGCGAAGCGATGCCGTAACTTCTTTATATGTGAGCAATGCGGACAGTTCTACGATGACGAATACTCGTACAACGAGCACTTGGATGCGCACCAGGAACGCACGGAAATGAAAATGTTCTTTCCATGCACCGAATGCCCCGAAACCTTTACCAAGAAGACTGATTTGAAGCAGCATCGCACGCAGTCCCATAATGGCCAGCGCCAATTTAAGTGCGCAACTTGTGGCGAAGTCTTCGTTTCAATGGGCGCCAAGCTACGCCATGAAAAGTGAGAAAGAAGTTTGTAATTCGACCAATTTCGGATATTTAATTAATCTTTAAATCCTCCCACAGAGCCCATGAGAATGAACGCCCTTATCCCTGTCTGCAGTGCGGAAAGATATTCACCAGTGTATCGGAACTAAGTGATCATCATGCCATGCACACGGCCACCAAGATGAAATTCAAGTGTGAGCCTTGCCGCAAGGATTTCATGACCAAACCGCTCCTGGTGGCACACACCAAAACGAAGAGCCACAAGCGCACTCTGAAACAAATTGAGGATGAAATTGATTTTATAAGTGACTTTGACAGTGACTAATCTACAATTTATTTAATTATGGACTTACAAGAGCTGAATAATTATAGTTTATAGCTCTACTTAAAATTAACAAAACATTGAATTTTCCTGAAAAGTATTGTTTCTTGTATATTGTCATTTGAATTGTTTTCCCCTCTAAGAATCTCTTTAAGAGTCGAGGTGTGTAATTTCTTGAATTCTAAGTGGAATTAAATTTAGTTGCCACATACATACTTATGTATGTATATTAATTATTAATTACTTAAAATATTGTTAAACCAATTCTCTAAAGCATATCAACAAATGGCTTAATGGGACTAGGACTAGACTAAACCCGAAAGAGCTTTTATAGAACGCGCCTGCGCACTGTTTTTTCCACCTTATCAGCTTTGAATGATTTATAAAGAGCGCTGGCAATGCATATTCCGAGTATTCAACTGGTAGTCAACACATCGGCAACCTCGGATAGAACCAAACCAACCATATAACATTGTTATACATACAGATACCAGAGCCGAGTGTTTGTAGCAGCTGGCGACCGGAAAAATCAATAAACTTACCAAACTTCTACGTGGACAGTGTTAATTTCAGTGCAAATGCGCAATATGTTGTCCCGTTCGCAATGTGAGTTCTTTGAAAATAGTGAAAAATAAATAACTTCGGCATTGAACTGTTTTCAGGTCTCAAAATGCTGATTTACATGCTCCTTCTGGTGTCGGGGGGCTCGCAGGTACAGTCCTATGGCTCGAAGGATAACATTTTCGCTGACGTATTGCTGACGGATCTTCTCAATCGCATGGATAACGACATGCAGGTGGGCTACTACGACGTGGACAACGATGGCGACATGGCAGCCGTTGCGCCCAAGGACAATGTGGATCTCGTCTCTCGGTCCGAGTACTCCAGGCTGTGCGAAGGCGGCAGCGACTGTGTGCTGCAGTCGGCAGTCAACGCGAATCCCTCGCTGCGGGACCATGAGTTCCTGCAGCACAGCTCGCTGTGGGGTCACCAGTTCATCTCGGGCGGCATGGGCGAGGGCCCCAACCGCTTCAACAATATTGTAAAGAACGACGCTGGCTTGCCCGCCTACTGCAATCCACCCAATCCCTGCCCCGAGGGCTATGACGCGGACACCCAGGGAGGCAGCTGCCTCATGGACTTTGAGAACACCGCCATCTTCAGTCGCGAGTTCCAGGCTGCCCAGGACTGCACCTGCGACAACGAGCATATGTTCGACTGTTCGGAGCAGGACAGCGCCGATTCGGGCTCGGACAAGGGCGACCTCAACTCGGCCGTGGAGCAGTACATACTCCAGATGGGCCAGGAGAACAGCCTCAACAATGTCAACAGCTTGGTCAAGAAGGCAGGCTATCCGGCCATGCCCGACCCACGCATGGACGCTGTCATGAATCCATTCCTGCAGGGCGATCGTCTGCCCATAGCCGCCAAGAAGGGCAACATGCTCTTCCACTAAACAATTGCTTGACTAGTGTTGGGCGTTGGGTGTTGGGTCCTCACGTCAACTCATACATTTACGAAGCATACTTATAGCATTCGTTTTCGGTATTTGGGTGTCTACTATTATTGCAATTATTAGCCATCATAGTTGGTTATCAATGTTGTCCCGCTCAGTGGAGCTTCCAAGCAGAGTCTATACAAAGTTCTATACAGTTCCCTTGCCCCCCAATACTATGCCACCAAATAAACTTATTCATATTAAACGAGGGCTCAAAGCCAGAAACAACAAGTACGATCTATCTCGATTTATTCGCATTTATTTGTCGTATCAAATTTCATTATTATATTGGAATATACGAGTGTGTATTTCCCTCTTAATTGCTGCACTTCCGATTGAGCTCTGAGCGTTGAGTATTTTGTGTCAGCATGCACTGGTAGTGGGATTGCCACAGATTGACTTAAACATAACCTAACAAATGATATAGTATAGTACATAGTATGAATGTTTGTTGCCATTCTTGGGCCCACACATCGTCACTGGCAGTGTGATTAGCTAAGCATTATGTTCGTTGTGTCGACAAAGGCAATGTCACTCACTCTCACTCTCACTCTCTATCTTTATCTATATCTCCTCTCATGTCTCCTAATTACGAGTATGTACAACACAATAATGTTCTTGACTATAGCTCTAGATGTAGGTTTTATGTTTAGGTTTAGGTCTATATTCTAGGCAGTTTATGGAAAGAGGCGGAACAATTCGTTAACAAGATGTCTAGCTTACACATAAAAGTAGTTTACAAGCGCCCCGTGGTGTTGCCGCCGCTGGTGTTCTGGCCCCAGGACACCTGGGGATGCGGATGTGGGTTGCGAGTGGTCAGACGCAGCGAGTTGCCATCGCCGTCCTCATCGATGACATGCTCGTAGCCCTGATTGATGGTGCCCCCACCATTAGAGCCATAAATTTGCTATTCAATGGAAGATTATTATATTAGTTCCCAATTTATGGTAAGTATTATCAATGCTCACCTCTGGCGGTATTCCGTTCACATTGAACACATCCTTGATGCTAATGCCAGCATTTGACACCCGTCCACTTCGCTGATTGGGCACACCTCCATTATTGTTCACCTAGGAAGGGAATGTGCTCGTAAATGTTTTTAAATATCTCTCGCTTCGCTTCTTACCGGTGCTCCTGTGGTAATGCCGTACTCATTCTTCGCCCCCAGTGTCTGCATGGCCGACTTGCGTCTTTCGGCCATAACCGAATTCTTGCGCACCTCCAAGGCCCGAATGGTCTCGGCCCTCATGGTCAGGCGACGCGTGAGAATGGGCGTTGCGGGATTATTCTCTGCATCGGCAGTGAGCTTGAGGAATCGCTTTTTGAAGGCCACATCCAGGGTGCCAATTTGTCGACGCGGCTGCCGGGCCTTCTCCAGGTTCTGGATGGTCTTGCGACGGGCTATGCGATCGGGTCCCGAGCCAGAATCATTGTCATAGTCCCCATCGATGCCCTGCAAACGCTGCAGATTCTTGACAATCTCCACAGCATGCTGGAGGGAACGAACAAAGTGTGAGTGGAGATTCAGAGATGCGTGTGTGGTGTGTACCCACCTTGTCTATAAGCTGATCCTGTGTGAGATCCTCCGATTTCTTTTTGCAAAAGTTCAGTTCGGTGGAGGCCAATATGTGCGAGATGGTGCCAAAGCGATGGAACAACATGGCCGTAAACTGTATGACCAAAATGAGGGCAAAGAAGAACACAAAGACCAGGCCAATGGGCTCCAGCTGCAGATACTCCTTGGAGATGTGAACCTGTGAAAGCATTTCGGGCTGGTTAGTGGACTGCTCAGCAGATTACCATTTGGGTTAGTGACATTGAACAATTTGATTGGTAGATTCGAGTATTGGTTGCTTGAATGGCTGAACATAACACCAATTGTCCGGTGATTGTGGCATGTTGAGGTGTGATACCAAGTAGGAGTAGGAGGAGGTTATACGATTATGTAGGAACAATGAGACATGCAGCCATGACTCTGGGCACGTGTGGATATACCTTGTGTATATATAGTTGATATGGCTTTCAGTTTACCGTGTTTCCATTTTCTTTGGGATAAGGGAATAACTGTTAGCGACCATTTGCGATGTCAATGTGTGGGTTGGTTTTAACATGATGCACGAGTTTTTTAATTTGTTTCGTATGATTTCGTATGCCTGAACCATTAGGATGGGGTTCCAACAAGGGGAAAGTAACAAGAACAAGTAACAATAACATCATTAGCTGGTTGTTTGGGTTTGTGATAAACATAGAGAGTGAGACAGAGAGTTGAGTGTCGGGACAGGCGGGAAGTTAGACAGGTTGGAGACAGACCCTTTTGGCACACACGCAACCAAAACAGAGTGGTTCAGAGTGATGCAGTGGTTGGTTAGATAGAACATCGTACATATACGTAGGATAAAGTAGGATTTTATGTAAACCTCAGATGTCTCTTCGATATAGGTAATGTTCGTTTTAATGCCCAACGGCCAAACGATATGCAATTTATCCTTGTTCAGTTGCAACAAGAACACAATCAACACAAACAAGGCATTGGCCATGAAAAACGCAAACACCGACTTGTTCCGCAGCTCAATCAGATCGGAGGCAATGCGGGCCTTCGGATCATATCGTTCCAATTTTGGTAAGAGAAAACGAGAAGAACGAGAGTTTTTGTTAGTATGGCTTGCAATGGTTTCTTTACCTCCTGTGTGGACTCGTCGTAGGTGATGTTGGTGCGCACGCCGAAGGGCCACTTCACGTGAATGTTGTCCTTGTTCAGCTGCAGCAGGAACACGATCAGCACAAACAGTGCGTTGATCATGAAGAAGGCAAACACCGACGAGTCGCGCAGCTCTTTCAGATCTTTCGCTATGCGGGCCTACAATAATGTTATGCGATATTCGATTCGATTTGGTTGGGCCATCATTTCACAAAATACTCAAAGAGAAGTTCGACTGTTTCGGAGTACCGAAGAGACTCTTGTTCGTAACATACCTGCTCCACGGGATCATTGTCAATGGGATAGAGATACTGATCGATGAGATCTTTCCAGAACTGAATTTCGGTACTGGACAAAAAGTCCACTTCGCCCTTGCGCACATCGGGATCCTCGATCCAGTAGGGGTTCGTGAGGAAGTCGCGCTCCTGCTTGGGCTCTGCCGAAGTGTCCGAATCGGAGACGTCCGACTCGTCGCCCGATTTCTCCGCCACCGATGTGAGCAAATGGTGATCCTTGGAGCCGCTGGAAGTGGTCCTGCGTCTGTTGTGGCGCGAGGCATGGTGTCCGTGCGGATCGACGGCGCTCTCGATGGTGTCCATGCGCTGCTTGATCGTGTCCAGGGACTCGGCAATGGTAGTCAGCTGCTGCTTCTCGTCAGAGGTC
Source organism: Drosophila guanche (assembly GCF_900245975.1). Lineage (NCBI taxonomy): Eukaryota > Metazoa > Arthropoda > Insecta > Diptera > Drosophilidae > Drosophila > Drosophila guanche. The sequence goes on along the minus strand of NW_022995749.1, from coordinate 7,182,127 downwards.
TTGCCATGGGTGCAGAAGATGCAGCGGAAGAGTCCGGCGAGGGAGAACTCCACCGAGCCCTCCTCGTCGCCATTGTCGCCGATGCCGCTCTGCAGGAAGCTGAGCATGCTCTTCTGCTTGACCCGCTTCTTGGCCTCCTCGTTGGCCTTCTTCTCGGCCTCGAGCTCCTTCTTGGTCTTCTTGGCCACCACCTCGCGGGTGCCCCACGAGACGACATTCAGGTTGATGATCGAGTAGAGGATGAGCAGCAGGTACATGGACGGAATGGACAGCAGATAGATCAAGCCGCACGTTATGCACCAGAACTCCTGGGGATGCAAACATGCGGCTATGAAGAATGAGCCCACCATCGATATCAAGAAGATGGCCGAGGGAGAGCCTATCCCATCCTCGCCCAACTGCAGGGCCGTGCCCACGATCACAGCCATCATGATCAGCGCATAGGCGGTGGACAGCACCTGTGCCACGAACAGCTGAATGTTGGACTTGCAGGTGAAGCAGATGAACATGAAGGCCAGAATCGGAACGATGTTGTAGTGGAAGGAGGTCCAGTTGTCGATGCGGAAGGCCGCCACGAAGGCGCCCACCAACATGAGGAAGATCGTGCCGGGCCCCAGGATGGTGCCGCCCATCAACATCATCTGGTAGAAGATGTACAGCAGCGAGATGTTGTCGTTGATCTTGATCGTGCGCTTGGCGTCCGCCAGCAGGTCCATGATGTTGGCAATGGTCGAGGGCACCCAGCGACGTCGCTGGTTGTAGAACTCGTTAAAGCCTTCCGGGCAGTGGGTGTACGCATCGCTGGCAGCGGAGTACTCCACGCGATAGCCGCGCTGCAGGAGCAGCGTGCAGAGCCAACGATCCTCGCCCTGATCGTACTGCACATAGTGCCGGGCCTCGTCCGATCGCGTCGTGTACTTCTTCATCACGTTGTCGTCCATGAGGGCCTTGCCGCGGAAGAGGGAGAAGCAGCCGGGGGAGCAGAGCACACAGCCGATCATGTGCTCGGTGGCCTTCTGCAGCCAATGCCCGATGGCGTACTCGAAGAGCTGGTACCACACCATGGGCCCCGAGCCCACCGGATGGATGCGGCCACAGGCGGCGCCCAGGTTCTTGTTCTTCTTCATCAGATCCACCAGCAGCGTGACGGCGTTAGGCTTGAAGTCAATGTCTCCGTCCAGGGTCAGCAGGTAGGTGTTCTCCGCAATGGCATCCTTGCGATCCACCGATATGGGCAGCTCCATGAGCCGATGTCCCAGCAGGTAGTACATGTACATGACCTGGGACCAGCGCTTGCGATGGCGAATGCGGTCCTTGTCCTTCAGGTGGGTGATGAACTTGGTCTTGCCGGGCAGTGTCCACACCAGGCGACCGCCGTACGGTGTGGGATACTTCTTGGGCGGACGCAGCCGTATCGTGGTCTGATGTATGTCCGAGGCAGCCTCGTCCATGGTGGCAATCAGCAGCTTCACAAATCGATTGCATTGGATGTCATCGTCGCTGTGATCGGAGATCTCGAAGGCGTCGTCGAAGAAGATGTGGGCTGCAAGAAAAGTTAGAGATTCAACTCAATCGGAGACTCACTCAACCTCTTTGAACTCACTCTCAAACTCGTAGTAGTCGGGGTCGAGCACCCGCAAATACTTCTGGGCCACACGGCGCGCACACTGGTCCTCGTCCATGCGCATGATGCTCTTCAAGAACTCGATCATCTCGTCCCTGGTTTCGTGCCACATGGTGGCACACGAGTAGATGCGGGTTATGTTGTCCGAGGACTTGATCGAGGGCTTGTTCGGGGCGGAGGAGCGATCGGTGTGCACTGAAATGGTTTCGTAGTACTCGTCGCCCTTTTCCTTTTCAATCTCCGACAGATCCTCCGTTTTGACATCCGCCTGATCGTCGCGCCTGCGATTGAGGGCCATGGACTGGTCGATCAGCAGCGAGGAGTACATGGGCTTCACGAAGAGCTTCTCGGTGGTGGCCAGGCGCTCGCACTTGGGCGTCCAGATGTGCAGGGCTATCCAGGTCTGGCTGAGCAGCCACAGGATCCACGCCCAGGCCATTTGCTCCGTCACAAAGTTGTTGAAGCGGAAGTTCGAGGGACTCGTAAAGAACAGATAATCCGGTATGGTGTCGTGGAAGAAGCAAGGATCGTCGATGCGAATGCCACACACGGAAATCAGCAGGGAGACGGCCAGGGGCACGGTTAGGCTCACGGGGAAGGCGTAGCTGAAGCCCTGGATGAGAATTTTGCAGGCGAACTTGCCGAAGATGTAGCACAGGTAGGCGCCAAAGATCTGCAGGAGCAGGACATAGACCACCGTGTTGTAGGCGGCGTCCACCTCGACCGTGTCTATGTTGGCCGACTCCAGGGTGTCGGGCAGGACTCCGCCGAGACCCGCTGGCAGCTCGTAGACAATGATCTTGTGCGGACCGAAGGCGTCGCCGTACAGGGCAAAGAGATTGCCGGGCTCCTCGCCCTGGGCCCAGTAGATGAGCAGGGTGAGGCAGAAGAAGAGCAGGATCTTCCAGATGGACAGGAACATGTGACAGAAGTAGCGGGTGTAGCGCATCTCCTCCTTGATGCGTCCCAGGGCTCGCACCAGGCCCAGGGACGACTGCGGCGACACGTAGTTCTCCCACCAGCCGCACGAGATCATCACACAGGCCACCGGAATGACCCACAACTCGCGGCGGTTCTCCAGCAGGGGCCAGATGACGAGACCCGTCACCTGTGCCGCCACCGCCGCCAGATCGATGATGGCCTTAACGAAGCGCTTGCCCTCCTTGGAGGTGCGCGAGAGCAGCCCAAAGATGCCCGGGATGACGCACAGGCAGTTGGTGAGCATCGCTCCCTGGATGGCATCGATCTGGGGCAGCACCACGAACATCAGCAGCGCCGTGCCCATCGCATTGAAGCTCTCCATCAGCCAGACGAACAGAAAGTGCCCCGTCTTGGGCACCTTGAAAGTCTTGAAGAAACAGATGCGAGCGGAACGGATCAGAGCCCCAATCTCGGGCAGGGCATAGGCTATCATTAGAGCCCAGATCCAGGCCACACGCTCCTCCTCCGGCAGGCGCACCACAAAGCTTTTGTCGCGTCCCTAAGAATCGATCCCCCGAAAGGGTTACATTAATTGGGAATCCAAAGTGAAACTCAGGGGACGGTGGACATACCAAATCTTTGTTGCAGTACTCCATCTTCTTGTCCTTTCTCACTTGCGAGGTCATGAAGAGCATGGTGCCCTTGGCAATGACGCCGCCGCTTAAAACTATAATAAAAGTAATGATGTAGGCGAAGATCTTGAGGATCTTGATGGTTAGCTCCAGACACTCCTGGTTCGCCGTGGATCCTGTTTCAATTTTGATCGGTGGATCCCGGAAGACATCCCAACCCTTTGTCTCTTGTATCGTGCGTTGGCTGAAAGGGAGCAAATGATGGACAGATCATTATGGAGCACTCAACCATTCGGTGGCATGGAAAGCAAGCTCGATCTGCCACTCGTCTGATCTTCACTTCCGGCATTTCATTGCCTCGATTCGACTCGACTCGACCCCGCCCTGCTCGGAAAGTGACTGTGAAACAAGAGCTGGTGGGGCTAATTACAGTGAGACACTCAAGTTCCGGCTTTAGTTCCTAGCCAGCAATTTGCATAGAGTTTGTGGATGGAAAACCTACCTGCCGCCGTATATATCGTGTGTCAGTGGCGAGCTCTCGTCGTCGGTAAAGTTGTTGTCATCGCTGTCGCCATGATCCCCGGGCGCCCCGGCTCCGACGCCGACGCCGACTCCAGCCCCGGCACCCGGACCTGGCGGTGCCATCGGACGATGCCGCATCGCAGACATCTCCCACGGTTGCTGCTAGCCCCCCCTGCCCCGTGCTGGCCCAATCTTGGAGTGCAAATGGAGATGGCTCTCTGCAAATATATGTCTGCTGTCTGTTGTCTTCTGTTGTGCTGTGATGTTGTTGCCTGCAATGAGTTTGGAGAGTGGAAAATAATTGAGCTGAGCCAAGTTGCTGATGTCGATAAGCCGGTTTTAATGGATATGCAATTTATGGCCATACAATGGACTGTGGACTCTGGACTCTGGACTCTGGACTGGCCAAGGACAAGCGTCCTTTGACCCAACCAGTTGGCAGTTGGCATACCGGTTTAGGTCCGGCTTGAACCTTGAAAGCCTCTTACAGCTGCATTCCAGCTCTCCATTTAGTGAGTCATTTTAGACTCTTCTTCAGTCCAGTTCAGTTTCGGTTAAGTTTTCCCAACGCAATTTCACTTTCACTCTACTAATTTTAGCTTAAAGTTAATTACGAGAAATGTTTTGGGGGCTACAGCTAGACACGTAAGACTTATGCGCAACTCGACTTGGATTCAGCTCGGACACGCCTCAGTTGTTCCACATGTGGCACGGAACTCATGTTGCCCCAGCGGCTCTTCATTCGGTTTCTTGGAGTGTCTGTTGTTGCCTTTTTTTTTATGGTAATTAAGTACGATTGCTCGTCTGACTGTATTGTTCTGTGCCAGAGAAGGCCTTGTGCCAGATTCTGGTCCGAGTGCAATATTTATGATTATGTGGCAAATTGAAGATGATATTTCAATTGGTATTGGCATGGTATTGGGCGATGGATGGTGAGGGAATTGCCATTGAGTAACGCACATTGACTATTTATTCATTCATGGAAAATCAATCACAAAATCTCCTCAATCGATTTTGATTACAAAGGTGGAAACAGTCTTGGAAGATCGTGTGACTGCCTTTGTAGCCAATATTTAAAGGGAGTCGGGCACTCAATAGATGGTTACGGGAAAGTCATAGAATATGTCTGATGATGTTCTAAAGAGTGCCTCAGATGTGGCCTCAGACGGAGGGGATACTGGAGCAGCTGCAGGAGCGTTAGTTGGATCGGTTTTGGCAGCATTTTGTGGAGCATCGTTAGCTTCAGAGCTGTCAGGTGTTATGGCAAATCTCTGCTTGAGTTTCCTGTATATTTCGTCGGGTGCTGCAGGACTCTTGCAGCCTTTGGCCAACTTTTCCATTAGCTTTTGCGACAGCTCTTTGGGTGTTACGATATTGCTGCAAATGATTGGCGGATTGGAAGCGACTTTGGGCTGAGCTCCTCCTCGTTTTCGCTTGAAGATCTTGGACATTCTACTAGTGGATGGTTTCGGATCATCAGCGGATTTGGGGGGCTTCTCATTGCGGTCTTGGCTCTGGTTGCTGCCTTTTGGTTCGATATCCATGGCAGCACTTTGCTGGAGTCTGTGTCTGCTGTCCTTGCTGAGTGTCACCACCAGGCTGCAGCGCTCCTGCCTAAATTTCCCTTTGAGTAGCTCCAGATCCTGCAAGAGCTGCCGGTCGGCTGGCTGCAGCGCTCTCTTCAAGGTGATTTCGCGCATGTCTCTGGTAATGGACACCTCGGACATGAAGACCTTCACCAGCCTCTTCATGTGCACATCGAACTGCCGATCGGTGAGCATCACCGTCTTGGACCTAGCCTCCACCAGCCGAAAGCGTGCATTCGCCACTTCCTCCGGCTGGATGCGACTCTCGAGCGTCAGCGGCGGCAGCCGAACGCCGCCATCGCTCTCCAGGTCCACACTACACACTTGAGCCACGTCGAAGCTCTTGGCCGCTGCTCTCGAGGGGGGTCGGGGGGTCTTCACTGTTGCGGGTGATATCTTCACAATTTTTGGGTTCTTCAGCATTGTATTTTTGTTCTTCATAATTTGGCGGGGAAGTAAGCTTTTGGCAAACGCTTAGAAATTATTTTTATGGAGAGAAATCGAGAGTAAAGTGTGAAATTTTGTAACCAGTTAAAACTATTGATTTGCTAGATCTGGAGTGTATTCGAGAGACTAACTTGACTCTGAAATAATCGGAAAAGCATTGTACATTGATCATTGAAGTATTCCACATGAATTCCATCAAATCTGAACTAAAGCTGAAACCAGATGTTCTGCAGAGAGAGACAGCTGACTGCTCGAGGGATGCTGTGGGGCTTACAGCTGGGCACTCAGTCGTGGACTCTGCGCAGAAGCAGGAAGTGAAAAGTGCGCGTCATAGGATGAACCACCCCCAGTGGCCGGCACTCAGTGTCGTCCACCCTCAAGCAGCAACGCACATTATGGGTGGGAGGTGCGAGTGTGTGTGGGTTTGGGTTTGGGTTTCGGTTTGGGGTGGTTCAGCGGCATGTGTGGGTGGTTGGGTGGGTTGGGGATGCTTTCGTGGCAAAAGCGTTGAGGTGTGCCGCCCGTTTTGCGCTTTTTAGGGCAGGAACTAACGTGGCGTTACAACAGGACCGTGTGGCCTAAAGGATAAGGCGTCGGACTTCGAATCCGAAGATTGCAGGTTCGAGTCCTGTCACGGTCGTCTGCTCAACCTTTTTGTTTCTTCACGGCTTCTTCCACTCACTTCAGTCTTTTTCGCATTGGAAATTTATGTGCGATTTGCTGTTTGAATTTTGATTTAATCACTGCCGTGGCATAATTTAGCATCTCGTTTGCTGGCAATTGGTAAATCATCTGCTCGTCTGCTCCTCCTTCGGTTCCCAATCAAAATCGAAACCCGTTTGCTTTGCGTTGTTCGACTCTTTGGCAATACGAAAATGCGAAATCAATTTGATATGGGAAAAAACATATTGCAATTGAGCAACCAACCAGTCGGTAAAACAAAAAACCGATTAAGTTGCCCCACTGCCAATAGAAATCTTGACTTCTCCACACAGTTGCTTCCCCTAAATGTCAAATGACCACTTGAATGGTTCTCCTCCACTGGTTGAACTTGGATTTCTATGAAGTTTTCCATTCAGTTCTCTTTAAGCTGCAATTTAAGACAACAGCCAGAATTAATTGTACATCAAAAGCGGATTAAGTTGCTTCTAAATACCCATAAGAAAAGTTTCAATTCCTAAAAGCAAATAGGAAATCTTTGCCAAACAAGAGCTTGTGGCTTCAAGAAACTTAAAACCAAACGACATGAACTCTGATAACCCTTTGGACAACCTCAACATGGGATTAATACTGGGTACTCGTAGTACTTTTACCCACACACCACAAGAGTACGTGTCTGGCATACCAAATATGACCCAAGCTGATGAAAATTCCCGACTTGGACACAACAAATAATTAAGTATTCATGTCAAAAAGTCGAAAAAGGATTACACACAGCCCACAAGTATATGAATTCTTGTAGATCTGTGATAGTGGTGTACATAAATCGAATCGAACCGGTTGGACAGGAAGGCGAACTAGAGCGGGGGCCATGGACAGGGCGGGCCATGGCTGGTGGGGTCCGTCCATTGTGCTGCTACCCACAACAGACAATGGGCCACAGCTGCAGGCGTTTTGGCAATTTAATAATTTTCGTCTGTTGTAATCACATTAGCGCCTGTTTTGAGAGGGAGAGGGAGAGGGAGAGGGAGGAAGGTATGTTGCAAAGTGAATGGCCATTGAAATAATGGACACAAGCAGCACGGATTCATATGTACCCACATAATCGTGTGTATAAATGCTGATATATATTCCTATATCTGAATGGTGTTTGTGGCAAAGTTTCGTTACTCGCCAAAGAAGGCAAACAATTAAAGCCCGCGCTCCACCAACAGACAGCAAGAAATAATAAAAAGTGAAAGTCCCAGATACTTGTACAAATAAATGTTATAGAAAAAACTGAGATACTTGGCCACAGCTACAGATACAGCTACAGATACAGATACAGCTACAAGCTACAGGCCACAGCCACTGCTGTGTTGTGGCTGCAACTGGTGGCGCATAAATTGATTGCTACATTTAAGCCAACTAGTCAAAACGGGAACTCGGCAATCGAATCGAACCGGCCAGGCCCGAACCACGCCAGGCAGCTGCTGCCGGACTGCTGCTCGGACAACCAGTTTTCGGTGGCCAACAGGAAAAGCAGTCGCTAAGAAATATGCGCCAATAAGAGTAAAAATTGTAAATTGCAATCGAAGCAAGTCGGAACGAGCGACAATGCTGGTGACATGGCGGCCAAGATGGGGAAGGCAGGGTTTTGATTTGTCAGAGTGGTTAGAGGGGGAGTAGGCGGACAGGGGTTCGTTCCATGGGTGTGGGTTCAATGTGCAGTGGTCAGAGCACTGGAATTGACCATTTAAGTAATTGATTTATGCATGCTACGACTAGAGTTGCTGCGCTGCTGCCTGAAGGTTGTTGCGCGATCTAAGAGCCAGGAATTCCACCTTGAGGGGATTGGCTGGTATGAATCATCAGGTATAGATCGCAGATTTTTGGCTTTTAGTTAAAGCAAAGCCTCTCCACATTTGTTGTGTGTAATCCGGTTATCTATGGAGAATGCTCATCAAACAAATATACAAAAGAAAATCAAACTGCCAGACATTCACAACATTAAAATGGAAAGGGGAAATATAAATTCTGTATAGATAAAAGTAAAGTTTGGCTGAAGCTGTCGTTAAAAACGGAACTATTTTTGAGAAAGTCTTGGAGCTACTTCCAATTGGTATGCATTTCCTTTCTGTGAATATATGTAGTTGATCAGCGATGAATCATATGATAAAACTGCTTCAAAAGAACCCCTTCATCCTTCATCTACCTTCTGGCCACACTTCTGTGCCATAAAAAAAGACACTTTAACTTCTTGCCAACTCATTTCTTGGCCAGTTCCTTCAACTTGTTTTGTTTTTTCTGTTTGTCTGTTAAGCATTTAACCGTTATATCCGTGCAAATAATATTAAAAAATAAAAAAAACATCAACTCAACCTTTCGAGTTGGAAGTGCAGCAAAATGATGTGTGACTCACCAAAGCATTTGTTTTGGGAGCCTTTCAATTTGGAAACGTTTGGAGTTTAACCAATTAAAAGGCATTAAAATGCAAGAATTACAATGCTATTGAGGGATTAATTTTGGAGGCACACACACTGTGTGTGCATCTATAAATTGAATTCAAATTGATTCGATGTGATTTTAATTATGTGAAATGAGTCACAGTAGAGCTTAATGTGTGGTTTTTCCACAATGCGTAAGTTGAATGTCATCTTTCGAGCTTTTGGTGGTTTTTCTTGGGCTTCATTGATGACTAAATTGAAGGACTTATTCATGAATCCACCGATGAGTTGTCAAAATTGATTATTTAACATGTGTAGCTATCATAGTGCAATGTGATTGTGCCTTGATGGAGTTGCCCCGCAAACTTCAGCATCAATTATGTTTATTTTTAACCATGTTTGAGTACACTTTTTGAAGCTTGAAGTGAGAGAAAATAAATATTTGCTGGTGCGCTTTTGTTGGCCAAAGAGCAAACAGCAGATGAAGAGAGAGAGAGAGAGAGACCCAAAGAGACCTCGAGACTGCGAGATGAAGGTGGAGGCGTGTCAACAAATGTGATTGGAAATGCCAAACAGATGATTTGGCAGCTATATATGTATGTAAATATGTATGCATGATGTATGATGATGTATAGTATGCTCTTGTGATGGAAATGAGATGATTTCCTGAGAAAGAAGCACAGCAAAAATCGCCCAAAGTGTTAACCAGTCTCTGCTAAATGCCAAGAAAATGGTGGTATGACTTAAAGTTCCGACTTGCCTTGCTAATTTAATTTTATAATTTATAGAACAAGTTGCTTGATTTTTGGGTGTGTTTTTGAATACAGGGGAACGGGTTTTTTTTCGCCACTGAGGGACTCTGGTCTCTGCGCAAATAACACAAATCGTTTCCAAGTCTGAAATGCTAAATAGCCAGAGCCACTCGGCCAGATGGAGGGGGGCCGCCTCTCAGGCTGGTGTTTGGCTGCAACCTTATAGGAAAGCAAAAGTGTTGCCAAAGTCTTACAGCAAAAACCCGTTAGTAAAGCTGTTGGGAAAGAAGAAGAAACAGAAGCAGCAGCAAAGAAAAACATAAAACTGGCAAACGGAATAGAAATAGAAAGAGATTTGTGGTATGGCGCATAACTTTCACATGCCTTGGGTCTCTATAAGAAAATTGTGCCGTTTGTTAAAGCTGCTGCTGCTGCTGCTGACGACGACGACGACGATGACGATGAAATGGCACAAAAGAAAAGGCCAAGAGATCGTATGATGTTTGCCCCAGTAGCTGTAGCTTTGCCTCTCACAGATAGCGAGAGTGAGTGAAATGTAGAAGTGAATGTTGTTTGATTTCGTCGAGTCCAATTTAAGCTTCAAAGAATAAAGGAAATCCCAGATGGCTTTAGCCAGCGACACACACACTTTTTGTATGGATTTTGTATAGATTTTCACTTTGTATAATTTCTGCTGCTGCACACGGATTCGCCTGCGTGGCTCACTAATTTTCACAAATTTAACTTTGCGTTTGATTTCTTTTTCATTAATTTGATTTCTTCTCTTTTGGCTTACTTATAAGTATTAGCCGTGTGTTGGTTAGCCGTCGTTCGTACTCGTACACGTACATATGTACATGTATATGGCTGCATAAAACGCTTTTAGCTTGATACCCAAACACACACACTCACGCCCTGCCAGACACACACACACAGAGAGAGAGAGAGAGAGACAGAGACAGAGACGACTACGCATGCGCGCACGTACCGTTTTGTAAGACGCAGACGTGATTATTATTTCTGTTTGTACCTTTTTTTCTACGCTTTTCGTTTCGATCCGCGACCAAGCTCTTTTCGGGTTCGTTGTCTTCGCCAAACTGAATCGAAGTCTTTCGTTTTTGCCCATTGGAAGTGGCCGTCGCTGTTGCTGCTGCTGCTGCTGCTGCTGCTGCTGCTGCTGCTTTGGCTGGAAATGAATTTTTATGAGAGCTGTTTTTACTGGGATTGTTGCTGGGTTATTACTTGTTTTCGGTTGTTGCTGTGCTGCGCATTTGGTGAGTGGTAACGGTACAAGTAGGCTGCCTGGCTGGCTGAAAGTCCTTCAAATAAAACAATATAGAAATATTTTTCCATATCCTTCTATGAAATATCAAATAAAGTGAAAGTCAGAAAGTTTTTTAATCCGCTGCAATAAATAGCTCCAATACCGGTAGGTGCATGTCTCTGTCTCTCTCTCTCTCTCTCTTTTCCCCCTTCAATCTTTCATTTTCTGTTCTTGCTCTGTGAGTGTGTACGGGATTATAATTTGCATGCCTTTATTTCTTTCATATTTTGCGACAACTTTGGTCGAGGTCGTCTGGTTTCTTGTTTTACTTCTTACTTTTCTACAGTGCCGCTTTCTGTCGCGCCTTCGCTGCTCCAGTATTCCACTTGGAGAGCGGCGTTGCACTTGGAAGTCGCTGACTGGAAAGCTTCAGAGAGCTTCAGAGAGCATGCGCAGCGGCTCTCAACAATCAAGATTAAAATAACTGTAGTATTTGCCCTGGAATATATAAACTGACAATGGTAGAATGTAGGAAATCAGATGGACGTTTTTGATGATACGTTAAAACAGCAAAAATATATAAATCAATAGGTGTAAAGGCATAAACAAAATTTTAAAAGTTACAGTTGAAAACATTTAAATTATTCATGTTCCTATCGATAGTCGCTTAAACATCGACTGTGCTACTGGCATTTCAATTTTTTTCGATGATGTGGCAAGGCTGGCAGCTGTCAGATTAGAAAATGGACAAAATGTAAAATTTCTGTGTGCGCTAGTAGAGAAACTGACGAAAGCTTGGAGCGTACGGGAAGTGTACTGCCGCAACAGCCTTTGTAAATGGCAATGCTTTTGTCAACAACTGCCTCTCGTTGGTAAATAAGGAAGCAATTGTGGAGTTCACTACCTTTCGCCGTAAAAACTTGCCCGCCAGACCACATTCGTTCATTATTTTTACGAAACATCAGGCCATGCGAGATGGAATCGTATCGGAATGTTCAGAGTTCTGCTCGTGCTGTGTGAATGTTTCTTGATTCAATACTTGCGATTTTCCTCTTAAATGAATTATATTAATTCATTAAATGAACCCCCTAAAGATACCTCAGATCAACAAAAAAGTATGCCACAAATTGTAAGTAAAAGTACATAGAAGTTACGTAGACTTCAGCTTTGGTCAGAAAGCCAATTCGAAGACTCGATATACGTACATTTACGTTTTCGATAGTCTGAATTGCAAAGCTATCGATCTTATCTGATCTGTGTAGGCGCCAAGTTCAAATAATGCATTCTGTGCTGGCTACAAGCCTCCCACTTGAACTGAGGGCGCTGCTAATTCTTCTATTTATTGATTACAGAAACAGATTTATGTACACGTGTACATACATACAAACAAACATATATTGTTGTGTTGTTTTTCCTCAGTATTCTACAATGTGAAATGTAATAGGTAAAATAATGTAAAATAATGTAAAGGATATTTATGAATATTTTGATTGGTAAAGTATTCCTGGCAGAGTTCGAGTGATACTTTTTACTTTCAATTTAAACGTAAAATATTTTAAATTCTCCAACTGAAATTCGTACACACTGCTCAGAGTGTACCGCATGGCAATAAAAAATCAAATAAATTGACAGTTAACCAATGTAACAATATCATTTCCAAGAAATGCCCACCGCATCATTCATTATCCACTTTTTGTTGGGTCTTTTGAGAACTTCTCAAGCATCTCTGTGGAACTGGGTCACACAAACACCTGTAAGAGCAAAAACTCACACACTCACACACACACACACACACACCGATGCAAATATTATGAAATCCCCCACCGCCACGAAAGAAAGCAAGTTTAAAACCACAAACATGACTCCGTTCGTACCGCCACTACAGCCCAAAACCAAAACCAAAACAACGACAACAACAACAACAACAACCATTTCTCCAGCAGATTCACTCTTGATGATTATACTGGTAAGCTTTTGTTGTATGTTTCGGGGCTTGGGACCTGCTGGGACTGCTGACCCAGCGCCTCCTCCACCAACCCATCCTCAGGCCGGGCCGGCTTTTTTGCTTTCCTTTCATTATCGAGCGGCAAAATATTGGTTAAGCAAGCAAGCCAAAAGCAATGAAAACGAAAGAAACTACAATTTCGGGTGCTGCGGCTCGACAGTACACCACGAATATTGGATGCCCTAAGAAGCAACAGGAACTTTTTTTGTAGATACAAATGGTTGTACGGCTGTTCAAGCTTCAAAACATTCTCCAAAAGAGATGGACCTGCCTGTAAGAGAGTTTCAAGCAAAATGCCAGCGTGACCAACAAATGACGGAGGCGATGCGCCAGCAGCATCTTCATCTCCTCGTTCACTGAAACAAAACAACAACAAAAAACCTCCATGAGATCATGATCAGAACCTTAACTTAAAGCTCATTACGATGGCTATCAAGTGGGAGACGTAGCAGCAAAGACAAAGACCAAAGACAAGAGAGAGAGGCAGCACTTGTTGGGGAAGAAGCGTGGGTACAGCAGGCGAAATAATGAAGCAGAATCGCCTGCATGACACTGATTATTTCAAGCAAACCCGAAAAAGAAATGAGAAATGAGCAGGAGGCAAAGTTCGAGACAGAGACAGAGACAACCCGCAGCATTGGCCATCCCTCTCCCACTGCTACTCCCACTCAAGCTGAAGCTGAAGTTGGGAACCGCTGTCAGCTTTTTAAGAATATTTGGGCCACAGCGCCAAACGTAAACAAAATAAAACGGAAAAAGAGCCAACAAAGATGATGATGATGGTTACTTAACAATCTCGAACAATAAATGAGCTCCAAATATGCATGAGTGTGTGTGTGTGTGTGTAAGTTCTTGTGGGTGTTGTCAACTCGTACATATGCATAAAATGTACATATGTAAAAATGAATGTAGAGGCACCTGCCTGCGACTTTACCTGACTCGACTCATCCAATTACAGCTGCAAGGAAGATTTAATTTTAGTTCGTGAATAATCACGAGGATCGAACTTAAAGCTTTGTTCAAAATTGAAATTTAAAACTCACAGAAAAGTGTATTGCTTGGAAATATGTCAATGTGCTTGAGAATAACGCTGGAGTCTAGACCTTTCTCTACGATGAGAGCTCCCTCCCATATGATGTCATTTATGAGCTGACCAGCTTCTATGCTCACACACATCTATGCAATGGCTTTTTTGTTGGGGGTTTCCTAAGCATAATTTATATTTTCGGGCATTGGCTCTCTTCTTGCCTCGCCCTCTCCCCCTTAGGTAAGTCTCCTCTGTCTTTCACCTGCCCATCTCGCTCGCACTCATCTGGTCTTTGCCGTCTCTGTCCCTCACTCTCAGACACAATTTGCAAATGAGTTTTTGGTTGATTCTTTTGGGTTTGGCTTTGGCTTTGGCTATGGCTTTGGCTTTGGCTGTGGGTTAATTAGTGAGTATCTTTCCTCTGCACGCACAACAAAAACAACACCAACAGTGCTTTAGTGTCTGTGTGCGAGAGAGTGTGTGCTTGTGTGGGTTATGGCGGCGGCATTGCTGGCTGTTCTTATTAGCGCTGTACGTTGTAGCTTTTAAGCTTAAGCCCCCAAAAATCTGGGTCACTAGTGTCGTTAAAGCTTAACGTGTGTGCGTGTGTTTCCCGAGTGTATCTGTGTGTGTGTGCAAATTATATATTCACAGCGTTGGTTAAGCAAATAAAATCTCCATTCCATCCAAAGTTGCGGGCTCTGTTGTCATACCATTCCAACAATTTGATGTTGCTGTTGTTGCATTTCCTTTTGGCCACTTTTGCTGCTGCTGCTGCTGGCTGGCTGAATGGCTTTTTAGCCATTTATCGGAGATTGTTCGGCGCATGAAAGTGAATCAGAATGTCTTAGTTGTTGCTGCTGATGATCACAATGATTCTCTGCAAAGCAAATGAGATCAAAAGTGGGCTTAAGTCGCATATCTTTAACCTGAATATGTCAACCGTGCTTATTCCGCTTCTTCTGCGCATTTTTTGGCAGCAGAAAAGGCAGCCAGTCGAGTCTTGATGGCCAATATTTGTATACCCCTTTGTTAAATTTATTGTAAACATTGTAAAGCGAAAGAATGATTTAAGCGGAAGATAAAGACTCTGGGACTCTGGCTGGCATCGGAAATGATCTCTTCAGATTAAGCAACTGATGTGAAAGTCTTTCCTAAAACATTTCAATCTTCGCCACAAAAGGAATATTTGGATCTGATGCCAGAATGCAATAAGTTTCCACACATTTCCTGGTATTTAAGGCCTCAAAGAAATATTTATCCAGGGAGCAGATCTAAAAGAATATTTATTTTACATTTGTTCGAGTATTTAAAAATTTTGCGTACATTCTTTGTGTAAATCATGAATTCCGTTGGGCAAACTTAGGCGTCGATTTGTGAGAAAATAATGATACAAGAAAGCAAATTCATTCTGTTTGCCGTAGGCGTTCCTTATTATGAGTTATGTGTACATATGGTACGAGTATTTCGGGTGTAGATTCCGTCAGCCGTTGGCTATAAAGAGGTGTGCCCTGACCCAATTTTTGTCTCCTCTCACTGCCTGCTTTATTTATTCACGCATGAGCTCAGCGGCCGGCAGAGAAAAGATCCGGCGAAAGAGTTGCCGTGGCCGTTTTTATAGTTCCAAGTGAATAGTAAAATCTGTAAAATGCAGAACCCTTTCCCTTGCCTCGCAGGATGTCATTAAGCAAACATTCATTTTTGCATCATTCGCGGTCCTGTACCTACATACATTCACATGTTTTGTATTGTTTATGAAAGATATTGGTGGCAGACACACAATGTCAAAGGACGGAAAAACGGTGAAATGTGCAATTTTATGGCGGACTTTAAGTGGAAAACGTCCAACAGTCAGCGACAGCATCGAAGGCAGCGCACCAGAGGCACCACGAGGCACCACGAGGCAGCGGCGGCAGAAATTTTATGGCCATGACAAAAGACGGCCCGACGACAAATGTTGCATCCGCATTGCTATTGCTGCCCCTGGCTGCCTCTGCCCAGACCCTGCTGCTGCTGCTCTGTCTCTTTCTGTTTCTGTTACTCTTGGACTTGCCCCTGTAGAGTCGTAAATCATGCGGCAATGTTTTGCATGTGACACAGCGACAGACTCAGACCGGAGTGACAGAAGATTGACCTAATTTTCTCAACAAATACACTGCGTGACGAATCTCAGGTTCTCCTTTTGGTCAAGGTAGCAACCCCTTTTGGAATATGTCAACAATTAAATCCTGTAATCAATCTACCATCAGCAATCACGAATGACCTTCAAGTGATGCAATATTCCGTTCAATTGCCGTAATATCCCCTAACAATTAAGAATTTTGCAATTGTTATGTCATAGATGAGTGGGCTAGGGGCTTGACCATTATCCCTTTTGTCCAGACACACGACTCAAACACATGTGAGGAGTGGCCACGTGGCCAGATAGCCTTCACTTGAATGGACATTAACTTATGTTACATAACCTCCAGTCAGTGAATGAAAAATTCTCTCGCTCTCTTGGACATCTGGATTGGGAATATTCTTTTGAGATGCGAAGGTATCGCCAAGGGTTCTTTAAAAATTTAATAATATTTAAAAAGAACGAAATGCAGTATTTATTTCTTTGCTACATTAAGATATTGGCTACCGATGGAACATTCATATTATGTACATAAATATTATATAGATGTGTTAAAAATTAATCTGTTCTTTTCCAAGCAAACTCTACATAAAATATATCCCAGCAAATTAAAAGACTTAGGCAACAAACTGAATGCCAACAATTTCTATATTCCATGCAGAATAATGCACAAATTATTAAAAAAAAAAAAAAAAATATGTACATCAATTAAAATTGCATAAATATTTGGAGACAAAACTCCGCATAATGTCCGCAATTATGTTAGTCCCAAACGAGAGAGTTTTCAATGGAGATCTGCCAGAATGGCATAAACAACAAAATATCAACGAAGAAAAACTGTTACTTTCACATGAACTAAAAGTCAAGATTACAGTCTATGCGGAAGCCTCCACAGTTATAATAGGAGCGTAATAGTTGCTAATTTAGTGCATTGCTGGCCCCAAAAAGAGTCAACAAAAAGGGCTAATTACGAGCACACTTTCAGCCAAAAGCAGACGGAACGGGTGACTCGCAGACCAAGCAAAAGAATCACGTCGTTGGAGCATGCTTTTTTCTCCTTGTTGTTGGCCCATTGAAATGGCAATCTGGTGGTGGAACTTTTTGGGGTAGTGCACAAAGAGGTAAGCACTTAAATGAAAGTTGCCCATGGAGCCCTTAAAATGTTTTTGGGAACAATAAGAGAATAAGAGAACAATAAGAGAAATACTTCCTCAAGACAAAACATATTTTAAGATTTTAAATTCGCTTAAAGCTCTGGTTGTCTGATATTTTATTTGGAAAGGATTTGCTTAAAGCTTCTCTGCTGTCAGATTTAGACACGTTTTTTTCTTTTTCTTGTCTTTAAAAATACATTCTTCCAAGTCTGTTTGATGTGCCCTAAACATCTGGTACATCAGATAGCATAATTAGAAAGAAAAGCCAAATTATTATGCTTGGGGTTCCTCGCACCCGTGCATGACTGTTCCATTGCGCGGAGGAGGAGTGTGGAGGCGTGGCGTTCCGGGAGAGGCTAGTGGTGTACATACCGTAATTGAACCTGAGCTGAGGTTTGGCGTGAGGCGGAGGAACTCTGCGTATCTGGGTAGGAGTGTATCTTGGTTTGGGCCATGTGTCATGCTTATTAAACTTTTGGTTCTGTTCCAAAAACTATTTTGGACGGCCGCACTTTATGATTGGTAATTAAACAAAAAATTTGGTTACTTTACTTTAGGTTTGTTGTTTTTTTTTTTGGTTTGAGCTGTCTGTACCTGTAGCCGCTTTTTGGCTGTTCCAAGTTACGCTTGGCTCGTCTGGACTTGGCTTGCTCCCATTGAGGAGACGCCAAACGGGTTGGTTGCCAAAGTGCGTAAGTTATGGCCAGGTGGGAGGGGCCCCAGACACCCCAAAAGCCAACAAAACCACAAGCCAAATGCTGCACTACATTTTGTTTTCTAGCTGGCCAAAGTTGCTCCTGCACCCGGATTTCAAACCGGAGTCGGAGTCGGAGCTGGAGCTGAAGCTGAAGCTGGACCTGGAGCTTGCGATCGTCATCATCAGCCACGACAGTTGCTAAACTTGTTGCACATGTTATTGAGTGGAAACTGAAGCCAAGACAGAGTCGGAGCACGGGGCGATGGGGTTGACTTGACTTGGGGGCTGAGGCTGTTCCTAGTTTTTTTCTTTCTTTTATATCAAAAACACTTAACAACTTGTACAATTCTCCGACTTTGCTGTGCAGTTGACACACATCTGTCACAGGCTGCCAAGTGGGTCAGGTGGTGGTTCAGTTGCTGCCGAGTGGAGCAGTGGACTGCCGGAGTGAAGTGGCGAAGTGGCGAAGTGGAGTGGAGTGGTGCGATCTTGTTAATCGTTTTTGATTGCCGCGTTGATGTACCACCACCTGAAGCACTCTGCTCAAATGATGATTGCCGTTTAGAGCGCCGTGGCGACTGTCGCAGCTCAGATTCTTTGCCTTTTTCCCCTGTTGCCTGATTGTTGCTTATTATTTGTTATAGTTGTAGTAGTTTTACTGTGGCGGCTACTTAACAAACATTGCCTATTATATGCATTATTAGCTCAACTTGGTGGCTACCTGCCTGGATCGGAGTAGACTTTCAATAGTTGGCAGTGAACTAGATACACAGGCAGGAGGTAAAAAGCTTTGGGGATGCATCTGCTCCTATGTTACAGATAGTTTGGGGGATGGATAAGATACTTTACCAACTCATGTCTCAATGGATCTACTTTACAGAACGTGAACGAGTACTGCGTGACCGTCAGTCATTAGCAACGCATAAAAGCTGAGTGAGAATCATCGAAAGAACCCCAAAATTCTGTCACACACAATCTGATGGCCCCTTCTCATGCTCATGCTCAGGCCATGCCCACTTTTAATATTCAATAAAGATTTAACGAGACATGTTAAACGCTTTGCAGTCACAGAATGCATAAATAATTATAGAATTGAGCAGCAATTTCAGCAAAGTCGTAAAAAAAAAACGAATGAAAAATGCCCAGAAAAACAGCAGTTGAGATACGGCAATTAAATTCAATTTTGTGGCCAATGGAGAGAAATGGCCATTAAGCTGAGAAAGAGTAAAAGGGAGAGAGAGAGGAGAGAGAAGAGGGAAGAGAGAGTACTGGAATACAAGGAACAGTTATGGACAAACATTGAGATAATAATTTTGTTTAAATTTAATTGTGAGTTATATTTGTACGGTAAATCACGTAGTCGGTATGGGTGGGGGTTGGATGCGACCAAGAAATGAAAGGGGAGTGCGCGGGGTCTGTGATGGCGGATAATAACAATGTATTGGTCATGGCCCAGGGGGAAGCCTAATTGGCCAAATTGATATATTACTTTATATACGAGCAAGTATCTGCCTGCCTCTCTTTGTGGCAATTGAAGCATGAATATGCCAACCGAATGGAGGAAGCAAAGAGGAGAATAAACTGTAGATAGCGACAGAGACAAGAGACAAAATCGGAGGAATCTTTTACTTTTTTTGTAACTGTCACTTTCGAATAGTTAAAGATGAAATATCAGTCTAACATGTTAATTTAGTTTATTGTGTTTGCATTCGTATAATTTGTATATTTGCCTATACGGAAAGTAAATAAATGAACAACAATTAAGCTCTTTAATGGATATAAATGGAGGCATAAAGAAAGCAATTCTTTGACCAAACATAAATAGCTGAAGGAAACAACAAAAGAAAAGCTGAGCAAGAAGACGAAGAAGAAACCAGAGTGGGCAAACGAACAATAGGAAACAAAGAATCGGCGAAAGAGAGAAAGAAAGAAAGAAATGTGCGCAAAGGCAAGAAGTCGGTCATGAAATCGCAAGTGACCCACTTGGCAAGCGAACGACGGCAAAAAAAAACACCAACACAACAACAAGCAAAGAGAAGAAGAAAACACCTAGATGGAAAGGGGTTACAAGAGAAAGAGTGGTGGAGGGGAAGCGAGCAAGAGACTCGAGCAACAAACGCGAAGCAGACAAATATGACAAGCGACGGCTAGAGCCAGCGATAGACAGAGACAGCAAGACATGGAGTACGCGATGGAATGGATGGAGCTGGAAAGAGATGGTGATGGTCCGTGGCAACGTAGCGAATCTAAAAGAGGACACCATAATTGGCAATGCACACAGAGAGAAAGAGAGAAAGAGCGAGAGAGCGAGAGAGCGAGAGAGAGACAGACAGCAGAGAAGGGGCCAGAGCAAGTGGCAAACCTGCCATGAATGACTCGCCAGCGCCAGAGCCGGACCTGTATGCGTCACTAAACTTGACCAAATTGTACAAGGAAGTCCGCAGACTCCACATGCCTCTGTCTCCCAACCTGCGCCTCCCTCTTGTTATGTTAGCTAATGACATTTTGTGGGTCTCCTCATCGCCTCCGCGCGTTTCTTTTCTTGTGTCTGTGTCTAGGTCTGGCCGGGCTGGACCGGACCGGACCGGACCGCGCCGGGCTGGGTAGCAGCTTCAAGTCAAAGTGCGGGCGTCTTTTGATACTTTTTGTTTTGCTTTTCGCTGTAATGGGAACATTTTTTCGCAGAGGAGTTTCCCGGCTTGCGTGAAGCAAGTGAAAGCAAAGGATGTGATTAGTTGGTTTACTTCCAAGAATTGAGCATCAAGTGGTGGCCAAAAAGGGAGAGAGTAAATTTCTTATTGTATTTAAATGATTTGTAAAATATGTACATGTTACATGGGTTGTTTCAATTGATTTCAAGCTTAAGCGGATATCTTCTGGTGTGCAGCCCAACTTCATATAACATAAATTGAAAATTAACAGAGATTTATATCTGAATATGGGGTGAATGGAACAGCGGCAGAACAAGTTATGCCTTTCACTCTACGGACAAATATCTGACCACTGAACGAGTGGAACAGAGTCGCCCTACTGGATTTGGTAAGGGAGAGCCACGAAGATCAATCTATAATTGCGATGAAAACAGTGGAGGAATGATATTGGTTGCGGGAATGAATCATTTTTTGCAGGCATTTAATTTTTCATTGGTTAGTATATGTATTCCAATCTTCACATTTAAATGTAGGAAAATCTTGCAGGTTGAAAGCACAGCTTTCAGGCAATCTCTAGCAGCAATCTCACATATGCTTGATGTTGAACCATTTTTCCAACAATTTTCTGCATATTTCCTCCACTTGAAGCCGGGCTTTAAGGTGTGTGGTGGGGGGACGGGCTCTAGACATGGCAGACAATCCACCAATAGCCGCATAATAGACTTGGCCTACATTCAAAACACTCAGACACTCAAGGCATTCTTTGAACACACTCACTCACTCCGTCAGTCACTTTTACTCTCTGCTCATAAGCATAATCATGCTTACTCACGATAATCAGACTCTGTTTCTGTTTCTGTTTCTTGGCTGCGCTGCTCATTACCATGCCAGCGGCAACAACAACAGCCACGATACTAACAATAACAATTATTATACCGACTTTAACTAGTTTCCACACTTGGCCTGGTCTACTCGTCTACCCTCACAATTTTCCATTTCCATTTTCTTTTGCAAATGCGGTCGTCTTTTCATCGTCTTTCTTGCCCCCTCTCTGCTGCTGCAACATAAATATATTTATGATTGGAAAAATATAAAGAGGAAACATAAAACCGATCTCAGATTGTGGAACTCTTCTGGCCAATTGCGTTCAGCTTACTACAAATATTGCCCCAATGAACCGAAACAGTGGTGTAATTTGGCTTAAACATTATTGCACACATTTGCACATTAATTTGGAATAACTGCTGTCATTAATAGTATTCGAAAGGCAGCTGTTCCTAGAGCCAAAGGACATGGTGTGTTTCCACTTATTTTATTCAGTTAAGACAAAAAAAGAGATTCTGATTATTGCTTTGAATTATTTCAAATTTAAAACGCATTTTGCACATTCAAAATTTATTATGCTGCAACTTCCAAAATTCAAGAAAAATTATGGTAATTTATACTAAATAAAGATCTTATTTTTCTTTAACTGTCGTACCTCCCCTTTATTTCCTAATTTGATGTGAAAGATAAATCGATAATTATTTAAAAATGTACAGTGCCATAAACATAGGCACGTGCCCAGCACTGACTCACAATAGTGCCCTAAAATGTCAGTCCCAAAACTATAGACAACACCTTCAGGAAGCAGGATGTGGATGTGGATGTGGATGTGCAACCAAATCGGCTCCACTGTACGCTGTACACTGCAGCGGCGCTGCCGCATGAAAGAGCCACGCACTTGCACTCACATCCACACTCATACTCGGGCAAACACCCATACAAACACTCACCCAAAAACGCGGCTTAAAACGTTTTTCGAATATTTTGAATAACGGTTCATGGTGCATACCAAAATCAAATCAAGTGGAATCGCTGACCCGGTCTGGGCTGTGGGCTCGGCTTTTGATTTTGATGCCCTTGCAGAGGTTACCATGATCTTGAGCAGGTGTTTGCAACGAAGAGAACATCTGCTAAAAGGTACTTCCTATTAAAAGTATTTCCTTAGTTTCAGGGCAGACACTTTTGATTGCTTCTGGCTAAAGATGAATATATATATGGATCATAAATGCATCGTACCATGTATGATCTTCAAGGGTATCAATGGAGTCGGTCCCGTAGGCTACATAGACTTACTTTCTTGTTGGTTTTTGGGACTGGCTCGGGGACTGGGTCTGGATACCCACTTCAATACAGAAAACCCACGAAACGACAAAACGAGACGCATATGATATTTTTGTTGTATTTTTTGTTTGGTTTTGGGCGCTGGCGATGGCAACAAGTGCGTTGCTCCGGCTGACCAAAAAGTTAACCGAAACCTGTTGGCCCATATCACGTACCTTCTGGTCCCGCAACTGCCTTTCCTCCTCCTTCACCTGGTAGGCCTCTTCTCCTCATTGGGGATCCACGTTAAAAGTTGGGCCGCCGCCGCCGCTTGGTGGAATTAATTATGTAGCCCAAAGCTGAATTATATGCGAAAGCAACTACACTGACTGGCCCCCAGCGCAATTTCTTCCACTCCACTCCTCTCCACCTCCACCCCCCTTGTAAAGTTGTTGTTGTCCCCCTTTTTGTAGTTTATCTTCCAAATGCGATGCGAAACTTGTTTGTGCATTTAATTTATGGGCGCGACGCGAAGAACAGAAGATACACGAGAGAGGGGTGCAGAGAAGCTGAAGCTGAAGCAGACGCGGATGAGGCAGACAAACCCATTGCACTTGTCATAGGAGAGGGGAAAGGTATGGGGTAGAAGATCTTACGGACCTTACGCACTCCCAGCCTCTGGCAGCGCCTCGTATCACGAATACAAAACAAGAAAGAGTGGATGGCGGCTGTGGCATACCTTTGGATACCCTTACAAAGTCATATATAAGATGAGTAACTTTGCAAAGTTTGATAGGATTAAGTTCTGAGACTAATTACTTTAGCAGTAAAATTTCAAATTAAGTCCCTCGCTTAATGCGTTTCCAATGTCTGCTCTCAATATAATATTCCCCCGCTGATAGAGTATAAAATCATCATTGTCAGATCCAAGCACGTGACCCAATTTGTGGTTTGCTTCTTATTGCCGGTTCGCACCGAGTGGCAAGCGGTGAGCGGTGGAGGGGTGGCTGGTGTGGCAGGAGGGTTTTTGTGCAGTCCGCCTGGGAATGGAGCAGGATAGGATGGCATCCTTTGTCCAGTTTGATTATGTTGCGCCTCTCATAATTGGGTTAATTTCGTGTGGCACAACCGAGCCGGCCAATTCGCTGCATTCTCCTTTGCCATTTCACCATTTTCCTGTTTCCCTTACGCTGCCCCTCATATTTTGGCTTGACAACTGCCGGACAGGCGTTAAATTTTTTGGCAAGAGATTTCTGCCGTGCCCGTGGTTAAAGGTGAACAGTGAAAAATTTGAGTTGAGTTCATCTTCTGCGGCATCGTTTCCATAGCATTCGCCTTTGACAGCCATGACATATGAAACATAATGCACGAAATTAATGGGAATTCAAAATGATTTGAGGGGAGTGGTCGAGTGGGGGGACAGGTGGCTGCATATGGGAGGTAGACTGATGAAAGCAAAGCACTGCGAGGTGAAGTTTTTACATTTATTTCCCCAAGAAATTTCCAACCTGTCTGCGGAAGCAAAAGACTTTGGCAACGAACTTGTTGGGAGTTACTACAAATGTTTTTAGGAATATTTCCAGGAAAGAATATTGCAGGGAAATTAATTTAAATTTTAGGGTCTTTGGTCAAATGTGAAATAAATTTAGGAAATGTGAAAAATGTAATTTTAGGATTCAGCTCAGATGCGTGTAATCCGCAACCGCAAGAAGAATAAGTCTAACTTTTGCAGGGAACTAATTTCGCCCGATTTGTGAGAGAAAGGAAAAGAAATGCATTAATCTGCAATCAAGTGAGTTATGGATTACTTAAGATTTGAGTGCTGCTGCCAGCCAATGCTATCCACCCATCAGGCTACCGCAGGAGCAGCAGCAGGAGCAGGAGCAGCTGCTGCAGAATTTCTTTTTCCATCAGAGTGTAAGTATCTGGCGGATACTACTTGTGCAGAAGTAGGAGAGTTTGGACCGGGCCTCATTCTGGTTAATGACAAACTGATTGCAAAGTGACACGGAAAGAGACACGACCGACACCCGCCGATATGCAAAAGAGCACCAAATGGGAGCAGGCGATACCCGTATGCAATGGGAGCAGACCAAGAGCAAGAACCGAACCACAGACAGAGCTGTAGCTTGAGCTGGAGCTGGAGCTGGAGGTGAACCCAATCCCATCTCAAAGCGACTCCCTTCTGGGATCCGCTGCAAATTGATTAATTTGCCACGCTGGGGCTTGCCACAACGGGAACGGGCACAGCACTGCCCAAAACCCAAAATAAGTAAACCCCACCAATCTGATGACAATTAAGCAGTTGAGCAGTTGAGCGGCTTAAACGGACCGCTTCGGGCCATCTGCCTCTGTGAGTGCAACCCGCCGCTGCACAGAGTAGAGGAAAATTCAATTAAAAAGCAACCGTCAACAGATATCAGTGGCAGAGAGAAGTGAAAGAGAGCGAGAGCGGGAGCCCCCCGCTGCACACAATGAGCTCAGCCAGTGCCAGCAGTAGCAGCAGGTGCAGGTGCCACTGCCAGACCCATTTGTATCTGATAGATGCGAGAAAAGTGAAAAGAGTGCCGTTGCCGTTGTCGTTGTTATTGTGGGGTGGGGCTGGGGCTGGGGTTGCTCCTTAAGCTTCATGGCCATTAACCGTTAGACAAAATGCCATGCTGCGCTTCTTACACATTTTGGGGGATTCTCTTTTTGGCCGTTATGATTGCGGCTGGAGCTGTTCTTTAAGCTTCGCTGCCCTCTTCGTTGCTTGTATCTGTATCTGTGCCTCAGTCTGTAACTGTATCTGTGTCTCTCTGTCTTCGTGCCTCAGTTCTCTATTCAATGGCAATAAATTCCTTGCGGCTTGGGGCGCAATCAATGAGGAATCGCATCGCACAAGCTCGTATGTTTGTCCGTTTGTTTCTCTCACTCACACGCATTCAGCGGCCCAAGTCTCAGCCTCAGTCTCAGTTTCATTGGCCGTAAACCAGCCAGATCGAAGAAATAAACGAATAAAACTTGTCCCGAACTGGGTTCGTTGGAAACAATTTGGCCAAAACGTAAATGAAGCTAAGCAGAAATTTTATTCCATTTTAGCACCCGAACAGTTTCCTGTATCCAAGGTTCAAGTATCCAAAGGACTAGATAATTATCTATTTATACTTTCAGATAGTGCAAAGAATTTTGCGCAACTTCAAAGCTTGGTTGCTCACCTACAGACTGTCCCAGCTGTAAAATGGGAATGCGTTGAGTTCTTTCAACCTATTGTGTGGTGCCACCATATATATCTGTCTGCCTGTTTCTATCTCCATCTCGCTGTCTATCTCTTTCTGCCCACTCTTTCAGCTTCTCAATGGAACTTCATTAGATGCGGCGAAAAAGTTTGTCAAGAGCGAAGTCTGCCCCAGCCATGCCCATGACACTCCAATCCCCAACCATGCCACCACTCGACTCCACTCCACTCGAGTCACCATGGAGGCAGACAGAGTGTGGCAGGCTTTTGTCTGCCTGTCTATATGCCCATGCCATGCCATGCCATCCTTTCCCCTCCCATGATCCCACGAAGCCCCTTGCTTTTTGGGGGCCACTGGCAATGTTAATGGTGTGCATTATTTTCATGTTTATTTATGTTGCTGGCACACACAACAACAGCGACAGCGACAGCAACAACAACTGCAACTGCAACATGTGGCAAATGCAATTTGCATTTGCATCTCAATTGCCTTTTGCATTGTCTGATGTTTGTTTTGTGTTGTGTTCGCTTGGTTGTTGGTGGTACGAGAATACCCTTCTAAAGGGTACTAAGTTTGAGCCATCAGAGTCAGCTATAGTCTCGATGAAGTCTCATTTATATTTATGTATTTGCGAATCTTTCTCTGACGAATCTCTCTAGAGCTCAAGTTAAGAGCGAGGAAGCATTATAATCGCTCTAAAACGCAACTCTATAGTGACGCTCCATCGGAAAGGGTATGAAATGCTTCGTGTTCCGCATGTTATTGTTCCTCTCTTGTTTGTTGTTGCTGTTGCCATTTGTTGGTTATCTCTCTCCACACACAGCTGCGTTTGCATTTGACGATGCGGATCCGGTTTTCGTTGACCCACTTCCGGTTGCCAGAGTTGCAGCCAGCAGCAGCAGCAGCAGCAGAGTTGCCTATTCTGCGTCTTGTCTTGACCTTTGCCACCCACGCATACAGAGCAACACCCACCCAAGCGCCTCCCACACTTTGCACTAGATCCGAGAGGTCCATTTCTTCTGTTACCATTTCCATTTCCCTCTCTCTATCTCTCTCGAACTATCTCTTTTGCTCTCACATGTGGCAATTTATTTCGCATTTTTATTGCTGCTCGTTTTGTTGTTCTCGTTCTGCCCTCGCGCTCTCCTTTTCTTTTATGGCTGTCTTTTGCGTGTTATTAGCGATGATAGGCCTTCCATCTCTTTCACTTCTGCCACTGCCATCTCCCTCTTTTGATGGTACGTACACACATACATATGTACATATGTGACGCCCGCACCTTGGCTTAGAAAAAACCTTTGCAGAAGAAGTAGCAAAAGAATAGGAAATTATGCATGCAAAGTGTACATTATTACTATTGATGTTTGTTCGTGTCGTTTTTGTTTCTGTTTCTGTTGTTGTTGCTGTTAGATATGATGCGAAATTTATGCAACGTTTGACATCAATTCAAAGTTTTAGTAAGTCCAAAAAGAGCTAATAATTTTCGAAAATGGTTTTTTGGGGAGAGAAGGATGTGAGAGAGAGATCGAATTACATTCCGTAGAAGATCTATCTAAGAGAGAGAGAGAGAGAGAGAACTAGAGGCGAGGCAGGGAGATCATTGTGAACTCAAAATTTGTGTATTAAATCTAGTATCCAATTCTGTAATATGTAAGGCCTACATATCCAACACTTTTGCTTTTTAATTAATTTTCTGCTTCAGCACCAAATTCGTTGCAGTTTCGCCTAGCAAAACAAATGACTTGGGAGACAAACTTCACTGGGACCGAAAGCAAATATTGTGCTCTGTTTAGCTCTGCCACCCGCTGGGTCTGGGTCTCGGACTGGAAACGGTAGTACAATGGCAAACAGTTCAATTTGCAACACTTAATGGAAGATCCTACCTGTCTTAGGGCTGACAGTGTTCTACCTCTCCCACGCGGACCACCCAATGGGCACTTGTTTCTGTCACATTTGCAGTTCGTTTTTGGGCAAATAGAAAGGTACGTCTGTTCGGGATGCGTTGCAAATTGTTTTGACTTCTGCGCATCGGTTGTTTGCACCTCAATTGATAGATCTTTTGCGGTCAGAAGGAGGCAGGAGCGGTGGGCCACGGCAACCGCCCGTGGAGACATACTCAGAAAAGGTCTTCATTTTGTTTCGGCATACATAGTCTTACTTTTATTACAAGTTTTTCTTCTGTTTGGGGTTTGTCTAACCTAAATGTGTGTGGTGTGGCCCTGTCCCTGACAAATGCACAAATCTTGTTCTGAGGGACTGACCCCCATGTCAATATTTACACAATGTGCGGTTGGGTTGTCTGTTTGGGTTTTTTTTTTGTTCTTTTACTTTTTCACCGTTGCCCCATTGACCCGACCCATCGAGGTGCCCCCATTGGGGTCTTCTGGCGTTTGCCTGGATCTGATTGCTTGCCTCTTGCCTTTATTTGCCTGGAACAAAACGCTTTGAGTGATGGCTTGACTTTGGGGGGGAGGCACTTTCCTATACAGCGGGTACACACGTACACTCTAATGCCTCTGAATTGTTCGCCTGCCCGCTCTTTTTATTATTTTTGGATGAAGTGTCACGCTGTCCAAGTTCAATTAGTTTTGTATGCGTTCCTCACAAGTTTTGCCGAACTTTTTCTGGTTTCTTGACTCTTTAATGCCGAGATTGATTCCCCATCGTAGTCTGCCCGCGAGATTGACATTTGACGTGCATAGAATTTGTCTAACTGTATTTTTCCCTTTGCCCGCCACGGCTCTGGCGACCCGAAAAGCCATCCCAAAAGCTTGCCTCTCAGTCTCTCAGTCTCCCAGTCTCTGTCTCCTTTTGCGTTGGGTCTCTGTTTGCCGACCGTAAAAATTATTGATCTTGTACTTGGAACCTGGAACGCGGAACCTACAGCGGGTGTGGGGGCAATGGGTGAGTTCTTTATTGGAGAAGACAATGGACAGTGGAGCTGGAATATTTATGGAAATTTCTTTGACTTTGCTGTGTGTGTCTTTCATTTGATTGATATTACAATTATTGCAAACTCTAAAGATGCCAGATTTCGTTGGTTATTTTTGTATTTATTGGTGTACAAAGCTACAGCTGCAAAGCTAAAGTTTGTCTTTAGCCTTGTATTAATATTGAAAAGAAAACTAGTTTAGTGTCTCAAATGTTTATGGCACTCATATGATTTACTCCTCCGAAATCCACCTGCTATCTGTCTGAGACAAAAGACTGAGGCCACAAACTTGGCCATGAAACACTCCCTCGTAGGGGAGCCACAAAGTAGGTGACAAAGTTCACGACAATCCCAAGATAACGCTTTTTAATCACCCTCATGAGTCACGCACAGCGAAGAAAGACGAAAAGATGTCTGAAAAAAATGCCCCAACATGCAGATAAAATATTTTTGCGAAATAAAAAACGCAAGTTAATTCCAGGGAAAAAAACGCAGACACAAGAAGAGGGAGCAGCAGCAGCAGCAGCCGATGAAAAACAAATCATGAGCCATAAACATGACCAACATATCAGACGGACACGGAGGAGGCGACGGGGAAAGTGGCCAGTGACGCAGTTGCATTTGGTCAACACGATGATGAGGCGGCTCTTGTTTATGCTAATGCCAGTGCCAGTGCCAGTCAACACCAACAAAAAAACTACACTTGTGGATAAATAGAGAGAAAGGCCTACTAAGAGCCGAAGAAGTTGATACTCTTGAGGAAAGATATACGAAATAAAATGTAGCAGTTAAATTTATTAGATTTTTGGCTAAAAATAGGACCCATCTATTTCGCTGCTTTTAAAGATTTCTGAACACTAAATAAAGACAAAGACTTAACAAGATAGAAAGTGGCGTCCCATTCTGGGCGTGTGTCAAAGTTATGAATGAAACGATGATACCTCCTATTCAAGGGTATAACAATGCCAGCAACAGCAGCGGAGAGACAAAAGTCGTGAGCAAAAACACAAAAATTCACACAAAACCCGGCACTCCGCTGTGGGCAACCTGTGAGCCGCGCTCTGCTCTGCTCGAAGCTTTCATTTTCGCAGCGATACCGTTAGCTGCAACACCGACTGCAATAACAAACAGCATAAAAAACAGCAACAATATATGCAGCAACAAATACCAACTACCAGCAAGAGCAGGGGCCAGGCCGAAACCTTAGCAACATGTTGCTCGGCTGCCGACAAACTGTAAATTGCTGCCAACATGTTTACAAGGCGGAATAACAGGAAAAAATTTAAAATTTTTGTTAAGTAGGTCAAGTTGTGTGCCAGCAAGAGAGCAAGGAGAGAGCAACAGCGTGAGAGAACAACGATCAGACAGAGAGATGAAGAGAGTAGTATCGAACCAAAAGAGAAGCTTACATTGTTGTAGCAGTCAGAAGCGCAGTCAGAAAGTCCCAGAGAGGGACAGGTAAATATACTACAGGTAAACACACTACATACATTACATACTGCATATAGGAAAAATAGTCAAGACAATCATCTAAAATTGTAAAATCAATTAAAATTCAATTTATTAAGTTTCTGCAGCATCAACAAACCTAACCCTGACTTTGAACTGCGTCTCAGAGTGACCTCGAGTGGGGGCCATGGCTTAACCAAAATGTTGCTCAACTTGTTGCCAGCCAGCCGCTCCGCTCGTTAATGCTCTCCGCTCTCAGAGCGTGATTTTGGTAGCTGTTGTGCTCTTCTAACGCTGTCGACGTCGACGCTGACGCGGAACTTCTTGGCTCGGAAATTTCTTTTCGTGTTGCGCCTGCGCACATTTCAGTTGGCTTTCTTCTACCGTTGACGTCTTTGGATTTGTGCGGATACCAGAGCGTTTTTTGCGTATTCACGTTTCGCGTGCCCGTGCCCGTGTTCGTGCCCCGGTTCGGTTTTGGATTGTGGACGTGGACGTGGACCCCCCCTCATACACACACACACAGTACACAGACAAACCCGTGAAGTGGCTTTAATCGAAAGAGCAAGCAACAGAAATTAGAACAAACCAACAGCAAAAATAATACAAAAAGGAAAAAAGAAAATAAAACACAGTGAACAACATGCACCAGAAATAAATTATTATAATGGATAAAAAGCGGCCTAAAAATTGTGAAAATGGTTGACGAAAAGTCCAAGAAGAATTGTTCGAATACATTCCAAATAAAATGAAATACAGGAATAAGTGTTACAGCTTAAAAAAGTGTTCCAAAAAACAGTGCAATAAATAAAACCGCAACAACAGCAAAGGAAATACGCTTCTGAAAAAGTTAAAAATCAAAACAAAATCAGTCCAAAAATTGATAAATTATCTGCAATAATTACCAATACATATCATATACACACATGCATATGCTAAATACTACCAGAAAGCTGTTGTAAATATTTTCACAAATATTGGAAAACTACAGAAACAGCATTGTCCCACTGTACATAAAACGAAACCTAAAAGAAAGGCAAACAAAATTCGAAAATCTATATAAATAAAACCACTATCCATAGCGGGACTGTCATTCAGCTTTGCTGGGCTGCACTACAATATATCCACATATTACCCATAAATACTATAAACAATCTACCCGTACTACTCCCCGTTCATTCTTTTATGCATATTTTTATGTCTTCCTCCCATTGTTTTTGTGAGTATTCAAAAATATTATTCTTTGATTTTTTGTTTTTATTTCCCATATCCTATATCTATTGCATTTTGCATTTTGGTGTTTAGTTGAATATTATCATTTATTTTACTCTTCTTTGGTGTATGGTGAATTTTCCCTTAAAACTCGAATTAAAACTAACCCAAGAATAACAAGATCAAAACCAAATACTAAAAGGAATCTCAATCTATGCCGCAAGGATTATACTTATTTGAAAAACACGGATATTTCTAAAGACGTACTGCAAACAAAAACACTCGAAATTTAAAGACAAAATATTGATGCTTTTTTTGAAAATTACTCAAAATGTTTATTAGCTGAAGCTGCAATTTCGTAACAGTAAGTAATGAATGAATCTTCTACACCCAAGACACGAAAAACGAAAATAATATGCAACCAAATATCAACTGAAACAGCTACAGAAATACCTCAAGTCAACGGCCTCGCCGTAAGAAGAATATTCTCAGCTCTGGCTTATAAACAAATCAGGCAAAAGTCATTGACCGAATTCGTTTCCGATATGTTTGCATATTACTCACCTGTTATGAAATACAAATAGATCTCTATATGTATATATTCCATGTTAGACGCATTGGGAATGCGGTGCGGTGGAATGTGCTACTCGTACTTATGACAATTGTGAAATTCACATGCCTCTAATGGGCAATGACAAGGCATCTTATGAGGGACTGGCCTGCTAATTAGGACTTGGTGCCGTGTTTAAGTGAGGAAATTGTAGCAGACTGTTATGGATTGAATTTCCAGAGCATGAGTCGATTTGGATAATGTTTTCATATTCCATTAAGACTAAATATTCATTTAGTGCAAATTAATGGACTTGCTAGTATCCGAGAAGCAGTGCATTGGCCACGGAAACAGTAGAGCATTAGTTCGATGTTCTTTTTTGGCCATAGATCTTCATAATTCTTCCATAGATATTTAATATTCCTTAAGTTTCCTTTAAACGATGATCGTTTGCATTTACAATGTTAAATAGAACATTTGCTACCAAAGAAACCTTTACTACCACAAAGGGCTACCAATCTCGTTAAGATCTACTGACTTTTCCCACCCCTTCCACCTCACCTGTTTGGGCAATCTTCCCACATGACGTATGCGCAATGTGCAGTTAAGAACCCCCCCGAAATAGACCCACAAAAACTCACTACATACGATTCCAATTTGAAACCAATTAAGCGTCTTTAGGCGACCGACCCCAAAACGAACTTCCCGAACTGCATTCGGAAGTAAAAAGCTCGCTCTGTTATTTCCAGTCTTCAGTTTCTTCTCTTCTTCGCACTTTTACAGCTAGCACTTAAATTTTACTCTTTTTTTGGGAAGTTTTGGAATGGCAGGGGTAACCCCAGGGGAGCAGGGGCTACTGTTGCCAGGCCGTTGGAGGAGCTAAAAATAAATCATAAAACCGTTTGTTTGTCAGACAAAAATGGTCTAAAATACGAAAAACAACAACAACAGCAGAAAAAGAAAAAGAAGCAGCAGCGGCAGCAACGGAATGGCAATGCCAGCCCCAAAAAAAAAAGCAACAGCAACAACAGTAGCGGCTGTTTTATACCGTTAGATGACGCAAAATTACGCTTACTCATTCAGCAAGCGGCAAGCTCCCCAAAAAGAGAGAGAGAGAGAGAGAGAAAGAAGAGATCGAGTCACAGCAGAAATAGGCACGAAAAGAGTAGCAATACGAAGGATTAAATACACTTCCACAACTATCGAACACATGGCACATTATTATGAAATAATTACTATTTCGGTTTCCATCTGTTAAGATACTTTATTTGATCAGAATTATGTGCAAATCTATTATAAAGATTGGAAACGCTGCCTTTCATGCAACACAAATCTGTTCTTAAAGTAGTTACTCCTTTTGTAAGGGTATACCAACAGAAAGACCAGCTAAGTATAACAACTCTTTCAGCCGTCTGGCATCGTCAATGAGCGTAGCAAATTCGCTGGGCATTCAGTTGCATTTTGGGTTAAAGTAGTATCTGTTCATTTTTGTTGAGTTCCTCATTTCTTTCTTTCTTATTTTCATCTTTCATTTTTAATTGAATCTCAAAAGTGAGCTCCATAATCGCCTTCGGTTCGATCTTTAATTAAGAGGTGTGCTGGGAGGGTTATACGAGTAAAAGGGGTGGCACGAGGGGAGGCATAACATATCAATTTCAAAAGAGATGAATCAAAATGTAGTTCTTGGGTCAGACGCAGCCGTGACTAGTCAGATAATGATAGTATCCCAATTCAGAGAAGTGCATCTAATTTTGTTTTCATTTAGTTTAAAGGATCCTTAGTTTCCTCAATGTTTCCTCCTTCCCTCAATGTTTGGGAAACATTTTATTACCTTGATTTAACTGCGTTAAAACCTGAAGAGCTGGCACAGCCCATGTACATACCTTACATTTCTGGACACACAATCAAACCATGAGCTCCCAAGCTTCCATCACTAAAAGATGATCATTTAATGAGGAATATATTATTATTAATAAGCGAGCGCAAGCCACTAGCGGAATCCCTCTGGTTCTGAGTCTGGTGTTTAATTTGAACATTTAGCTGCAAGAGCGAGACAAAACACAGTTATAAAATAAAATAAACTAAGCAAATATTATTCACACAAATCCAACAGCTGTAGGAAACAAGTTCGCTGACCCGGGCAATGCTTTTTGGGACCTGCCCAGACATGTTGTCGTTGTGGTTGTTGTAGCAGCATTTTGGCTCTCGCATGACCACAAACACAAAACAAAACAAAATAATAATAATAATAATAATAGAGTCTCAAAACGCACACCGATACTAGCGCACACACACGGAGAGCGAGACTCCAACGCGGGCGTCATTTAAATAACAACAAAAAACCAACTAAAAAATAGTTAAGCATCATAAAAAAAAATACACACAAATTTGCATAGATGTTGTTGCTGCTGATGGGTCCACTATGCAGAGGCAAAGCCATAGCTATAGGGAGTGGAATTCTCCCGTTCTGGCATGTACATACAGCCTCAGTCATAAAAATATAGCCAAGCCTTGGTCCCAGCCCCAGCTCCAGCTTCATCTGCAGCTTCAGGTCGGGTTTATCGCTGGCTTGTCATCTCGCTTGTCGGACACATGTTGGCCACACAGAAAAGGGAGTGGAGTGTAGCCACAGCCGGCTAACGGGAGTTGTAGTCGCAACAGAGTCCAAGTCAGAGTCAAAGCCAAAGTCAAGTCGAGAGGAGTCAAGTGTTGACCAGAGCAAATTGTTGTGGCCGAAGTTCATTCATGGCCACAGCCACAGCAGCGATAAAACTTCATTAACACAGCAGAAACCACAAGAGTTTACCAAACATCTAAAAAACGGACATTAAAAAGGGAGTTACAAGACTAATTACAGACGCAGGAGTCCGCTTTGCTTTCGGACTATACAGATCCAGATCTTTAAAAAGAAGTGCCGCTGCAATCTTTACTTTATTTAAAGCATTCTGTACGATACTTTACTCTGCTTAACTTAATCTTATTAATACTAGAACCACATGGTTGATATTTTCCATTAAAATGTTTCTGTAAAATGCCGTTATACTTATCCTTAAGTATTGGTTTAATTTCCTATTTAAAGAAGTATTTTATTTTGCTGTGCAATATCATCTTCTACTCAAAGGAGCCGCAAGCGTAACCTGTTTAAAACACTTAAAATTTTACTACACAACATACCAAAACCTCTTCGTTCAATCAATAAATTATCCAACAAATTTGATTTTTATACCATTATGAGAATCTATCACGATAAAACAGGTCCGCCAAATGATGTAGAACAAAGTTTGCTGCACGCCACTCAAACCCATTCGATTTTCCACTCCATTTTTGTCTCACTCTTCAATCTAGTGCACTCCTCCTGCCAGCAACCAGTAACTGGTGCTAGACTAGTTAATTTAAAACCTAATTTACACCTTGAAGAGCATTATTCATGTGCCAGAGATAGCCAGCCCATCTAGCATTTACCAACTGATTTGATATACAACCAGCAGGCGGCAGGCGAGAAGGCGAGGACGGGGCCTCCATCACGTACGCCCACCCAATTGCCAAAGTATTCAGTCTTCCCCTCAACATTGTTGTTCTTTTTGACCATTCCTGAGGCACACATCGACACACACTCGTACATCCCCTCATATCCCCCCACACTAGCACCAGAGAAAACAAGATTCTGAAGGTGTCTAGAGCATGGAGCTGCGGTCTGCCGATGGGTTTGGCTCTAGCTCTGTCTCTGGGTTAGTTAGTCATTCAGGAGGCGAGCAGAAGATGTCTATGCAACAATTCACACAGAGCTCTCCACACGTGCCACATGTGCGGTCAAGTGCGCAGCTGCCAAGGAGATGAAGAACTGAAACCCCGAGCACGTTTCCCACTTTTCAGTTTCCAGTTTAAGCCACTCTCTGAGTTTTTCTTGGTACAAGAAGTAGTATTATACCCTTCCTCATTTGCGGAGTATGTAACATTTGGTCTGCTGCCAGTCAAGGTTCCCATGGAATGGATCACCTTATTAACTAATTGTCAAATACTCATGCTGCGAATCCGCTTCGAGCTGACTAAAAAAGAGTATTCAACGAATCGTTGGGCGATGGATCTTCAGTCTTCAGCCACTTCTTGTCTCGTTCTTTTCATTGCCAGCAATTTGTTGCATCCACAACAACACAGTGTGGCACAGTGAGGTGAAGAGTGGCAGTGGCAGTGGCAGAGTCGCAGCATCGCAGCAAAACCTTCAATGACTGATGGCGACCTCAATGCAAGCCACACGTTTCCGAGGCTTTTTTTCGGCTTCTCGGTCTTGGTCAAAGTTTTGTTGTTGCTGTGGCACAGCCTTGTGGATGATGCTGCCTCTGCTGTGTGCGGTTTTTCCTCAGATGCTGCCTCGTCCAAGTGGAAATCATTGCGGTTGTAAATTTTGCAATCAAACAATTTTTCATTCGCTTTTTCCAGCCATCCGCCCCACGCTCCGCTCCATCCTCTCTGCCGCCCCTCTTCAACACCAAGTCGACCTGATTTTTCTTTTCATTTTGGGTCTGCTCTGAGATCGGAGATCTTCTCCGCTGAGAAGAGCTGCTCTAAAGGAGAATAGTGCATGGGGGAGGAGCAGGAAAGTGTTTGCAGCTTGACTTTGGCCAAAACGTTTTGACCTTTGACGCTGCATCGTGTTCGAACATTTAAACGGAAGTTGATTGCCGCCAAAGGTTAAGCTCAATTTCCGTTCGAGTTCGAGTTCGCGTTCGCGTTTGAGTTGGGGTTTTCGTTCTCTCTTTTCGGCCAAGTTAAGAACTCAATTTCCACAAACAGCTGGTATTGTTGAAGCCATTGTAGCACTGTTACTGTTGCTGATGCTGATGGAGCTTAGAGTTCATTTCGTTGGTCAATTGCTCGGGTCAGACGTTTAGTTGCCTGTTAGATTGTTAAATAAGTTATTTCTGTTGTCTTCGCCAAGTTGTGGCCCTCTCAGCTCGTTAGAAGAGCCAAGCCATTGTTTCGGTCATGTTCACAAGATTTTGGGGAGGGAACGAAATGTTTTTGTGGCTACAGAAAGGAATGCTCGGGAAATAGTTACTTCTGGTTTCGTCTCTATAAATTTACTTTGTAGGAATTGCTGTGGAAGAATTGCTTAAAATTGGTTCTTAGCATTCCAATTTTATTGTTAATATTTTACCCAACAAATCTCAACAACTTTTTCATCATTTTTTTACAACATTACTAAAGATATCCCCGTGGACGGAAGTCCACGTTAGGAACATACTTAGACTTTGAGTGTCTCCTGGAATCCAGGTATTGTCTTACACCCGCATATATGCTCAACCTTCTATCCTATCCTCTCCAATAAACTACACAATAAAAAATCCTAAGAAGAGCTCAACAAACTCGGGAGGGGGAGTGTCATAAAATCAGTCGGCTGTCAAAAATTCGCACTAATTCGTTTGGAAACACCGTTAAAAGCGTTCACAGTGGAACAGACAAACAGAGTCTGACATAGAAGTATAGTAATTATAATGGCCCACAGCCGATCGAGCTGCTGTCCGCTGACATTGTCGGTGGAATCTCTTGACCATTTACCATTTACAAGAGCAGCTTACAATAGAGGCCCATTGTGTGGCGCGCCCCCGCAATTTGTGCGAGTGTGAGTGGGTGTCCGCGTCGGTGTCGGTGTCCGTCTCCGTGTCCGCTGTGGGGCATTCAAATGCAAACGGGCCAACGGACCACCGTTACAATGTGGCTCATTAAAACCAAAATGTTCATGTAGCAGCCGCCAAACAATAAAACAGCAACACAGCAAACAGAAATGTGTAAAATCTGACGCGCAGTCAAACCATAACAATAGCAGATTCAGAATCAGAATCAGAGTCGGAATGGGAGTTCGGAATGGGATTCAGACTCGGAAAGGAATGGGAATGAAACAGCGGAGCATTTTTTTTGTTTGCCATAAAATATTTCACGCCAATTTCAATTCTCCGTGGAGGAGTGGAGTGTAGTCGAGTGCTCTAAAGACAGCATCAAAACGTCACTCAGATTTAAGGCGCCTCCAAAGCGGAGGGAAGAATTTTAAAATTCATTAAATCGAAAAGAGCACACAAACAACAATAGCCAGAATAAATAGCTTCGAGACGAAGCTTGGCATACCCTAACCGTTCGATAATTTAAATGGAACAGGAAATGTATTTTGTTTTGTCATTTTCGGACACTAGTCTAGCGTCAGTACCCGAGGAGTATATACCTAAGAAATGGGAACAGTAAAATAGTTTTTTTAAAGGTCTGTACATGCAAAGGATGGTTCCTAAATTATGTATGCACATTTAAATAAGAAACTCTCAATAATCTCTTACATGTTATAGTTAGAGAGGTGTAAAATAGGATCTTCAAGGATGTGAACAACTTCCCTCTCTAACTTGTAATACCCTCTGCAATACCCTTTAAACACCATGAAACTGTGCCAAGCAATGAGCAAGAGACGTGAGCATGAGCGTGAGCATCCAAAAAGCCAACAATTACACACAATGAAACAAACGTCAGCTCAGAGAGCAAAAGAGAGACAGAGAGAGCAAGAGAGAGAACTAAAGCCGGGCCTGTATCACGGAAGTATGTCAGCAGGTCGTCTCTCTCTCTTGTATCTCTGTCTCTCTCTTTCGTCTCTCTGCTTCTCGGTTAACGGTTGTTTTTCTTCTGCCTGCTGCCACGCTTAGCTGCGCATGCTTAGCCGACTGCGCTGCGCTGCTTCGATGGCGCTGCTTCTTTCCGCATACTAAGCCTAGCTCTGGCAACATGTTGCTGGACTTAGAAATGTAATGTTGCTACGGCAGCAACCTGTTGAAAGCGAAATTTTCTCTTTCGCCCAAAGCTGGACAATGTCTAGCTTTTGATTGCGGCTTCTTCTTTGGGCACCCATACGAAAACACTCGCCAACACACAAACACACACACACACTCATACATACGTGCGCGCGCGTATAACAAGCCAAGCCCCAAAATCAAGTTAACTGTTAATGCACCAAAAGAGAGACAGAGAGAACAGAGCCAGCCAGCCAGCTTGCTTTACCGTTTCTTTCGTTCCCCGTTTCGTTGCTTTTCGTTTTGTGTTTCCAAATGAACTTCTATAATTGTTGTTGGTGTGGGCTGTCTCCTCCTCCTCCTCCTTCTCCTCCTCCTCCTCGTCTCCTTCTGCGACTCTTTTTTTTGGGATCCACACCTGTACTTTCATTGTCGGGCTTTTTATGTGATGTTGCTGTGGCTGTGGCTCTGGCTCTGGCTCTTGGGAGAACGAACTTCCACTTGCCTGGCCCCCAATCAAGCGTGGTGCCTGCCCCATCGAAAAACAAATAATCGAATACGATAACATATTCGTAGCCAAATGCGTTCTCTCTCTCTCTCTCTCTCGCTTTCTGACCAATTTATATGCTAATTTAACTGATTATTAATGTTTTGACCCAAATTCCATTTGGAAATTATTATTGGCCCATTCTGGTATCGGTTTTAGTTTTCTTTGCCTCGTCTCATTTCTTCTTCATTTTCGTATGCATCTCCATCTTCGTCTCTTTCTTCTTGTTTATGGATATTATAGCTTATCGGAATGTCTTAACTTAATCTATCTCTTCGTCTGCGTCTCTAATGCTTAGGGCCAGCGGCAGGAGGAAGCACCGTGGAAGCCTATTTTTGGCCCCATCGTGCTTAGATTTTTGTTTAATATTTTCATATTAAAGAATCATTAGTGGGGGCTATCAGTGTGTCGGGATCGATGTTGCAGGTTGACTGTCAGCAAGTGCAGGGACTGGGGAGGAGGGATCATTAGGCAGGCGACGGGGGTACGCTTCTTCAAGGCGGAAGCATTTGCTGTAAGCTCAAATGGCATTCCAGTTTGATGTACTAGGAAGATTAAATATATAATCCATTATGAATAAGCCATGAATGGGATTACGTACTGCCACCTCTGAGATTAACTTTACTCTAGTAAACATCATTTACAATCCAAAACTAACACATTTTAATGATCACTTTCGTTACTGCCAATATGCCCGGACTAAATGCAATGTTTTGCTTTCTGTTTTATACTTTCAGTTGAATCTTGGGAATTGGATTGTTTGAAACGTGATATTCGAAGGATCGGCAGAAGATTCGTATCGATCGCCTGGGTCAACTGACAATGAAGTTTTGCAGCATGAACGGCCCAAGTGAATCGGAAGTTGAAAGCCTCTTGATGAGCCCCTGCTGGGGACCGCCACAGAACAGCGGCCAGGATCAGTATCTGCTGGATGGGCACAAGCTGCTGCTCGAGCACGACCTGGACTCCCTGCCCGGCGATGCGGATCAGAAGAACTCGATGGATGTGCTGGACAATCTGCTGCTCAATGGCTCCTCATTGAATGCGCTGTCCGACCTGAAGCCGCTGCCCCCCTTCACCGGCTACACGGGCCACCTGTCCATCAATGGCATCTCGGGCCACCACTACCATGCCATTGCCCAGCGGCTGCCGGACGAGAGCAACAACAATTACATACAGAGCGCCTACCAGGCCAACCCCAATGCCAATCCCACATCGACGACGGCCCAGAGCAACCCCAACGGCGTCGGCGCTGGCGGTGGAGGCAGCGGCGGCGGCAGCAGCAACTCCTCCAACGAGCACAACATAGTCTCCTCCTCCACCTGCCTGCCCGAGAGCGTGCTGAGCGGGGATCCCTGTGCGGACGCCTGCCTGGCCGATGTCAAGCTCTTTGCCGATAGTCAATTAGATTCTAAGCTTTACTCCGTCGCCGACAGTTGTGTGATGAGCGGGCCCGGCGGCGGAGGACCAGGTGGAGCGGGCTCGGGCGGCGGGGGACAGGGTAACGGGCCGAGCATAGCCACATTGACGCCGATCGACCAGGTGGCCGACTCGCTGCATGGCAGCGGGGTGCGCATCTACAAGGACCTGACGGAGTACGTCGACATGAACTCCATCGATGATATAGCGGCCATCATTGGATCGGCCATTGCGGACACGACGGTGACCAATCAGCTGGACAAGGACGATGGCAACGACACGCGGGACAGCTGGATGGATCTCGATGCCTGGATCGACGGCAACTGCATCCAGCAGGAGGGCAAGGTGCTCGTCTCGCAGCAGGACTCGCTGGGCGACTTCATGCTGCCCCACTCGCCACTGCCCATGCACGCCAGCAGCTCCACGCTCCAGAGTCTGCTCAGCCATGGCTACATGCCGCTCCTGCAGAACCGCCTACAGCACGGTCCCCCAGGATCTGGGAACAACAACAACAACAACAACAATCACTCTCACAATAACAACAACAACAACTCCTCCTCGGCGACCACGACAGGGACATCGAAGGGGGAGGCGCCCACATCTACCTCATACTGCAATGAACTGTCGGCGGCAACGAGCAGCAGCTGCAGTCCGCCCGGCTCCGTGGTGAGCACCACGGCAGACAACAGCCTGATGATCAATCCCCGCTACCTGTCCAACCAATCCCAGTCCAATCCGAATGGATCCAACCCCCACCAACAGCAGGCCGCCTATCAGCTGTCCGCCTCTGGCATGGGCTCCCTCAATGGTCCCAATTCGATGAAGGACGGAGGACTCTGCTCGCCGGACATGTTGGGCAACTATCCGCACACGACGACGGCCACCACGACGGGCTCTGAGCTGCACGGACGCACGGGCACACCCAAGGCCAAGCGATCGCGAGCCCAAAAGAAGTCCAGCCAACAGCACCAGCAGCAACAGCATCAGCATCAGCAGCAAGGGGACAATGGCCCCTCCACGCCACAGATGAGCGCCATTTCGCCGTCGAGCGTGGGCAGCTTCAGTGCCAGCGATTTGAGTGGACTGCTGGGCAAGGAGAAGCCCGTGCACCGGTGCAGCATCTGCAATCGGGGATTCCTCAACAAGTCCAACATCAAGGTGCATCTGCGCACACACACCGGCGAGAAGCCCTTCCGGTGCGATGTCTGCGCCAAGGCCTTCCGCCAGAAGGCGCACTTGCTCAAACATCAACAGATACATAAGAGAATTGGGCGTGACTGACCGAGGCGGCGGCAGGCTCCTCGACATATTTCTTGATTCGCTGGACCAACAAGAGGCAGAGAGCACGCTCTGAGTGTCTGCATCTGACCCCAGAGGCGGGGAGGGCGCCACTCCAAGGAGAAGTCTAGTCATCCCATCGTCAGCAATACGGGTTCTTCTTCTCGGGATCCGGATTGCTCGATCGGTGACTGCTTCTCCTGGCCAAAGGCTTTCGCTCCCTGCTTCTGTGTGCGTGTGTGCCATTGCTTAGCCGGGACAGTGACTGGAGTGGCATCCCATGCCACTCCGGCACTTTCCCACACACAGGCCGAGCAATCTCATACACACACTTTTTGATATTCGTTGTTGTTGGTTGCTTTTGATCTCTATTGCTTACACGTAGTCCGTACACATAGTCGAAATTATCAGAATAACAGCATATCAGATCAGCTATGAATATATACTCCACAAATTATAAATTAATAGTGTCAAAAGTGGAACTTTAATTGAGTTATTTTTTGTACCATCAAATGAGTTTCCGTGAGTTCTGTTCCATAGATCGTTTTCTTATGTGGAAATATAGAATTAGTTTCAATTCAAATCAAGATTCAGGCTAGTAAACAAGCTCAACCTACTACCTCTAAGCAGGCAATTGGTAAAGGATATCCTTGAGGATAACATTCAGGCATCGATAGGCCAAAGAGACCACAAGCAATGTAAGAACAACGAAGCGTCCAATTGTCTTTCTGCAACTGTTGTTCTGTTTTGATGCAAATACGCGTACTTCTAGCGACCAAGGTCCTGGCACAGGTAAAACATATATAAATACAAACACATATATAAATCAAAATCTAGACAATAATCTTATCTAAGATATGGGAGCGAAGGAGCAGAGAGAGTCCCAATTGTATAAAGTTCTGAAATGTTGTCTGTACCTCATCATGTTGAAAACTGTTAAAGTGAAGAAGCATACAAATTAAACGTTTAACCTAAAATTAATCAAGCAAGAGCAATACAATT
Source organism: Drosophila guanche (assembly GCF_900245975.1). Lineage (NCBI taxonomy): Eukaryota > Metazoa > Arthropoda > Insecta > Diptera > Drosophilidae > Drosophila > Drosophila guanche. The sequence goes on along the minus strand of NW_022995749.1, from coordinate 7,139,181 downwards.
TTAAATTACAAATATTTCATAATTTCTGTACAAACCAATGGAGGAGCGTTATTTAAAAAACAAAACACATTTTACGATTGTAAGTTTCAGTAGCGGGCTTGGCAAAATATTATTAATAATTAATTTGCAAACTAAAATGTAAGTAAATATGGAAAATTGTTTAGCAATGTACTCAAGTATACAAAATACGAATACGATTTAATTTAGCTTAATATCTTAAAGCGTTGTTAATTTGTTTTTTAAAAAAAGTTTGTTGCTAAAGTTTTAAAGTTAATCTTAAATTATGTTCGATATGCTTGAAATTATTTATGATTAGTTAACCATTCTGGAACACACTCAAACAAACAATAAATTACATTTTAAACATTAATTAATGTAATTCCAATTGATGTTAGTTCCACAAATGGACAAAAAGCAACAACAACAAAAACAATATCAATTGTGTTATTTTATTTAGCGTGCAATTTTATTTATTTTGTTCAACACATTTCGATTTGTAAATATTTATTTCGTAGCATTAATGCCCCCTAATAATAAATTAAATATATTTTAATAAATAAAAATGTCATTCAAAATGTGCAGAAAACAAATTAAGCTTACAATTTGGAAAATGTCTGTTTCGTTTTTGAGTTTTATTTGGAACCACTTTTTGGTTGGTTCTGTGGACGCTTTTGTAAGTAAAGAATTACTTTTGGGTGTCGCCGCATTGCATATGCCCCACACGGATGGGATCCCATTAGCAACCTGACTGCGTCACACTGAGGCACGTTCAGGCACAAAATGGAGTAAGTAGCGAGACGGAGACCAAGCCGAAACCGCACCGAACAGAAACCAAGAAACCAAACCAAACCGACAAGTCGGGTAGAATCATTATATTGACCACAAAGAAAGCCAGTGGAAGAAAGAGTCGAAGAAAGAGGCAGAAGCCCACACAGTGGTATGAGATTCATACATATAGATGGAGACGGAGAAAGAGACAGAGAATGCCATACATACTGTGCCACTGACCCAATTTCCAAGACTCGTTTCTCGTTTGCCACAGCAGAACCGCAGCGGATTTGAAAATGTTCACTCGAAGCAACGGCAACGGCAGCAGCAGCAGCAGCAGCAGCCAAGCCAGATACAAAGATACTTTGCTCTTTCACCGCAGCAAGTCTGGAGGTAGACAACGATATGCTACCTCCACTCTGTGTCTGTGTGTTTGTGTGTGAAGTGGAGTCTCGACTTCAGTCTCCGCATCCGCATTTCTATGCTGCAGAGTCTCTTCATCTGGTGCTGCTTCTTGATGTATCTGTAACTCGTTTCTGTATCTTGCGCCTTGTATCTGTGGCACTTAAATTTATGCAACATCATGGCAATGTCTCCGATGGTACTGGGTCTCGATACCCTCCGCAAGCCCCTCTTTGTGTCCTGTCCCATCCATGTCTCTCTCTCTCTCTCTCTGTCGCTTCGTTTTGTTCTAATCAAACTGTGCTACGTGTTGCGGCTGTCGCGCTCTCATGGGTTAAGCTTTTGTTGTACCCAAACCTCGAATCTATTACATTTCGAGATTTTGGCAAACCTGAGAACCTAATGAAGTAATTTGAACTGCATTAGAAACGGCAGAGGAGAAGATTCCAACTAAACCCCCCGATGTTCACTTCTGTGGAATCTCTTTTACCCGTTTTCTTCTCTTCTCTATTTCTAATTAAAGTTTATGTCAATTAAAGGTTATTTTTCTCTCATTCATCTTTTATTTTTTGGCCACTTAATTGCAGGCAGCTTTCAATGTGCCCAAGCATGACCCAGATCGTGCAGACCATGCAGATAGCACGAAAGATGGGGGAATCCTATAGGATTGAAGTGCCTAAACTGTCATTTGAAGTTGAGCACCGAAAAAGTTGGAAAGAAAAATGCTGTAAACTTTGGTTAGAACCTGATTCATTTAATTATGAAATATAATTAGGCATCAACAAATGAATCAACAAAAATCAAATATCAGCAGGACAACTTTTCCAGGAGTAGGCCGGATCCAAAAAAGATTTCTTAACAATCCATTTAGTACTCCACATTCTTCTATAATCGCAAGTAAAAATATTCTAAACTTATCAAAATTAATAGCAATCAAAAAGCAAAGACTGCCCATTTCCTATACTAAACATCCGCATGTGTCCTACGTACATATGTAAGTACATTCATGACTCATCTAGTGCTAAAAGCTTGCTCTCGACCTTTCCAGGCGGCCTCGTCCAGTCGAGGCTATTCTGTTATCGCGATTCCTCCATTCCTCCACTTCGCGAGCGGCAATTGCAGTTTACCTTTTGCTTTGGTTTGTTTTTTGGCACATGCAACTGGCTGCCACTGGCTCCTCCCATTCCCACCTCTTTGTGACAGGGAGGAGGATAGTCCAAAGTATGTTTTATAGAAGGTAGCAAGGCCTAGATGGAGTATAAAATGCATAGAAAATCTGTAAAAGCAAATGAGACCTTTCACCGACAGGAGTATGTGTGTTCAGACATCTTTCCTCACCTTTTTTTCGCATGCTTTGGGCAAGTCTCTTTTAGTTTGTTTTTTGTTGAAAATAGCAAATCGGGCGTCGGTCGGCGGCGGGGCGGCTTGGTCGTTCGTGGGTCTTCGTCGCATATTCATATTGTCCAGCAGCTGTTGTTGTTTTTGTTGTTGTTGTTGATGTTGCTGCTGCGGTTGCTGCTGCCCCTCCTCTGCCTAGGCTGTGTGGCGCAGTTAAAGACACAATGACCTTGGGTGAAAGTTGCTCTCCATTTCTATTTTGTTTTTGTTTGCGTTAGTATTTGTGTGTGTGTGTGTGTGTGTGTACTGTTTGTTGTTTGTCTATTTTTTTGTGTGGCACTGTCAATGCTGCTGCTGATGCTGTTGTTTTGTTGCTGCTTCTGCTATGCCATTTCTGTATGTAGCTACATATGTATGTATGCATATGTGTGTATACATATGTATACACACATATTTATGTGTGTACATTTTTACATTGCGAATGTAGATAAACAAGTTCATACGAAAATAGGTATATTTCTGTACATGCCTCACATATATTCATGCATAAATACAAACAGCTACAGTGAATGATCAATAATGGAAATACCTTTGTTATCAAAACAAAAATAAACAAAGAAGTATTTCACCAAAGAAGATATCTACCGACAAGTTTCCTATTTGTGGGCTTCGATATTTAAAAATAAATATTCCCCCGGTATCACCCATTGTTTCTAGGTATCAAACGCCCACTGTATTATTAGTTTTAACGATTTTGTTTTGTCTCCCCACATTTGCTTTTGTGTCGCTGTGGCTCTCCATCTCCCTATCTCTTTTTCTCCCCCTCATGCGTTGGTGTTTTGATTACTTTTGCTCTTGATTGAGACTTTGATGGATGTACAGTGGAGCCACAAAACAGAACGGAAATGGATCGCGTGCAGGAAGTAGCGGGTGAGAGGAAGTACAACACGGGGGGTTTGAGTGGATTTTCGGATGGACTTGGACTTGTTAAATGCGAAAAATGTTGCAATATTCATAATTTATGCATTCGCTTTTTTGGCAATTAAAAACTATTATTCATATCCGAAATTGCAATTCGTTGATTTTGCAATATTTTTACCCACCCTCTGGGGCGCTTGCAAGCAACTCTGAGACTTTGTTTTCACGCCTCGCCGATCGGCATCGGCTGACCAAGATTCTGAGCAGAATAAATCATGTCTGTAATAACATTATAATCAATTATTAATATTTTAAGTGTTGTGCTGGTTTTATTATTGTTTTTTATTCCCCTCTTTTTTACAGACTTTAATTAACTGCAAAAGCAAACAGTGCACAACGGCAAATCTTATGAAATACGCAATTAAACTTGATTATGATTCTGAGCCAACAAAAAAACATTTGTAGTAATTAAACTATTACCAACAAAGAAGCATTGCTAACAAGATCAAAGACAAGTGCCTTGAAAGGTGTGCGAAATAATTGCAAATAAATAATTACCATGAAATTCTAACTCACAAATCATTCAACAAGAAGCTACCAATTCGATTAAATGATGTACACTTGTAGGTACATATTTTAATAGTTCATCGTTTTAGACATAATCAATTCATTAATTATCGTCCAAATGCCTCAGAGCTATGCTACTGTATTTATTTATTTGAAACAAATGAAGCCCATTGTTTTTAGTGCTATTTTTGTACATATATTTTAAATATATCTAAAAGCACAATTTTGAGCCTCTTCCAATAGGTACTACATTGGTATACATTTACATACATTTGTCTTTATATTTCTTGTCCATAGCGAAAGTCTTTCTTTCCAAGGGGGGGAGAGGTATTTCACCATACGTATCTTCCGTTGCGTTGTCAAGTTCGTGGTGCATTTTAATGGCACACACGATGGATGGCCTAAAACTGGTTAAGAACGGTTAAAGCCAAACAACAACAAACTGAAGAAGACGAGGCGACGCGACTGCAATTAATTTACAATGCACAACAACAACCAGCAACAACACTAGAAGCAATACCAACAACAAGAAAGTAAAGTTTGCTTTTGGGCCGAAGCTACTGATACCCTCTAGCAGAGCGATCTTAGTCTGAATCGACATTAATATTCTGTTCAACTTTGGCTTAGATGCTACAAGTTTACCCATCGAGGATCTACGATTCGGAATACCCTCTAGAAGGGTATAGCCACAGACGGCGCGTGATCTATGCGATCAATGGTCAGTGGGGTAGTGGCAGCGGGAGAAATGGTGGGGCAGAGGGACAACCTGGTACAGGGGGAACTGGCTGGTCAGCGACAAGTGACCTCATTTTTATTGGAACCTCTCTCGCGGCCCGGCCTCTCTTGGTTGCGTGGCACGGCGTGTGTTGTACGTACTATGTACGTGTTGTTGTTGCTGGTTGTACGTTGTTCTACTTTGAAATTTCACTTTTCAAATGTGAGTTTTATAAGCGTGCTTGTATGCGTTAGTGTGTGTTAGCTGAAGAACACACACAAAGTAAATCATAATCAAATCATTTTCCTCTGCAAGTTTGCGGCTTAAGTCATTTGAATTTCGAATTTGCATACCAAACAGAATGCAGCAGAAATATCACATGCAGAGCGGAGATACCAAAGAGCAGAATGGCAGATTCTAAGCCACAAAGGCCTTTTCCTTATTCCAGATGAAATTTATCATAGATTTCAATTTCAGTCCAATTCCGATGCTGCTCTCATCTCCCTCTAACAAAGATTCGCTCCCAAAGAGCTTTAGCTGTGGCTGTATTCTTTTCATGAATCAATCGAGTCAGTCAGTGGTGGCTTCAAGCAAATGTCATACCCGGCTCAAACCGAAAGAGCAACGGACAAAAGCAAGGCAACTTCAATGACGATTTAACCTCAAACTTCAGAGTGTCACTGTCATGGCCCTTTTTACTACTCTGCAGCCAAACAGCAAAAGCACCAACAACAAAGTCGTAGTCGCTATAACCTGTTGGCAATTCAGTTTATGACTTTTTTGCCTGTCCCACGGTGGGCAAAATTCAACAAAACCGAACCAAATAGCAGTGCCGGCTGCACTTTGCAGCTTTCACCGCGCCTGTGCTCCACTGTGCGGGCGCACGTATACGTATTGCCCACCAAAAAGTGGGTCAACATGAAACAAGCCAGAAAAAAAAGTGGAAAAAAGCAGCAGCAGCCAGAGTCGAGCCAGAGCCAGAGCCAGAAACAACTACAAAGCGGCAAAATCACGCTGACGAGCAGCTCACATTGGCTGGGAGCAAGTGAGATGGCAAGAGCATGGCAGCAACAACTTACTTGTTGAATTGCCTTGTGCTTGGAGCGGGCCGTAGATTTATTTTTTGGGGGTTTGGCCTTTTTGGAATTTATGTAAAGTTTGCGACGCTGGGATGGAGCAAAGGTGGCGCAGGCGCCTGGGGTGTGTGAGTGGGTGTGAGCAGCAAAAAAAATGCCATAAGCCAGCTTTATGTGTGTAACTGTACATTTAGGCAGCGAATATTCAGCATCTTGACAAGGTTTTAAAGCTTTACCAATTTTAAATGACCGCCAACCATACAAAGCGCCATCTATTGCTTAGCTATGGAACCACATTGTTTTTTTTTCTTGCAGCGACTAGAATTGTAGAGATGGACCAAGCAGCAGGGATCGATATGAATTTTGTTGCTTGAATATTTATAAGCTAGACTAGATTTGATTGCTTTGCCGCAAGAACTTGCGTATCAGTGACTAGCAAATATGGCACTTAAGGTCTAGAAATAATCTCCTTTGCCTGAAAGTAGAATAATCAGTTCTTCTGAAGATCCTTCTGTTGCGCACCCGTTTAAATTGAACTTAAGTTATTTTATGTATCGAAATATCGAAAGAACTTTGGCTGTTTAACCTGAGATTGCACCTGTTTGAATATAGGAGGGTTAACTGGGTTATGGTATTTGTTTTTGACATGAGAAGGTATATTTCGGTATATTCGACGGTATCTTTGATCAAGGCGTCTACGGTCACACTGCTGCAAAAATTATAAAAATAAAAACATCTTTTAACTTTTCGAGCTAAATGTGCCCTAAATAAACGATTCTATTTCTGATTGTCAGCCTAGGCAAATTGGACATTCGTCGGTGGGATATTTTGACACAGCAAATGTGAACGCAAAGTGGCGGGCAGACAACAACAAAACGCACAAATCAAGGAGCAGAGCAGGAATTGCCATACTGTGAGTCCAGAGGAGTCGTCAACGCCATGAATTCTCTGCGGCAATTCTATCTGGAGATCCCGGTCGTCACCAGGGCCTACACAACAGTCTGCGTGCTCACAACGCTGGCGGTGGTAAGTCATTGTCCCGATTCAGGCCATCTATTTGCCCCCGGTGGGTGACGTGTACCCTCCCATCTGTTTGTTAACCATTTCATTGATATGGATCCTCTCCTGCAGCACCTGGATTTGGTGTCGCCGCTACAACTGTACTTTAATCCCACGCTGATTTTGCGCAAATTCCAAATCTGGCGACTGGCCACCACATTCCTGTACTTTGGAACCATCGGCATTACCTTCTTCTTCAATATGGTCTTCACATATCGCTACTGCCGCATGCTGGAGGACGGCTCATTCCGCGGGCGTAGCTCGGACTTTGTCATGATGTTCATCTTTGGCGGCGTGCTGATGACGTTCTTTGGCATCTTTGTCAACCTGTTGTTCCTGGGCCAGGCCTTCACTCTGATGCTGGTCTATGTGTGGTCGCGACGCAATCCTTCGGTGCCCATGAACTTTTTCGGCGTGCTCAACTTTCAGGTGAGTCCGAGAGTTCTCTGAGAATATGCAGTGAGCGTACTAATTAATCCCTTGTGGACAGGCTCCCTATCTTCCCTGGGTTCTGCTCTGCTGCTCCATGATTCTGGGCAACACGGTTTGGGTAGACATAATTGGCATGGGCGTGGGCCACATCTACTATGTGCTGGAGGACGTATATCCAACACTCTCCAATGGATACAGACTGATCAAGACTCCATATTTTCTGTGAGTTATAATCTACTTTTGCTTCTATTAAGCTAAACCTGGACCCTTCCCTTTTAGAAAAAGGCTTTTTAACGAGCACATTGAGCGCAACTACCAGGCTGCAGCAGAGGATCGTCCTGGCGGTTTTCCATGGGGCGGCGAGGGTGGCGAGCCACTGCTAGTTCAGAACGGAGGGCAGCCGGAGCCGGCGGATCAGGAGCCACCGGCTGCAGCGGCGCCGCAATAACGAAACTGAATTGTTACAAAATCGTTTTCTATTCTGACGACGACAATGTTGTGTACCCCTCCGCCACCTCCCAATTGGTGCTTGGTATCATTAGGCGTATAGTATTGAGAGAGGCGTGCAATAGTTAGCCAAAGTTAATTCAAAGTGTGGGCGTGTATACAATTTATTGGTTTATTTTCTGATGCAGAGTCCAATACACACGCCACTAAAAGTACTTTAAATTCGACCCTAAGAGATGCATTCATGATAGATTGAACGTTACACTGCACATGTGATTATATATATACAGACATGCTACAAATAAACGAAATTGAAAGAGTAACATTAACCCTTCACATTTATTAGGACGCCATCTAGCGTTTTCTTTTGTATTTCACCAAAAAATACCATTTGATTTGTTACTGATACCCTTCAGGAGAACGAGATAATCGAATTGAGAACATGTTTGTCATCTCAGGTTGCAATAAATGCAGAAACTAGTCAATGGGCGCGTTCACCAGGACAACTTGATCCATTTCTTTGAAAGCACTTGAGAAATTGTTACATTAATTGAAATAGGGTATACCTAAGTACATACTACTGGTTGAAAAGCAACAAGTGGTTTGCATTGCATTTCCACTTAAGTTTAATGCTTTCATTTTTTGTTGATTTATAGTTGAAACCTTATGTTGTTGATATTTAAATCAGGCAATCTGTGGAGAGTGGATTCATCAATCGGATAAAATCATAGTCTTTGGGCTGAGAGTCCTAATTAGCAGGTAATATTAAATAGAATATTATTATCGAGTAATATATGTTCTAGGACTCGGTATAAGTGCGGTATATTTTGAAATGAGATAATATATTTCGGTATTCGTTTTAGAGTCATGCGGTATATTTGAACGGCAGTCGACTATTTACTATATATTTATGTATTATAAATTAATTAATTTATTCAAGTATTTATTAACGAAATTAAAATGTCAAACCTTGTGATAAATCAACTAACGCACCCGCAGCGAGTTCGCTTGCTCTACAAAACCATTCTGCGACTGCATCGAGGTGAGTGTGAGTTTCACAACTGGCGCATCAATTCCATCCAGATATTTGTTATTTCTAGGAATGCCCACAGAACTGAGAGCTCTGGGCGATGGCTATGTACGGGACGAATTCAAGAGGCATCTCAAGTGCAATCCCATGGAGGCGCAGCTCTTTATGACAGAATGGGCCGTAAGTTTTACGTAATTACCAAGATGTGGGAATCGCAGCTGACAACTGTGTTTTCAGCGCTATGCCTCAACTATTACTAAGCAGTTGGGACTGCGGGGCAAGCCGAAGGGAGAGCTGGGCGAGGAAATGGATCCCAATGCAGTGGAAATGCTTAAAGATGACCAAGTGGTGCAGCTCTATGAGCTCATGCTTGCCGCCAAGGGACTGGAGGGCGATACAATCACGGCAGACGATGTGCGCGGCAGCAGTAAAAGCAAATAAATCGGTTTATTATTCTATTTTTTTCAACACCTTGTACTCGTACTTAATGCCGTTCTCTTCCTGAACACCTAGGGGTGTGTCCGCATCGGGCGACACCTCTCGGAAGCTGTCCGGAATGCTGGGAAAGAAGGTATCGCATTCAAAGTTCTGCTGGATTTTGGTTATGTAAAGACGGTCGCAACGGGGCGAGGCCATGGCTTCCTTGTAAACTCCACTGCCGCCCACAATCCAGACATTCTCAATTTCGTCGCGCAAGGCCTTCGTTTCCAGATGCTTCATGGCTTCCTCTAGGTTAGAGCACAGTACCACATCACTGGGCAGATCTGCCGGCTGCAACGTGGTGCTCAAGACAATGTTTAAGCGCTCTGGCAGCGGACGCTTGCTGGCGGGCACTCCAAAGTAAGTTCTTCTGCCCATGATTACCGCATTGCTTTTGCATGGATCGCTGGTCCGCTTGGTGGTGCGACTAAAGTACTTCAGCTCGGATCTGAAGTGGTTATTAGTTCCAGAGAAACATTTAAGCCTTGGACGGACCATCAGGACAGAAGTTTACTTACTTGATGCTCCATGGCAGGTCTCCCTTGAGGCCAATGCCAAAGTTTTCGCAAACCGCTACAATTAGATTAAAACGCAACATCTTTTCGCCAGTCATTCTAGTTAGAAGCGTAGTATCTAAAAACCGGCATCAAATTCAATAACAACATGAACAGCTGACAACCGCATTGGGCGCCATTTTCTGATGACAGCTTGCAAAGCGATACTTGCTATCGATACTATCGATGATGTGTTCGTTTTATTTTATTTCGAAATTTGTACATATTTGGTGTGAGGATATTGGTCAATGGATAGTGCTACAATATTACTCTGGTCCTTCCAGCAGCCAAAAAGTTTCCATCTCGCCCTTTCCCTTGACCTTGACAAGGCCACGCAGCTCCAACTTGTAGCCCACCTTGCGCACCTTTGTGGCCGTGTAGTTGGACAGTTGAATCTTCCAGGGATCGCTGCTGCTCTCCATGCGGGAGGCGGTGTTGACCGTGTCCCCGAACAGACAATAGCGGGGCACCTTTTGCCCAACGACTCCGGCCACCACGGGCCCCGAGTTGATGCCCACGCGAATGGCCACGCCCGGCAGTGCATGAGCTTTGACCTTCTTCATCACGCGCAGGGACAGATCACATGCGTGCTCCGCATGCAGAGGGTTGACGTCGGGTGCTCCGGACACGGCCATGTAGACCATGCCCACGGTCTCCACCTTGTAGACGAACGGAGAAATGATTTCCTCATCGAGAGCCGAGAAGACCTTGTTCAATGTGGTCACAGCCTGCATGGCGTCTTGGATGTTGTTAGAGCCGCTGTCGTAGACATTCAGAACCTCTATGAAGATGACGGAGACCTCCTCGAAGCTCTGGCAGACGTGTTCCTCACTCTTCCTCATACGCTCGGCAATGGGCCGAGGGATCATGGAATAGAGCAGATCATCACCCTGACGTTTCCAGGAGTCGGCCAGCTCCAGGGACTTCTCCAGTTCGTCGGACCGCTGCTCCTCCTTCTCGAACAAGATTTCCAGCTTGGAGCAGTGCTGCCAGCCAGCCATGACCAGCTCCCTGCTGAGGCCGTGCGGATTGAGATCGTTCAGGTACAGACCGATGCCGTGCAGTTCATCCAGATTCTCGATCAACGGACTGCACAGGAATATCAGCGAGTCCACGTCCTTGATGTAGAACATCTGACCCTTGAGCAGGATGGATCGGAGGCCCACTGAGGGACGACGCTGTCCCGTGGCTGGATCGATTTCATCCTTCGTGGCGGCAGCAGCAGCCTCGTCGTCCTTGGCGTGCTCCACACTGAACTCCTGGGCACTGGCCAGGGCCATGGCCTGGGCCTCATTGAGGCTGGCATCGTCCAAGGTGTCGTAGTCAAAGTTAAGGGCTGCATCGTATGCGGCACGATTGTGGCCAGTGCGGATGAGCTCAAACTCGAAGAGAACCGTTCGCATCTGGAGAATGGTCTCCCACTCGATCTTTGTGTCCTTGGGCCGGCGGCACTTGAACAGCTCCAAGATATGACTGCCGATGAAGCTCTTTGGATTCACACCCGGATTGTGCAGTATCCACGTTTCGATGATCTTCTCGCCAGCGAGAGTTATCTTCATGTCGTGGTTCAGCACGATCGTGAAGGGGAACAGCTCCAAGAACACGTTCAAGTCCACCGATGGCATCTTCAGCTGCGAAGGATGGGCCACGACGTTCACTCTCTTGGCCATATAGTCGCGGTTGTCAAAGTCCAGGCGGTACTTGACAATAACCGTCATCGGACCGTCCGACAGCTTGATGGGACCCGCCGTCCCTCCGCAAATGTCGTTCTGGCTCTCCAGCACATACGCTGTCATATCCAGGCCATAGAACTCTTTGGCCACCTCCGTCATCTGCCCAATGAGGTACTTGGACATGCCCGTTCGCCCACTGCGATACAAGATGACAGCTCCATTGTCGTCCATGTTGGTCAGCTGCATGCTTGGCGACTTCATCTTGGGATATGTGAACCGCATCTGGAGATGAATGTTGTCGATGGACTGCAGAAAGTCGCAGAAGTATCGGCCCGTGGAGCGAATCATTTTGTCGTAGCCAAAGTTGGTGAAGAACCTCACGAAGCATTTCCCAAAGAAGTTCATGCAGAAGTCGAAGGACTCGCCGCTGCAGGCGGAGAGTGCGGCGGCAAAGTCCGGCATCATCTTGTCCGGATAGATCTGGTGGGTCTTGAAGCTGTTGTGCTTGCAGTCGACTATTTGGCAGATCTTCTTCCACATCTCCACCCCATACTCCTTCTGGATGTAGTGCTGGACGCTCTCGTACAGCATCCCATACATGCTGGCGGCTGTGTGGATCGCTCCTGGGGGATGGTTAATGGGGGTTTGGCCAGTTGGGGGGTCTGTCAGTCACACAAATTGCTTGGGCAAAAAGTTGCTCTGCAATGAAGAAAAGTTTAGAAGCACATAATTAGGATAACAAAGTTTTTCCATTATGCACTGCTGGTAATTAGGTGAAGTCGGCCCCAAGGCAGATATGGGGAAAGTGTGTCAGGTCAGGGATTAGCCAACGAAGATAAGGCTCTAGTGATTGATGAGGGATTAAGTGAGTGCTCGGGCCCGTGGCTATCCCATAAACCATCAAATAAAACCATCAGGCGTTAAATTGACTTGGATTTTAGAGTACATAAAGTAACATATTCCAGAAAAATGAATAATTGCAGCCGCCTCGGATCTACTCCACAACAGGCCCCAGGGAAGGTTAAGCCTGCCTTCATATTGCCTTTGCCTATGCCTTATCCTTGTCTTTTGATTTATTGCCTCTATGGTTTAATTTGGCACGCGCCGCCTCAGAGACTTTTACTCATGTTCCGCAGTGCTTGTCACGTCCTTGCCAAAACTCGTTGTCCCCTGACTTATTTCCGTTGGCTTTTTGTTGCCGTTAATTCGCCATGTTGCTTGCGGTGACTTCTTTTCAATTCTGCCGCCCCCAAGCCCCAGCGGGCAGGTCGTAGGTTAAACTTACTGTGGGGCCATAAATTCTCAAACATCTTTCGGGAGTTTGTGTATTCAATTTTGACCAAAACATGCAAATTTCTCTTAGGCAAAGAGTCGTAAAAAATATATATACAAATTCTTTGCTTTGCAGTGCAAAGAAATATGGGAAAATGGTGGCGTTTGATTAATGTTTGAGGATATTAAATGACAAATGAAAATTGATTAAAACGGAAGCACTTGTTTCTGTCAATAGTATTCTTACTATTCGCATAAATAAACACAAAAGCCATAGGAAAATGAGTTGATTTCCAGGATGTCTCCTGCCAAAATAAAACAATTGTTTTTCTACATAAATTATGTTTTATCTTCTAATAAAATTCCAATAAATTTACTCATAATTCAGTAAATTTACAAGGGTTGAAAAACGACTATGATTCGATTATTCATACCTCGACAACTAATTTGCTTCATCTGCCACAAAGAAAAAAACCCTTCCAAAAGTAGGTGACAAAAATGAATTCAATTATAAATTAGAGACCCAAAGTAAAGGGTCAACTTTGAGATAATCTTTCTGTACATATTTAACGATCTATGTCCTCTGCTATGCTTAAAGATTGGCAACCCAATGAAAAATTAATTTCCACTTAAACATTGTTGATTTCCCCGATAAACCGATCCCACGAGATGCCTGTGAATTTAGCATATTCAATCCGTACTAATCCGGCTTGCTTTAGATTGCCTTTTTGCCCTTTTCCTGTTGATTAAATCGCCATCAGATGTTGCACAAATATTCAAGTTTTGCTCCGCACATCCACTGTTATAACTGAAGTTTTAATTTTATACACTCGGCATTTGCTTTTCGCTTATTTATAATTTAGGGAAACTCACGGCAAACACTTTTTGGGGCATATGCTCACACACAGCAGCCTCCTCCCGGACACGTTAGCACTCGAATTATATGTATGTATGTTTTATTTTGGTGGAGCTCTTTCTCTCTCCCTGTCTCTGGGGCCGTGTTCCGTCGCCGTCTGTTGCTATTGTTACACTAAATTTGTTTGGCCGCCTGTCGCTGTTTCTTTGGCTTTTGCCGTGTGATTTGCTCCATGGTTTCCTCTTCGTGAGTCTGGGCCGGAGTCGGTGTCGGCGTCGGCGTCGTCGTGCGAAGTGTATTTCTCGTAGCCGGCAATCAGACTGGCGGTCGTCGTGCGAATGAAGCGTGCATCGTTGGCGGTCTGTCCTTTTATAGTACCCTCCCCACCGAAGCCAGACTCCTGTTGGATGGATGTTTCCGGGCCACTTACGACCTCCGTGTTTGCGCCTCGACACGCACATCTCTGTTTGACCATCATCATCATCATCATTATGGACATCGCCAGTCAATGCTCTTTGGCTTCGGGCCTCTGGGTCTCCGTCCTATGTCAACTGCCACTGTCTCTCTCTTTCTCGATATTGTATCAACATTGACACACTGCCAAAGGAGTCATTTTTCTCTCTGTTCATTCCTTTTATGGTACACACACAATAAGCACCGAATACGTGCTCGCGTTCTTGGCATTCCGTGCAAAATATTGTTCTTTGGATCGGACCGACTCCTTTTCGTTACACTTGAAATGTTCTCACAGGGCTGGGTAATACTTGCTCGTACTTCAATGGGTAATGTTACACAGGAATATATACAGTGTTCTCGGTTATCAGGAGGAACTGCACTTGAAAGAAATAACTTTTAAACACCTACAAATCTAATTTTATTCTGTAATTTCGAATATGTTTTGTGGTATACTTTTTCGTAATCTTACTCTATCCATTCCTTTATTTATGCAGGAATTTTCTCGACAATCTGCCAGCCCTGGGAGTGCTCGCTTTTAACTGCTCGTCAAATGTATCATTGTCGTAGCCTTTTGCTTCTTCCTTGGCATTTTCCCTATTCCCCCAGTCGCTGGATGGGTGGCTATGGGGGTGGGGCTGCTCTTCCTAATACCATTCCATTTTCACGCATACTTTTGCAATAAATACATACATACGTTCATCCATACGTGTGTGTGTGTGTGCCCTTGCTACATATTTGATGTTGTGTTTTAAAGCCATTTAAAGGGGATTTCGGCTCCCCCCAGAGCAGCGCAGGATCGCAACCCAACCTTTGTCCTACTTAACCGAAACGGATTTCCCGGAGTGCTTTTCAAATTGGCGTTGACAATTTTATGGGCAAAGAGTGAAGATAATATGCGAGGACATGGGCCATCGACCAACCATCTCTGCTGGATGTCAGAGCCACGGACACGGAACGGAACCCATGTTGGAAATGCTTTAAACCTACTCAAAATGTCATTAATAACGCACAGGAAAGGGGCGATTACAATGGGAAACAGAGCTAAAACTAAATACGAAAAGGATATCAAGTTGTGTCGCTTAATTTAGCCAAAATACAGAACTTAATTAGTCCTGTGTCCCGGTGCGATTGGTCATTGTCATTATTGGGCGAGAATTAATTGGCAAGCGTACCGACACTTGGGCACCGACACTTGCGCTACACGCAAAATGGCTTAATTTAATTTCGGAACGAAACTCCAGAAGCCAAGAACGTGAACACACTTGGAGAAATTACTATAGGTTCAAGCAGTTCTTGCTTGAAGTTTCCTTCAAGATCTACTTGATTTAGTTGGCCATTTTATCCGGTACTTCAATTCTTTCCTCGCTGTGTGTTAGTCTTGCCTTACTCTCACTCTCCATTTTAGAGGTAGAAATTCTCTCACTTTGAATATTAATTCCTGAAAAAACTTCCTACAACTGGGTATCTTTTTGGTTTTTTTTTTCTAGAAGGAAACTTTCTGTAAGGAACTTCTACTGATGCAAGTGGCCAAATGGCTTTATTTTCTCTATTATCTATTATTTATTTATTAACTCTCATTAAGGGAGCCTCTCCAAGATTATCTTTTTGTTCTCAGTGCAGTGTCCAATGATTGCCTGAGTGGCTAGTTATGGATGGTGTGCCAGGCGACACGCAAACTCTCCATAAAAGTTATTAAAAAAGGATATTTGGTAATGAAAGTTGTCTGGTGGGAATGAGCGCCGATACGAGACCCTCTTCAGTTGAATGTTCGTGCAAGAGGAAAGCGGTTCTTGACTAAATTACCATTTACGAGTGTTCTAAAACAAGGGGCTGCGACCTCAGATGGGATATCTGAAAGTCTTCCAATAAAACTCAACGTAGAAGGAGGGAAATTCTCTTTTTATTTTATTGAAAATATTTTCAGAAGCCTCAAGTGTGGTATAATATTTTTGGTGCAGTTGTTCAACATTAAATCTAACAGAATTTTTTGTTTAATCTCCGTTTAATCCGTTAGTCCTCTGGTCCCTCGAGCAGCCAATAGGTCTCCATTTCGCCCTTGCCCTTGACCTTCACAGTGCCGCGGGACACGACCTTGTAGCCAAGTTCGCTCACTTTATCTGCGGTGTATTTGGACAGTTGAATCTTCCAGGGATCGCTGCTGCTCTCCATGCGGGAGGCCGTGTTGACCGTATCCCCAAACAGACAATATCGTGGCACCTTCTGGCCAACGACTCCTGCTACCACGGGCCCCGAGTTGATACCCACGCGAAGAGCCACATCGCCCATTTCCTTGGGATCGAACTTCTTCATCACACGCAGGGCCATATCACATGCGTGCTGCGCATGCAAGGGATTGACATCCGGTGCTCCGGACACGGCCATGTAGACCATGCCCACGGTCTCCACCTTGTAGACGAACGGAGAAATGATTTCCTCATCGAGAGCCGAGAAGACCTTGTTCAGCGTGTTCACTGCCATCATGGCTCCCTGAATGCTGTTCAAGCCGCCGTCGTAGACATTCAGCACCTCTATAAAGATGACGGAGACCTCCTCGAAGCTCTGACACACCTGCTCCTGGCTGTTCCTCATTCGTTCGGCAATGGGCCGAGGGATCATGGAATAGAGCAGATCATCACCCTGACGTTTCCAGGAGTCGGCCAGCTCCAGGGACTTCTCCAGTTCGTCGGACCGCTGCTCCTCCTTCTCGAACATGATCTCCAGCTTGGAGCAGTGCTGCCAGCCTGCCATGACCAGCTCCCTGCTGAGGCCGTGCGGATTGAGATCGTTCAGGTACAGACCAATGGCGTGCAACTCATCCAGATTCTCGATCAACGGACTGCACAGGAATATCAGCGAGTCCACGTCCTTGATGTAGAACATCTGACCTTTTAGTAGAATAGATTTCAGGCCCTGGGAGGAGCGACGTTCTCCGGTGGCCGGATCGATTTCGTCCTCTTGAGCAGTAAGCTCCGCATCGGCCGGGTGTGCGTCATTGAACTCCTTGGCCTTGGTGAGGGCCATGCTCTGGGCCTCATTCAGATCCATTTCGTCGTAGTTCTCGAAGTCCATGTTCAGGGCTGCGTCGTAGGCATCCCGATTATGCCCCGTGCGGATCAGCTCGAACTCGAACAGCACCGCTCGCATCTGGATCAGTGTGTCCCAATCGATTTTGGTGTCCTTGGGGCGTCGACAGTGGAACAGATCCATCACGTGAGTGCCAATAAAGCCCTTGAGATTAGCCCCAGGATTGTGCATTATCCATGTCTCAACAATCTTTTCCCCGGCATGCGTAATCTTCATGCTGTGGTTCAGGACAAAGGTGAAGGGGAAAAGGTCCAGGAAAACGTCCAGCTTCACCGTGGGCATCTTCAGCTGCGAGGGATGCGCCTCCGTATTCACACGCTTGGCCATGTACTCGGAGTTGTCGAAGTCCAGGCGATACTTCACGATGACAGTGAGCGGACCCTCCGTCAGCTTGATGGGACCCGCCGTACCGCCGCTGATGTCGTTTTGGCTCTCGATTACATACGCCTTGATCGGCAGGCCATAAAACTCCTGCGCCACCTCCGTCATCTGGCCAATGAGGTACTTGGACATGCCCGTCCTGCTGCTTCGATAGAGAATGACGGCCCCCTTGTCGTCCATGCTGGTCAGCTGCATGCTCGGGGACTTCATCTTGGGATAGGTGAACCGCATGATCAGGTGAATGTTGTCGATGGACTGCAGAAAGTCGCAGAAATATCGACCCGTGGAGCGAATCATTTTGTCGTAGCCAAAGTTGCTGAAGAACCTCACGAAGCATTTCCCAAAGAAGTTCATGCAGAAGTCGAAGGACTCGCCGCTGCAGGCGGACAGTGCGGCGGCAAAGTCCGGCATCAGCTTGTCCGGATAGATCTGGTGGGTCTTGAAGCTGTTGTGTTTGCAGTCGATGATGTGACAGACCTTCTTCCAGACGTCTACGCCGTACTCCTCCTGCACATAGTGCTGGACACTCTCATAGAGCATGCCATACATGACGGAGTTCCTGTAATAGGAAACGAGAATAAAATATAAGAAAGATTTGACCATCACTGCACTGTATCTTGTTTTAATTTTGTTTCACAACTTTCTCTATTACCTTTTACCTTGTTCAACAGGTCCCGTTCCTACTTTAATGCTTCACTTTAAAACTCCTCAAAAGTTCTGTTTTAAACGCTGCTTAGTTTATCTTTTATTTCCGTTTTAGCATGCAATTGCCTCTGTCAACATCTGAGACTTATTTAGTTTGTAATTTCAAGGAAATTCAATTTAACACACACGAGCGCGACCAAGCAGGCTGCCTTTACACACGAACACACACGCAATACCGCAGAGACGACAATTTTTTCATTATTCCTTTAGTCGCTTCGCTCGTCCTCTGCCTTTTTCCGTTGACTTTAATTCCGTTGTTCTGCTTCACTGCTGGTGGATGCTGTCGTGTGTGGGTGCAGTGGAGTGGGATGGGATGATATGGCTTCGGACTTTGGACCTTGTGGATGGTGTTCTGTTGTACTGCAACATTAACGCTTCTCCGCTGGCACTGTGTGTGCGAATGAAACGTCTACCGTTGGGCTCCAGCTCTTTTATAGTCAACTGGCACTCAAAGTACTTGCACTCTCACTCTACCCCACTTAGTAGTCCCCGCTTAAACCGCACTTACTCCCTTTTCTAGTCGGGCAGTATTACATTTCATGTCATTGCTCCTTGCTGATTCCAATTGACGGTCGCATTTCGATAAAGTATCAAAAAATGAAGTATTTTCCCCTAGTTTATGGCTTTTATAACAATAATTCACACGCACAAAGCGCATTCCAACCACATTTTGTGCCTTAGAATCGATTTGGGGAATGGTTTGCGATGTAATTTTCCTTGGAATTTGTTTGCTTTTGATGTCGGATTCTCTGGTTTGTCTAATGCCGCAATTTACATTTGCTTTTATGACAGTTTTAAGAGGATTCAAAAAATTCCCTCAGATATATTCGCTTGCATTGTTTATTGTAGTACTTGGGCCAACGGGATTTATGGGTGTATAGCAAACACAGAGAAACACCTACGAACGCACACACACACACACACACACACACACACATGTTTAACATTTTAATGGTGGGACGCCAGGATTGTGAGAGTGATGATAACGGTTAAATATGGTTGGAGAAAGACAGAGGGAAAAATACAGTGAACTCTCGATGTGAACATTTTTATCTAAGGACATAATTTTTAGCCTTTTTTCTTTTCTTTCACTACAAAATTATGCCGATCTAGAAATACAAAAAAAAAGTTGGACCTGAAGTACAAACTTGACTTATATGTATTTCGTTCTATCTTGCTGCTTCTATCGAGCGTTTACTTTACTGAAGAGCTTGGTTTTTGCATTGCAGACATCTGGTGCTGGGGGATGATATCCAAGAGCCCCAGGCTATAAACGTGACAACGTATTTAATTAGCGGCCAAGACACCACTCTAGTCAACGAAATTGATTGGGCCATGTGCAGGGAGAGCGTTGACACTTCACTTATGGCAGAACCGGTATGCAGTGGCTATGCAGCAGGCAGTCCCGGCTTTTGACAGACACGCAATCGAGGAGTAAAAGATATAAAATACGCCTAACGATATAAATGATGAAACCAATTGATTGATGAGTAGACAATGCCTTCGCTGCTGATGTCCAAATAACGGCATACCAAAATAATTAAGGAATAGTTCTGTGCGCTGGCATTCCAGTTTCTTGACTTATTTTTAGAACATCTAAATCGCTCTTGGCTTTAGAAAATTCACTCGGTGTATTTGGAAATCAATATCGCATTTTAGTTTCGTATTTTATAATATTCTACTGCAGGAGAGGACCTATTTGCCCAGGCCCACCTTATTGAAGAGCTTGTCCTTGACTATCTGCGCCATCAGGCCGTGTATTAACTCAATTGTGGAGCGGCTGCAGTCGCGCGTAGCTTTGGATAGCTTGTCCTCGGAGCGTTTCTCGTTGACGTCGGTGCCTGTGAAGCAAAGAAGTTGGTTATTAGAAAGCTCAAGGTAGCCTTTGCGTTCGACATTTACCGCGACCCAGAAAGTTTTCACTCTGCTCCAGCTTCTCGGACAGATCCATTATTTGGCCAGTGGTGTATTCCGTGTTGGTCAGCAGACCAGAGCTACCCAGAGTGTTCACCCAGTACTTGTTCCACAAGGAGTCCAGCAGTTTGCGGTCCAGAGCCGACTTGAAGTAGCTAATCTCGAGCGGATAGTACTGCTTGCAGTGCACGCCGAAATCCTCAATCTTGTTCAATGGTATGGTCTGATATTCGGATGGCTCCTCGTTTGGTGGCTTATAGCCCTTTGGGTAGGTGCGGAAGGCGCCCAGGCAAACCTTGCCAGCAGAGACAGTGCGCACAGGATCGACCACAATGGCCACGAACGGCTCCTGGTAGGTCTGGTTGAGCATCTGTGTGGATACATCGATGCCAGACAGCCAGCAGCCGTAGCCGGGGTGGCTGTGGTACCAGCCGACGGCATGCTCCATGCGGCCCACCTCTTTGGCGGCCTCCATGTAGGCAGTCATGTACTCATAGGCCTGGGCCTGGGCATTCACGCGTGTCTCGGTGCCCTCCACCGGCAAGGCAAACGCGTCCATCACAATCTGCCGGCAAATGAAGCGCTCAGCGTGAGAGGTTACAGAGAGGTTTTGTCTACTCACCATTGTGTTATCCTCAACCTTGCCGAGCATTAGGCCCATAACTTCGAGTGTGCCTCCGGAGCGGGCGTGCATGACTATCTTGAGCAGCGCGAGAGCTGAAATCTTGATGTCTTTAAAGAAATGTGGATCTTTTTCCCAGGGCTTGGCGTCGATAATTTGACGCTGCTGTTCGGCATCATAGCGAAAGATTTCATCACAGCTGGGCAGAGTCTGTATGTTGTTCTCCAGCTCCCAAGTCTTTTGTGCAGCATCAACATCCATTTTTTAATGCTGAATTTGTAATTTATTGGTTTTTGCTGTAATTTTTTCCTTTTGTTTTATTCCGGCTTTTCGATGATATTCGCAGAGTTTCCAACACTACTTCGTCTCCCTGATATCGATAGCTGGTACAAATTATGCGTGTGACCATATACACATTATAAGAGAAGTAACCATCTAGTATATATATATATATATATTCTGGACGCAAATACGCAGCTCCAGTGTAAGCACACTAAACTAACAGACCAGCTGAATGTTGTAAATCTTGTTTACAGTTTACATATTTTTGACACGTGTGTCCCACTTTCATGTCCGACTAGATCTGCGAAACCTCCTTGGTTCACCAAAGAGTTATCCAGTCTAAAAAATCTAACTTAATCTTAATGTTTTAAAGCAGGTGAGAAAACGGAATTTTAATATTAATTAATGGAAATAGGGTATAAAAATGCCCAACCTACCAGTTGACAAGCAACAACATTCCATTCCCACCTACGTAACGTTTTATGCAAGAAAATAAAGTCGCGAAAACTTACCAATATTGTGGAGAATTGATTGATAAATCAGATAAAATTATAGCATTAACGCTGAGACTCTTGTCTAGCTAGTAACATCAAATAGAACATCAAAATCGAGGAATATTTTTTTTTTTTTTTTTTTTTTTTTTTTTTTTTTTTTTTTTTTTTTTTTTTTTTTTTTTTTTTTTTTTTTTCTCTCTCTTTATATTTACAATCTGTTTTTAAACAATAAGTAAATTGTATAATTAATATTCAATTAACAGAAATAGCAGTTTTCCAATGAGCCCTGCTATTATATATAACATCTTTTTAGTTTGTTAAATTTATCTATCAGGGATATCGAGAATGTGGTATCTTTTCAGTCTTCTTACTGTTAGGCTATTGTCTAATAGACTTAAGGCTAAATTATTTTCGTGGTTGTGGAGTCTGTCGATGTATTTCTTACTAGTTTTCTTTATTTCTTCTTTAATGGTTGGAATATTCAGATCTTTGTGGATGTTTGCATTAGATACGTAAAACGGAGCATTGACAATTTGTCGCAAAGTTTTTGATTGGTAACGCTGAAGTATTTCAATATTTGAGTTGCTAGCAGTTCCCCAAAGCTGTATAGCGTAGGTCCAAACAGGCTTCAGTATGGATTTGTAGAGGCGAATTTTGTTTTCCAAAGTGGTTTCTGATTTTCGACTTATCAGCCAGGACATTTTTAGTGTTTTAAGTCTAAGTTGTTGACATTTTGCTTTAATGTGGTTTTTCCATGTTAATCTGCGGTCGAGATGCAAGCCGAGATACTTCACACAGGTACTTTGTGGAATTGGTGAGCCGTTAAGTGTAACATTTGGGCAGTTACCTGGTCTTAATGAAAACGTTATTTGGACGGATTTCAGGGAGTTTATTCTAATTTTCCNAAAATTTTTTTTTTTTTTTTTTTTTTTTTTTTTTTCTCTCTCTTTATATTTACAATCTGTTTTTAAACAATAAGTAAATTGTATAATTAATATTCAATTAACAGAAATAGCAGTTTTCCAATGAGCCCTGCTATTATATATAACATCTTTTTAGTTTGTTAAATTTATCTATCAGGGATATCGAGAATGTGGTATCTTTTCAGTCTTCTTACTGTTAGGCTATTGTCTAATAGACTTAAGGCTAAATTATTTTCGTGGTTGTGGAGTCTGTCGATGTATTTCTTACTAGTTTTCTTTATTTCTTCTTTAATGGTTGGAATATTCAGATCTTTGTGGATGTTTGCATTAGATACGTAAAACGGAGCATTGACAATTTGTCGCAAAGTTTTTGATTGGTAACGCTGAAGTATTTCAATATTTGAGTTGCTAGCAGTTCCCCAAAGCTGTATAGCGTAGGTCCAAACAGGCTTCAGTATGGATTTGTAGAGGCGAATTTTGTTTTCCAAAGTGGTTTCTGATTTTCGACTTATCAGCCAGGACATTTTTAGTGTTTTAAGTCTAAGTTGTTGACATTTTGCTTTAATTACGGTATATTAATAAAATGAAATGGTATATTTTTGAGGCTTTTGTGGTATATTTTTCAGCCTAAAAATGAATTTGAGCGAGTTGGCAGTCAGTTGGTAATCAATTTCGAACTTAACGCCTACATTGGCGCAATTGCATTAGGTTGGCATGCCGCTCTTGCGCGTCCATTGCAAAAAAAATTCCTGCACAGAGTTTTGCGTGGTTGCGTCGTTAAAATACAAAAGATAATAAATATGATATCGTAATGCCGCGGGAACCATCATAGTTGTGTGAAAAGTGTACCAATTAGTCAACCGCGACTCGTCAAGTTTCTCCGCGGCGCGGCTTCTTTTCGTTTGGTTTTTTTTTTGCACCCAAGCCCAAGCCAAAGTTGCGCCACTCACACTCCTCTCCTACTTTTGCGGCCCTGCCGAGAATTTGCAACAAAATGTCTCTGGATGGCGCTAAACTGCGGTATGTGGACGAAAGCGGCTTGCCCGTGATTTTGGCGGCCAAGGGACGTACCTTCCAAGTGGGCTCGTATCTGAGCTGTGACCTGGTCCTGGAAGGGCCCCAGGTGGAGGAGGTGATATGCGAAATTAAATGCGACGCCTTCGGCAGGGTAAGTAGAGAGGGTGGGGGAGTGCATTGATTTGCCCTATCAACAGCATGTGCTCGTCCCCAGGTAACCATCAACAACAAATCGAGCAAGCAGCCCATCCAACTGAACGACAAGATTGTCACTGGCAAGCGGCCGCTGCTGCATGGCGCACGCATAACCATACTCAATAAGGTCTACACTTGGGAGTTCCCCAAGATCTCCGAGGCGGAGGATGTGCCGCGCACGCCGGAACGTCTGTCGCCCATTGAGCAGGTCTCCAACTCCTGCCCATCCCTGAAGGTATGTCTCCCTATTTGGAGCATCGGCAGAGGCCGCATATGTGCATATGCCAAGTACAGTTTCTCAAGACGCACTTTCCCTTATCTTCCCTCTTGCTTTACAGTTGCATTCCCATCGTCCTCAGATCGACAAGCGTTTGACCGTGCACAAGTAAGTGAGACCCGTCTGGGAGGGCAGGCTGTCACTCAGGTAGACGAAGACCAACCCTAAAATATCCTCCATCTCTCTCCGCATGTGTGCGTGCTCGTGTGTGTGTTTTTGTGTCTGTCTCCTACATATGTGGATTTGATTGCGCTAAAATTTCCCCTAAAAATAATCCTCATCAATGTGTTCCTTTGCAGCTTTCGCTACTGCATCAATTCGGATGACGACGGCAACACGTCGATAGAGTCGCGTGACCAAAGCGATGCCCATGTAGAGGCCGATGAGAGCCAACGCTGCAAGACGCCGCCAAATGCAGACGACGAGCCGGCGGCAACAGCGTGCCAGAGTCCGAAAGTTGATCTTTTGGATGCCACGCAAAACAAAGAGAACACAGCCACCCCACCAGCCAGTCACAAGAAACTACTGAAGCTCTGCGCTCTCTCCGATGTGGTCATCACCTCGTTTTCCCCCCGAGAAACTGGCGTCAAGACGGAGAAGTCATTTACATGTATCCGAAAACCCAACACGGCGACAGTCTCCACGCCCAAGAGCGTCTACAGCACGCCGAAGAGTGTGCTATCGGAGCTGAATGAGGACAGCTGCAGTCGAGATCTGCTCGACTTCAGCACACCATCCACATCGCAGAAGGCCCGACGGGAGACCTCCATGCATCTCATCGACCTAACAACACCACAAAAGCTGCGTCTGACGATCAAGCAGACGCCCATCAGTGTGTCCGACAGCGCCGATGAATCATCAGATGTCTCTCCGCTCGTCATCGACATTACCAAATCGGAAACGCCGCCATCTCCAGCGTCGTCGCGTCAAGTGCCCAAGACACCGAAGCGACTGGCGGCTGGCGCTACCCCCAAACGGACGCCACAATCTCTAATGAAACGGGCTCTTCTGACGAGCACCAAGAAGCAGATTGCTGCCAATCGTGTGGAGGCAACCACACCTGTGGGCATCTCCAAGCGAACATCTATGTTGGAGGCGCGTCGTCAGTGCCTTACCACGCCCCGTCGCCTGCCCTTCCATCCACAGAAACGTACCCCTGCCCAACGAGCCGCAGATCAGGCGAAAGCCAAGACACCCAGTACCTCGCCTCGCAAGCGACCGTCTCTGTTCTTTGTCAGTCCCCGGGAGAACAAACTTTCGCAAATGAGAAAGTCCCTGGCGGTGGCCAGGCGCAGTCCCAATGTGGAAAGGAGCAACAAGTTGGTGGCCAAGGCTCGACGCTCTCTCTGTAACTCGCCCAGGGACGGTTCCCCCAAGCCAGGGTCACCCAGGATAGGGTCACCCAGGCATGAATCGCCTAAGCCAGCCTCGCCCATCAACCGATTGATGCTACAAGTGAGCGAAGTCGATGAGAAGGCATTAAATGTATCTAAAAACAAGTGCTCCACCCCGGAGAAACTTGACGATTCCGAAGATGAACTGAGCCGCACTTTTACCATCAAGGATGATGATGATGACGAATGCGTAGCAGAGCCAAAGGCAGCAAATGTCATGGAAGACAGTTTAAAGGGTCCACCGGTAGATTCACCAGTCTCCAGTGATCCAGTGGAGGAGATTCGCATCATCGATGATAGCATATGTGAAGAGGTTCACGTAGATGTGCCCGAGAAAATCGAAAACGAAGGTAAGTGGGGAAAAAGGAATCTTTGAGTCGAATTTCAGTTCTTAAAGCCTAAAATTCTTTTCTTTATTTCCCTCAGGTGCGGTTGTAATTGAGGACAGCATTTGCGAAGAGGTGCCCACAGATCCGAAAGCTCAGGTGGAAGGTAAGTCATGAGTTATATTTGAGATGGAATCGAGTCAAGCCTTGAATTTCAGAGTCTTCGGAGAATTCGGAAACAAATAAAGAGAACGAAGCTTCCGCTGTAAAACCCTCGCCAGTTGAGCAGCCGGTTAAGGGAATGGAAAAAGAAGCTGTACCCCTGCCTCGAAGGAGTTCGCGCCGTCTCTCCGCTGACCAGAGAATTGTGGCCACTACTCCGCGACGCAGCACTCGCCGCGCTTCTGTCGAAGTCAACAGCGAACAGGCTGGAATCAGTCAACGCACGCGACGCGCCTCATTCTCATCAGTTGATACCCAGGCCTTGGCTACGCCCACGCGAAAGCGTCGCCTGACCGAGGACATGGGCACGCCAACCAGGAAGTCAAAGCGACTGCTAAACACGCCCAAGCGAGCCAATTTAGTCGATGAATCTGTCGGCGATATGGGCGTTATTGTGGAGGAAACTGCCCCGGCAGATGGTAAGCTGAAATCTAGGCCAGTATTTGGGATTATTTATATCGAAGGTGTATGCTTTGTTACAGAAGAAAAGGCGGCCACTGAAGATGAAGATTATGGCACAGAACTGGCCATGGATGAGCCCGACAATGTGGACTACCACGGCCTGAGAGATATGCTAAAGACCCCCAAAAACTGCAGCACGCCGCTGTTCAAGGGATTGCGGGAACTGATGCAAACACCCAGGATGCCTGCTTCGCCCATTCTGGGCAACATTGAGGAGCTGTTGGAGGCCTCTGACAGTGTCTCACAGACACCCCGCAGGAGCAGGCGGAGAGGACCAGCGGAAGATGCGGAGGGCACGGATCTCGCCAAGATTCTGAAGACACCCAGCGCCAAGAATATTATGGTACCCAATGAGCCAGCCAGTACGGTGTTGCACTCTCGCAAGGATTACACCAGGGACTCGGTGGTGTTAAGGTACGATTTGAGCGTTGGAGGGCTCACCCTGCCCTTGGACAATATATTTAACGATGTCCCCAGCACGTCCGTTGCACACGCAGAGGACACTGAAACCGAAATCAATGTGACGACCGTGAGCACGGCGACTGATGCCGATCCCCTGGCTGTCTCCAAGCAGAACGATTCGGTCTCGTCGGAGGGTCTGATGAATTTGAGTTCGGCGCCGACATACAGCAAGACTGCGACGACCAGCACCACATACAAGGCTGCCATCAGGGCGGACCTGGAGCTTAGCACCCTGACTGAGGAGGGAAATGATCCCTCCAGGCCCACATCGCCAAGCGTCAACGAAATAAGCGGCATACAGCGGCTGGATCAGACCTCGGACTCGATGTTCTCAGATCCTCCCATAGTGTCTGCTGTTGTCTCGGCTGGCGTGACCGTGGAGGAGACAAAGGTTCAGCCCATTCGTTCACCATCTGTCCCGATCCCGAATGATGATCGCTCTGACACTGACTCAATGATTGGCCTGAGTGAGCCCTTGGTATTCAGCGATGATGAGGATTCTGCACTGCAAGGGACAATCGCAGAAGCAAAGAAGGAAGAAATCAGCGGTAGATCCAATGAAGATCCCATCGAATACGCTGCCACAGACGCATCCGATACAAATGGCAAAGAGATGCCCAAGTCTGTCGAGGAATCCATTGGAGACGTCACACAAACTGTTCAGTCTTCAGTTGATGAGATTTCTTTGATTGAAGTACAAGATATCACGGCTGAAAGCAGCATCAATGCCAGAAAATCCAGCGAAAACCAAGAACCAGCACAGGCTAAAGAAACGGATGCCTCTTCTGTTGTGGAGGCGACAAACCCGGAATCTGAGACCTATCCTCTGGACTCTACAATCGAGTATTCGGCCATTGAATTGAATGTCACAAGCTGTAGCTCGGTAGATCAGCGGGAATCAGCGGCTACTCTAGTGGCTAATAAGGAAGTTCCAGCTTCCACACCTGGAGTAACAGAAGATGCAGCATCGTCACCCAGTGAGTTGAAAGAGGAGAGAGCAGCTGAAAAGTCAGAGGTCGAGGTCGAATCGTCAGCCAATGATTTGCTAGAAGAAAGCACCACGGACGAGTGCACTCAAAGGGAACCAGTGGAAGAGCCTTCAGAGAAGAAATTACGCATCCAGCAGGCTCCAGAGGATTCAGGTAGAGACACAGACGAACAGGAGAAAGTAACTTGTTTAGAATCTCCAGTTGAAAATAGTTTGGATGTCATTGAGCAAACGCCAGAAGCAAAAAAAACGCCTGCCGACTTGTCTTTGGTTGTAGAAGGAACTGAGGAACAGGATATTAAGCATGTTTCCGCTGTGGTAAACGCAGTTCAAAATACATCCGAAGATCCTCAGATGTCCCATGAAACGGCTATAAACACGGATAACGGAGCCGTAAAATTGGAAGATGCAAGTGCGCCTAAACCTGCTGAAGAACCAGAAAGCGAAGCGCCTCCTGCAGAGTCTTCAAGTGCACCAGCAACAGAAGACCATAACCTGAAAGATGACTCAAATGTAGTGGACATTACACAAGAAATCAGCATAGCTGAGCAACAAGAGGAAGCTGAGACACCACCTGAAGATGTGAAAATTCAATTGGATGCGTTCAGCATTATAGAAAATGTTGACGAAGAGCCCATCATCGATCGACCGCAAGAAGCTGAAGCAGATCCAACCGAAGAATCTTCAGAGCACGTAGCCCCAGAGGAATCTTTGATTGAAGATGTACCAGATCAATATTTGATTGAAAAGAATCCAGAGGAAGAGGTTCCAGATGAATCTTTGATTGACGATGTACCAGAGAAATCTTTGATTGAAAAGGGTCCAGAGGAATCTTTGATTGAAGAGGTTCCAGATGAATCTTTGATTGACGATGTACCAGAGAAATCTTTGATTGAAAAGGGTCCAGAGGAATCTTTGATTGAAGAGGTTCCAGATGAAACTTTGATTGACGATGTAACAGAGAAATCTTTGATTGAAAAGAATCCAGAGGAATCTTTGATTGAAGAGGTTCCAGATGACTCTTTGATTGAAGAGGTTCCAGAAAAATCCCTGATTGATGACGTTCCAGAAGAATCTTTGATGGAAGATGTACCAGAGGAATCTTTTATTGAAAAGAATCCAGAGGAATCTTTGATTGAAGAGGTTCCAGATGACTCTTTGATTGAAACGGTTCCAGAAAAATCCCTGATTGAAGATGTACCAGAGGAATCTTTGATTGAAAAGGATCCAAAAGAATCTTTGATTGAAGAAGCTGCAAAGAAATCTTTGATTGAAAATTTACCAGAGGAATCAATGATTGAAGAGGCTCCAGAAGAATCTTTGATTGAAAAGGATCCAGAGGTATCTTTGATTGAAGAGGTTCCAGATGATTCTTTGATTGAAGTAGTTCCAGAACAATCCCTAAAGGAAGATGATCCAGAAGTATCTCTGATTGAAGATGTACCAGAGAAATCTTTAATTGAAAAGGATCCAAAAAAATCGTTGATTAAAGAAGCTGCTAAGGAATCTTTGATTGAAAATTTACCAGATGAATCAATGATTGAAGAGGCTCCAGAAGAATCTTTGATTGAAGCTGTTCCAGAAGATTCTTTAATTGAAGAGGATCTAGAGGAAGCTATGATTAAAGATGTACCAGAGGAATCTCGGATTGAAGAGGCTCCAGAAGAATCTTTGATTGAAAATGTGCCAGAGAAATCTTTGATTGAAAAGGATCCAGAGGAATCTGTGATTGAAGAGGTTCCAGAGGAATCTTTGATGAAATCGATTCAAGACGATTCCATTGCATTGGAAACAACTCTAGATGAGATTCGCTCTGAGGATCAGCAGACGAATGGCCCCACCCAAAAGGACAAATACGATGTGGCCCCACTGAACGTGGCTGGTAATGCTGAAACAAACGATAAGCCTGCAGCTGGTGTGGAGATCGCCAACACGGAAACTGACGCAGCAAAGGAACCAACTAATCTTGATGAATCAGCTGCAGTGGATCTTACGCAGGATATAAGTATACTTGAGGAACAGCAGGATAAAGAGGAAGATGAGGTTATTCAATTAGATGCCTCAAACCGTTTGGAAGATGTTTCCATTGTCGAGGAAATGCCGGAGCCTGAAGCAGCACCAGCCGAAGAATATGCAAATAAAAATATCAAAGGTGATGCCAATAAAGAAGATACAAAGCCAGTTAACACAACCAGAAACAAGAGTCCAAGTGGAGGTCAACAGAGCAATGGACAGGACGTGGAAACAGCGCCTTCTGAAGCTGCCGAGAAACCTGCTTCAAGCGATGAATCTTTAATCGAACAACCACAAGAGCTTTCCCTTCTGGAAGCATCGAAACACATGGATATCCCTGATGTCGTAAACGATGCAGAGAAATCCTCAACGCAAGAACCTGCTAGGGAGAACGGAAAGAACGAAGAAGTCAGCCAATTAGATGCCTCCAACGCTTTTGAAGATGTGGAGGAAAATCCAGAAGCTCGCAAGCCACCAAGCGATGAAGCCCCTGACGCAGTTCAAGAAGAGATCGCAGCCCATGAAACGGAGACATTGCCCACGGAAGAGTCTTTATTGCAGAGAATTGACAAATCGACAAACGAAGACAAACTAATTCCAGTGGATGCTTCGAGCAATGCAGACACCCACATGCCCGACATTCAGCATTCACTTTCTGGAAACACTGCTGCGGTCTCTGCTGAGGAGCCAGAAGCAACAGCGACAGCCGCAGTCATCGAGCTACCCAATGAAAGCGAGAAAAAGTCCACATCCGATACAGAAGTCGTCCCAGAAGAAACTCTAACCAACGAAGTAGCCGCTGTTCAAGATGATTCTACTCCCGAGGAAGCTTCTGTTTCGGAAACAACTCCAGATGAACAAATAGTCCAAGATAAGATTGCTGTAGCACAAGAGCTGGATATTCAACAAAAAACTGAAACCAAAACGGAAAGCGAACTTGAACCACAAGTTGATCCCAATTCTGTTGGGGAGGAACTGACTCAATCATCACCTGAGAGAGAAGAGAAAACATCAGAGACTAATGTGGAATCCTCCAAGGAACCTTGCATTAGTACCCCAACTTCCATCTCTGAGGAAAGCACACCTCCAGTTGCAGTTGAGGAGCCTGTACAGGATCCAGAACCAGAAAAAGGAGAGAAATTCGCTGCAATTCGACCAGCACCCATCGTGGTGGAAAGCATTCCTCCAGCTGCAATTGAAGAGCTATCGGAACCCTCTCAGTCAACATCACAGAAAGATGAGGTGACAGCTGGGATTCGATCAGAGTCTTCTAAGGAACCTATTCCCAATGCTCGAATTTCCATCGATGACGAAAGCACACCTTTATCCACCGAGGAAATTCAATCAGTTTCCTCAACGTCAGAGTCTGAAGAAGTAATCGATGAGACGCCCACAAATCAGTCCATAATCGGTTCGAATGCTACAAATATTCTGGAGAACAGACCTCCAATTACAGGTCACAGTGCGAGCGACGAGATTCAAATAATATCAGACGACAGTCAGTCAGAGTCAACCCCAAGGAACGAAACTTCTAGCCAAGATGATGAGGATGAGGATGATGAAGAAGATTCTGTGGGATTGCTCGAACAAGCCGAGCCTGTGAATCTGCAAGTGGAGAGGAGGGAAACCACTACCACAGTGTTCCCCTCTAAAGTCCAAATGGATGATGTTGTGATTGAATTGAGCGACTCAAACTCGAGCCACGCTACGCAGGAAAAAATCCCAACACAAACGGCAACGGCCACACCCGTGAAAGCTGCAACAGAGGCACCAGCAGTGGATCAACCTTCGTCTTCTGGTGCTCCTGATCCTGCAGTGGAAACTAAAGTTCCAGTCGCAGCCCCAAGCACCAAGTCCCCAACTGAAATGAAATCTGCCTCAGAGGGTGCCGAGATCAGTGCTGAAATCGTACCCGAGACGAAGGCGGTAGTAGAAACGGCAGCCAAGCAGGAGTCAAAAATGGAAACAGGACCGAGACAAAAGGACGTGCACTCGCCCGCTAAGGAGGAGTTACTGCCTTCCGCCAGTAGGAGGGTGACCAGAAAGGGCTCGTCCGTGGAGAGAACGGCGGCGACCATCGAGTCGGAGAGGCCACGGAGGCGGGGCCGCAAACCGACCGCCGAGGAACCACCGATCATCGAGCAAAAGGAAGCAGACATGGATACGGTCAAGAAGCGGGGTCGAAAGCCGTCCAAAGAGGTAGACGAGGCAATCCCAGAGCCGGAGGCAACTAAAACCAATCTGGAAAAGCCCAAACGACGTGGACGCAAGCCATCGGCAGAGAATACAAAGGACAACGAAGCAACTACAGAAGAGCGACCTGTCACAGCGAAGCGCCGTGGACGGCCTCCATCAGCGGAGAAGGATGTGCCACAGAAGGCCAAAGCCCAAGAGGTTCTGGCAACCACCCATCATACAGAAGAGCGGCCTGTCACAGCGAAGCGACGTGGACGGTCTCCATCAGCGGACAAGGATGAGCTACAGAAGGCCAAAGCCCATGAGATTTTGGCACCTATCAACGAAGATCAAACAGAGAACTCTGAGCTAAAGAAGCCCGCAAAGCGAGGTCGCAAATCGGCCGAATTTATCCCGGAGGAGCATAAGGAGGTTCTGCCTGAGACATCAAAGCGACGCGGACGTCCTCCATCTGCAGAGAAGCAGGCCACAAAGGACGATGCACCCCCGGAGCACCTGGCACCCAATAAAGAAGATCAACCAGCTGTGGCTGAACCAATGAAGCCTCTAAAACGAACCCGCAAGGCCTCAGAGCCTTTGAAACCTGAGGAGGCCAGCCAGCCAACAGCCACTAAAGAGGATCAGCCAGATGCTGCACAGGCAGAGAGGCCCAAGCGACGTGGACGCAAGCCATCTGTAGACGTTGAACTGGCAGCTCCGGATGTCCTCGAGAAGCCCAGGGCACGACGAGGGCAAAAAGCAGACAAAGAACCAGCAGCAAAGAAGCGCATGGCATCGGTGGAGCGTGTGGACCCACACCTGGAGGAAATCCCTGAGGAAGACGAGCGAGAGCCAGAGCCAAAGAAGTTGATGCTGGAGGGGGAGCAGGAGGAGCACAAAACGCGTCGACGTGGACGCAAACCCACAGCCAAGACGGTGGATATCCCAGAGGAGCCTGTGGAGGCAAGCAGCTCTCGGCGACGCGGCCGCAAGGCGTCCGAGGAAGAAGCTACGGACGAGCCCAAGCCAAAGCGTCACAGCGCAGAAGGTGCACCACTGGTGGCTCCTCTTCCCGAGGTCATCCCGGAAGCAGCAACAGCACCAAAGCCAGCACGACGAGGTCGCAAGCCAAGCGTAGATGTGGATGTGGCTGTGACAGAGAAGAAACTGCCAGCCCGAGCTGTCCGGAAACCATCAGCGAGTGTCGACGAGGGGACACCGCAAACCAAAAAGACAACGGCGCGACGAGGACACAAGGCCTCCGCCCAGGAAGAAGTCATCGATCCGCAACTCAATATGCACACTGAAGATGTGCCCACAGAAATCGTGACTGTAAGTGCGTTGGTCTCTGCAGAGAAGGCCAACGATGGGGCACACTCCTCGCCCTCCCACACCGAGGATGAGCTGACACCACGACGACGCGAGGGACGCAATATTCCCCGAAAGAACTACACAGAAGTGGCCGACGATGACAAGCCCAGCCCTGGATCACGACGCAACCGCAAGCCGGTGACCAGTGGCAAGTCGGCGGCACCCAAGACGCCCGATGTGGAGGCTCCAACAACGCCAACACCCATCCAGAAGGGTCAACTTATCGAAGAGCAAGCCCCAGCAACCCCGGCCACCCCAGAGATCAACACGGTGACCTTGCCTGATCCCACAACGTCGCAAAGGCGTGAGGGACGCAATCTGCCGCGGAAGAACTACACAGAAGCCCCCGATGATGACAAGCCAACTCCGTCCCGCAGCCGACGCCAGAGGAATCCGACAGTCAAGGCCCTGGAGCTAATTGTGGACACCACGCCCAGACCAGCTACACCCAGGCGACGCAAGGGTAAGCCAGTCGTTGGGGAGACGCACGAGGAGGCGCCTCCAGTGAAGGAGTCCCCAGAAGCTGCAGTGGAGACACCAGCGATGGCAACGGCCGCCTCTGCCAAAGGACGGGGCACCCGTCGCGAGGCCGAGGAAGTGACTCAAGCAGAATCTACAGAGGTGGAGGAGGCCGAGCCCGAGACAAAGCCAACAGCCAGAAAGAATGCGCGCGGCAACGCACGCAAAGCCAAAGTCGGGACTGAGTCAGACCCAGATGCCCAGCCGGCCACCAAGAAAGCACGTGGCGGAGCCCGCGCTAAGACCCCAGTGGTGATTGTCTCCGACGACGAGCCAGAACCTGCACAGGAGCATGTGGTGCCTGTGGCCGCCAAGAAACCAGCCGCCCGTGGACGCGCACGAGCTGCCAAGGCAGCCCCAGTTGTTGAATCAGTGGCAGAGCAGGAGACTCTATCATCGAAAGCCGCTGGCCCGTCAGCTCCGGCAGCACGCGGTGGCCGTGCCAAGAAGGTGCACTTCGAGGCCACTCTGCCCGTGGCAGAGTCCGCACCCAGCACCGACGAGGCGCCCAAGAGAGCCACACGCTCCCGACGCAAATAAAGAACTGGTTTTAATTTGCCATCTTGCATTTCGCCCAATTGTTTTATATATAAATATTCTCTATCGTACAATATTTGTTATGCTTTCACACACATTTTAAACTTCTGTATAATAGAAAATTGCATCTACCGACAACTCGATGCATGATTATCTTTAAGCTCTAACATAAATACCACGTACATACATACATATATATCCCTGTCAGCCCCGCAAAAAGTTACCATTCCCTCGCTCAGAAATGTAAAACCTTTATACAATTAAGCATAACATAAACAATACACAAATATGCATATAAATATATATATATATAGTAAGACATCCCCCAAATAATAAACACAATTTAAACAAATCTTTTTGATCCTTCTAGTACTAGCAATGACTGGATTATGGATGACACCAAACACACATCTGTAAGAATGAGCAAACTTATTTTATATATTAGACTTCCAACAAGTTTACGTGGCCGTTTGACCGTTTTGGTCTGCCCAGCTTCAGTATGATTGCGGGTCATTTTTGGATGGAGATCCAAAATTATGTGTCTGGATGGAATCTATGAAAGAAAGACCATAGATTCCGTTTATTCATATTATACGCTAAGCCAGAAAGAGGTGTCAAAGTTGGCAAAGATATGAACGCTCTAAGCTATGCTCTAGTGGGCGTAAGGGTCCAATCTCACCCTTGAATCGTTTCGTCATTCGTCAGCCCCATTCATTAAACATTTTCGCAACTGCTAGTCAAAACGCTCACCAGCGTACCAATGCATCTACAAGAAAAGTTTGAAGTGAATTTTTGAGTGTGGATCAATCTTTTGCATTATCTTTATTTACTCATTATATCATCGTATTTAAATAAATGTTCCATCATTGTTTTTTTGGTATAGTCGTATAGATAATGCTCGCTGGAACACAATTCGTTTGCTCTCCTCGGATTAGACGTAAGAGACTTAATTGTATTTGTAGTCGGGACTTGGTCTTAGACAAGCTCTTCTTTTGTGGGTCTGCATACAATTTTTGGCTTATAAAAAAAACTGCGCGTGTATTTGTCTATATATTATACACTACATATGCATATATAGAGCAATCATAAAAAGCAGAACAATACCTAAGAAGGTATACTAAATTTTGTGTACATATTGAATACATGGGTCGAAATATCGTACAAACTTTGAAAACGTTTCAGGCAGGGTATAAAGAAATCAATCCATAACTAAATAAAATATATATAAAAACATACAGGACGTCAATGTAAAATATATAAAAAGCATCCGCTACATACAATAAATAAAGCACAAAACTTAATCAAACATAAAATACATATACAATAGCGTCTGGTACTGGTGGTACTGGTAGCGGTACGGGTACGGGTACACAACGGGTAATACTTTCTAAAGCTTCTACAGATACAGAACACGTATAAAAAACGCATCATATAGACACATATCAAGTGCGGGTGAGTAAAAACGAAATACTCTTAAGAATTAAGTGTAGCGCAGCTAAATGCAAACAGTTTCTCTCTCTGTGTGTGCGCTCCTGTCTGAGTTGTGTTCGTTTGAGTTCGTTGCTTTCCCCACTAGTGGGACTGTGGGACTACTTAGGCCTTCATCAGAAGATGCGGCTCGGAGCGCAGTGAGTCGGTCAGATACTGAATCTTCATGGTCTTCTGAAAATATCGCTTTTCGTTGGGTGAATTCACCATGTAGACGATTGGACGGACGCCCACATTGCGCCACAGGTCGGCAATGTGTCTGCAATGTGACATTAAACATTAGAGTTAAAATAATCACAATGAATAGCTTACAAATTGAACTCTTCCTTGCTGAGAAAGACGACACTTATGCCGATCACGGGGGCAATAATGTTTCGAAAGATTGCACCATAGATTGAGGTAATCAGTGTAGAGGATTTGAGCATGGCAAGCGATAGATAGGTCTCATGCCACAGACCGCAAATTATCTCCGGATGCAGTTTGCGCAGCTACAAAAACAAGAACAGACTTTAGAAGCATCCTTCAAGAGGAGTGGGGTGTCAGTATCCACATCCATGCACCCCATACCTGATAAATAGCCAGCGGAGAGCGACTTATGACAATTGTGCGCTTTGTAAACGCCTCATTGGTGGCCATAAACTTCTGCAGCTGGTCCAGCATGCGGGCACTGTTGTCGTGTAGGCGCAGGAAGAGCGTGGCAGAGGAGGCCTCCGTCTCCACATAGTCGGAGATCTGCCTCAGCGTAGCCACCGACTCTGCCTCGAAGTGGGACCTGTGTATTGGCTTTTGGGTTAAACAAAGTTTCACTTGATTTGCCGCAGGCTAATGTCTCACCCCATGGGATGCTGCTCCGTGATGTTTAGTTTCTGCAGCTCGCTCAATGGCTGTTGGGCCACAGGCAGGCGACTGGGGTTGGCTATAACAATTTCGCCGCAGGATGTGAGGCCGGCATCCAGAAGCACGTTCCGATATCCACGTGTTAGGCACTGAAAATGGGGGATGTTATTGATTTTCGCTGGGGTAAGGTCCGAAGCAACCACCGACTCATGACGTCACCTTTTTGATAGCTGCCTTCGAGTTCTCGGGCGCATCGTAGCCGGCAGCCCGGTTGGCGATGGGCCAGTAACTTGGCCAATCATCCGGCGCGCTCAGCAGGCTGAGCAGCCGCTTCTCGTTGGGACTGCGCTGCAGCTTCACGAACTTGGAGACCACACAGACGACGAGCAGGGTCAGGGTACACCAGGGTATGGCCAGGTTGCAGAACAGCCAGAAAACGTTGAAGCAGAAGAAGATCAAGCTCACCGAGCAGCACAGCACCTGGTAGATCATCTTAAGGCAGAGCCACAGCCAGCGCCAGTACATTCAGCAGAGGGCACTGTTGAAAGATTGCACTTAAGTGTCAGTTTTTGGTTTATTTTTACCTCTAGTAGTTCTCTCTAGTCCTCTAGTTTCTTGTGCATCTGCACCGCACTCACCCTAAATAGAATGCGTGCCGCCACCACCACTCCCCACACCACACCACCCGCTCTACACTGTTCCACCCGCTGCTGCTACAGCTGCCACTCCCACGCCTGTTTCTCCTGGGATATCACTGCCACTGGCTTACTGCTTACTCAGCATTTAGTTTAAGATTAGCCTTGGATTTAGGTTCGGCTAAAACTTGTATTTGTAACGGGCAGGACCTAAAATAACCGTCGAAAAAACAACTAAAATCTAAAAAATCCAACAGTGTGACCGCGGAAATATTGATAAAATATACCCTCTAGAGGTGGAGAACTATCGATGGCAATATCGGTACTATCGATGGTTGGACAATATCGACCTAGCTCACTATCGATGGTTTAAAGTCTCGATAGTGGTCGATAATATCAAGATAGTTTCAAAAATTAACCCCGCCCCCTTCCGACCCAACAAAAGGGCGAAAATCTCACAAAGCTACAATTTTGAAGATAAAAGAACTAACGAATGCCATTCCATAGGGAATGACTATATATATCAGATCACCGAATTGGGATCTGATAGGATAATTATTGTTAAACCAAAATTTGTGGAATTCATAAAAAATACTAAACAAATGTTACACATTTAAAAAAAATAAATTTTCTATTGCGACTGTCGACGATAGGATCGCACACTATCGATGGTTTAAAATTTACTATCGTCCACTATCGATGGTGCCCACTATCGACCATCAAAAATATACCTAAATATACCGTGGCCTTAAATCATATTCCCCGATTTTAATGTTCTATTTGATGTTACTGCTAGCAAAGACTTTTAACACTGAAACAATCACTTAAACCGATTGAAGAATCCATTTGGCTTATTATAAAAACGCATTCTTATTGGATTGTATACCGTATGACCTTATACTTTACAAATTTGTATTTGAATTTTGCATTCAAATCACCCCCTCTGGAAGCAAGGGCGCTTACATTCAAAAGCGTACTTCTTATCTCGGCAGTCACGTATGCTATCCTTGATATTACAAATTTGCTTTATTTATGGAGATTTACAATTTGGTGAGCAGACGTATCCAACGGCGTACAGTGGGATGGGCCAGACGAGTGTACACACCGGGATAATAGGGATCCGCACAGCTGACCCCCCAGGAAACGATGCCAATCAGGGTACCCTGCGAACTGATGGGACCTCCGCTGTCACCTTGACAGGCGTCCGTGTTCCTGGCGGCCGCACAGAACATTCTAGACAAGATAGTGGGACATTAATTGGAGATAAATAAATCTCTCTCTGTGTGCACTTACGCTTCAGTTACGCCGCCGTGATTTTTCAAGGCGCTGTGGCACTTTTCCTGATTAACTGTCTGCACAGTGGTGCTCATGAGGACCGGAGCCAGGACGGGATTGACTATATCCATGTGGCCCCAGCCAGAGACGACGGCGGACATGCCCTCCGGGATAGCCTCGCTGACAGCTGGCAAGCGGATAGGCGTCGCAAAGAGGGCTCCGACGGCTGTCCGCAGCAGAGCCACATCGAAGTTCATGTCCGTCCGATCGTACGAGGGATGCTTGTAGATGCTCTGAACGGGCTGGACAGAGCCGCCTGTGGTGCGCAGGACTGTGCCCTGGCGCAGGGTGAACTCGCGGGGACTCGACTCGTGGTTGTCGATGCAGTGAGCCGCCGTTATGGCCCAGTTGCTGGCGAGTATTGAGGCACCGCAGATGTGGATGGTGTGGCGCCGCAGCGAGAGTTGATAAGGGAACTCCCCCTCCGCGGCCTCGCGCCCATTGACAATGCGGCTATCCGGCAGCCTCTGGGCAGTCGCCGCCGCATCGACATTAAAGTGGACCAAAAGAATCCCGACGAATCCCAGAAGAAGCTTCTGCATGGCGCTGCTGACTCTCGTAAACTAAACTTTATTGCCAGCCAATGAGTCGATATATTTGCTGTCTTTATCAATTGCCTTCGTTATCTCAGGGGTGTACATGGTTTCTGTAGAAGCTGTATCTGTAATTAACCCTTGTCAACTACTGAGCAGGGGCATGCATGGGTTTTTTTTTGGTTCTGATATCTTTGAGATTCGGTGATTTCATTATTGTTTACAGCGGGGATGGCAATGAACTTCCGCTTTAGCTTGGGGACACCTAGGCTTGGCTGAGTGTAAACTGGCAAGACTCATGGTTTTTTCAAGGAATTTCCCATTTAAATTGGACTTTGCTGTCAAACTCTACGACATTTTCCATTTTTAAATTTTTCCTAGCGGTTGGCTGGCTTTTCGATGCCTTTCTCTAGACAGATATCGATGTTTGGCTGTTGATAGATAATGGCGCCAGCGTGTAATGATGCTCTCGACCCAAAAAAGATCCTGCAAATGGCACTCATGGTCTGTTTGGAATAATAACAAAGACTATACAGAGATATTGCATGAGGATTTGCTATTCGTGCATATATATAAAGAGGAACCTAATTTTCTGTTATTCTTATATGATTTTTACCCAAATACAAATAAATATTATAAGCTCAATTGTAGAGATTTAAATTATCAATCGGATAATATTATGGTTTCAGCATTCAGAGTCCTTACAAGTTTTTAATATTGATTCTAATATTGAATATTGATTCGACCAGTAAAATATTATTTTTGAAAAATACCGACATTTTTCGGTATTTTTGTGTGGTATAATTTCATTACAAAGTACCCATTCACAATATGACACATTGTACATTCACAATATGACAAAATTGCGCGTTCACAATATGACAAAATTACGAGTTCACAATATATACAAAACCTTACACAAAGCACTTACAAAATAAATTAAAATAATAATATAAAATAAAAAATTTAAAATAATGTTAAATCAATGTTTAAAAAAACATATTAAAAAATTTTAAATAAATGTAACCTACGAGCCTTGAAAAACTAACAAAGAATACTAAACGCGCGTGTATTGGACTCTAAGTGCGGGGGTGCGTGAGTGTGTGTGTGCGTGTGTAAGGATTACGGGAAAGGAACCTGCAAGGTGCAAGTGTAGGTGTAAGCACCTGTATGTGTAGGAGCTATTAACAAGAATTTTGAAGATTACAAAAGGTAAGATAGTAAAATCCATAGTAACCTTTTTGAAAGATGAAAGAAATTGAACTTGTAAGAATCAATAGAAAACCAACCCCCGCTTCAGACAGCATCTGTGTTCATCTCTTGGTTAAAAACCGGATTCTGTGGTACTTTAAACGAATATTCTTTCACCGTCTGATCCAATATACTAAATAATCAAATAATTCAAGTAAAAGCGCACCTGAGTCTCTCCATCAAGCGTGCTTGTCGTCTATGTGCCTCTGAATTTGTATTCAATTTGTATTTGCCAAAAAATACAACAAAGAAAAACAGGCTAAAAGAGCAGACATGTCTGTCTCCCCCCACCACTCCCCCCACTCCTTTACAAATTGTTACAAAATTGCATCAGAGACCTCAAGGTGGAGAAAGAGAGAGAGGAGTCTAATTTATGCATCTCATCTTTATTTAGCCTCTGCTTGCGCTTACTTGATTTCCCATTCATTGAGAATCTTTTCATCTCCGTCTCACGAAAACCCGTTTCGTTTCTCTTGGCTCTCTTGTTGTTGTTGTTGCTGTAAATATGCCATGCAATTCTCTGTTCTCTGTTGTCTGCGTGTGTATGTGTGTGTGTTGTTGGTGTTGTATAATTCAACTTAAATT
The DNA here is from genome assembly GCF_900245975.1 of Drosophila guanche. Lineage (NCBI taxonomy): Eukaryota > Metazoa > Arthropoda > Insecta > Diptera > Drosophilidae > Drosophila > Drosophila guanche. Next base: position 7,098,111 of record NW_022995749.1, on the reverse strand, counting down.
GATTTTTTTCGTTGTTTGTGTGTTTTTCGGTGTTTGTTTCACTCTTTCTTTTCTCTGTTCTGTGCTTTCTATTGAGTACACAATTTGCACACACATTGTTTTTGGGACAGTCCCCAGCCACCCCCCTTTACCTCTGACCCTCTCTAGATCTTCATCTCTGTTTAGTGGTGTGCTGTTTGCTCTTGAACCCAATTTCAATTTCTAATCTCGACTTAGTTGGGTCTCTTCTGTAGTTTTTGTTTACCAGTTAATTGTAAAGCACAAGGGTATATTTGTTACGAGGAGGCTTTTGGTATGGGAAGATAGTAGAAGTAGGTTTTCCCCGGGAACATTTTTTCTCTGAAATGGTCAAATCTCTCCTGTTGCAGAGCTATGAATGTTATCCCTTCTAGGTCTTGAGTGGGATAGTTTTAAATATAGCATTCACCACTCGATGTTCCCATTAAACCAATTTCTGCAGTGTACCACAAACAAATCTGATAACCGAATGTACCCATAGTCGGAAAATCGGCTACACCCCTCATTATGTTTAATTTTCGCACGCAATCAGTGTCCCTCCTTTAAATATATTGACAGTTGTAGAGAAGGGGTTAGGAAAAAGACAAAAAAGCTTATCAAACCAAGCTGGTTCAAATTGTCGCAACGAATTAAGTTAGTCAAAGATAAAGATCAGACTAGGCACGAACTTGTTGGAGACTCCTCCACAGAGGTCAAAATCAAAGACGAAGAAGAATGGGCTTGTAACTCAATTCCGTGCTGTTTAGGATTTGCAAATTTGCAGTTCCCAAACATTAAATATGCTAATCGTGTGTGCGAACACACACATTTGCAGCTGTTAAGCGGATTGGCATCCATCGAATCGAGGTCGTCCCCCCTATATTAGCATCGGAAGGCCATTAGGTGACATGGTAATGTTTTGGTAGGGTCAGCGGGGGAGAGGGAGTACATGCATACATAATCATAATCATCGATCGATCATCAAATAGAATGGGCTAAAACTCAATCCTGTAAATATGTATTTCCCCACAACACCACAAGCCCGGAAAGGCTGACTGCTGGTCAAGTGGCCAATGTAGTTGAAGGGCTTTTTGTCGTTTGAGCCCGAAACTTAGCTGGATCATTGACTTGTCAAGAGGATGGGGCTGCAAACCAGGATGGGTGTGGGTTGGCCATGATGACAGAACCGCAACAGTTACAGCAGCAATAACACTGCCACTTTCAGCCAACAGCTTCGGAAACAAAAACATAAAGTGCACCGCAACGAAACCAAAAAAAACCTATACAAATAGTTACAAGCTTTAAGGTTAAATACACTATAAGTTAGATTAACATATTTACAAAATAATGTAATGGGAATGGCTACTATAAATTAATTGAAGCACTTTTTTGTCCATGGATAATTTGAATAATATTTTGGATAGCTAAATTGGTAAATAAGCGAGCCGCATATGCCCTTACACAATGCAAATAAGATTGCCCAGGAATATAAAAACAACATACATGGCGTGTGCTTGACGAATCTGATTACTACTCGACTCGAGTTTCGCCTGTTAAGGGTTGATGCCTCCCAAAGGGTATACCAAATAGCAGAAACAGAAAACAGAGACTAAACGAAATGAAACGAGATTTCAATGCAGGAATTTCCATTACAAATGTTGCGGTTGTGATTGCTCTTGTTAGTTTGTCGGTGACGTTCCCTGGTTGGATGACTTTTGTCAACTACTGTTGGGAGTGGAGAAGAGCTGCACTGTGGGATATGGATGGGGAATGCCTGAGATTGCAGCCGGGACTCTGTGATTGCAACTATGACGGTGAAAGTGGGGGAAACCGGGTACTGGTACTACTGGAAACTCTCATCTGCTGGCAATTTGACAAACCCTGCACGCACTCAACTAGTGACTCTGCTGACTGGGTCTGCTGCCAGACAGAATTTTCCACCGTTACACGTTTATGCTGAGTGCAAAACTCAAATGTCGCTTTGGCTCTGGAGCGCTGCCAACTCGGACTGGGATGCAATTGACCTGCAAACGAAAAGTGGGGAAGGCAGCGGGAGGACGGAACGAACTGAAAACTCGTTCGAGTTGATTTGGCATCTTTGCATTCGTCTTGTGGTTCAATGACAGTCCGTCCATCCATCCATCCGTCCGGCTGTCTGTCCTGCCAGAGCACGAGTGCCCCCTACTGCCGCATTTCCGATTCTTGTTGATCTCTCCCGTCCCACGTCTGGCCTCATTCATTTGGCCAACAACAGATGCCTTTTGGCAGCCGGCAAATGCGAAAGGAACAGGCCCTTGTTCCGGATGTTCCCCTCAAATTAAGCTCAAATAAATGCACTCCATCCGATGTTGCGTTTCGCGGTCCGAATGAAATCCTAAAGGTGCGAGATTATAAAAACTTCTTTAAAAGCCTTTGAATACCAATTATTCTCACGCAGCATTTAGTTTATTTAACTCGATTTTTTTTTTAAATACATTTTTTTTTTAGAAAAAGTTGCGATATCTTTCATGGAATCATTCTTATTCCAAGCCCGAAAGGTACTTTGGCAATTTTGCTTCGAAACTCTTTATAATTTTTGCCTTCCTGTGTTAATGCCTTCACTTGCACTTGGATAGTCTGCGTCTTCCTCTCGTATAATCTTGCCCTCAAATCATCATCATCGTCTTCGTTTCGCCATTTGTCGGTCGGTTGTGGCAGTCGCCGTCGTCATCGTCGTCGTTTCATTTGCGTGGGCTTGAAGAACTTTTTTCAAGGGCCTGTGCCAATTCTCGAATGCTCTCTTTCCGTTTCTGTTTTGTTCTCATTTCTTTGCACTGCGCGCCCTTATGCTCCGCCCTGTGTCTGTTCATGTCTGCCTTTGTCTTCTACTATGCCTGCTCTGCTTCTACTCCGTTCTGTTCTCTTCTGTCCTCGTAGTCGTCGCTTCTTGAGGCAATCAATAAACAACGACCTTCCTCTTCCTCTACTTTTTTACGCTTTCGCATTTTGGCTCTCAAGTGAACTGCTAAAAGTTACTTTAAGTATTCTTTTTTATGCACCGGCCCAGTTCTTTTGTCTCTCCCCGTTTAGGAGAGCTTAGTCTCCACTTGGCACGGCGGCCCGCTCAGGGCCACTTGAGATGCAGCCAGAGAATAGTCAGTGCCCTGATCCCTATAGCCCACCATCCATCCGCCCTTCCACTTGTTCCCCTCCATTTCGTTGGTTCGTTGTAAGCTTTTCAATACCCTTTGCAGAGGGTACAGTGTAAAGTCTACAGTACACAATATTCCTCCATCCTTGCATTCTGGGCAGATTTGATAGGAACTGCGGGATTACGAGGGTATTAAATGCGTCGGCATTTCCTTTGGCCTTCGTTTCATGTTAATTGCTCCATGGAGGAGAGAAGGTAATCGCCTGAGAACACCAGAAAATGCATTAAGGTTTAGGCTTGGGTTAGGTTTAGTTGAACGCGACGCTCTCATGAATGTTGTCGCCACTTCTGGGCAGGATTCGGAGGCGCCAAGCCCGTCAGTTCGCAGATTAAGGCCATGGTAGAGATTTCCACGTGGTGGCTGAAACGAACCAAAAAAGTGGTTCATCAAAGGCCACCAACGTTCAAGAACTCTTCAACAGCTTATCATTTAGGATTCAAAAGGAAGGGATGAATATGTTCCACAAAGGAAAATGAGTAGCCAAGATGTCCAGATGTCGTGGAGCCTGTAGGCTGTCGTCTGGAGAATGCACAAATTAAAAATTACATAAGCGCATTCCATTCCAGAATGAAATACGAACTACAATTGTCATTCCTGTTCCTACAGTAGCTGCAATCCTCAGGAGCAATTCTCGTAGGAGCAGGAGAAGCAACAATAATTAATAATTGCAGCTGTCAACACTTGACAAAAACAACAACCAACAGCATTAAGCAATCTTTTGACAAACAAGGAACCCAACCGGAGAATCCCTGCCATGTCCCCCAAGCATTCACCGCCAACCAGATGTACTGCTGCTGCTGCAGCAGCAACAACAGCCATCTTAACAACAAAATAAGAGAAGAATAGCAGGAGAAGAGCAGCTTGAACAAACACCTTCGCATTCCAGGTCGTTCAATGGTGAAAGGAGAGTGGAGGGAGGGTGCATGGGGAGGGAGCCCAACGGTGACTACACGACGCTGACGTTGACGGCGCCGACAAAGCAAAGACAATGCCAAAAGCCAAAAGAATCAAAACAAAAGCAACGCAATATAACAGAACGCAGCAGCAGCCGCAGCAGCAACGATAGAAGAGAGCTAAGCCGACGACCCCCCACTTGTGGAAAAGAGTAAGGTACTGCCAAGGTCGATTTACGAGAAGGTAAGGCAGCGACAGTACTTTACACCCGCAGAGTGGGAGCTCCATTCCTGGCTCTTGACATACCTTGGGAGCCGAAATGAGGCGCTGCAATTGCCGGCTGTTACCCGAACGACCCAACGCCGACCCGATCCGATCCGAACGAGTGGGGCTGCCTTGGCTCCATGTCTGGCTTGCTTCAGTTGCGTTTCGTCGCTGACAGAGGGCGCTTCTTCTCTTTGGATACCGTTACCGTTAACTCCCCCACAAACGTTGCGTAGGTAGCGTCGGCAGCAAAGGACAACAACCAACGCGAGTGGAAAAATACAAAAAAAAAAAATATTAAAGCGCGAGTGGAATGGAGATGAATTTAAGTGAGAGAAGAGAGTAAACTATAAAGCAAATCAGTGTGAAAGGTTAACAATGGCATTGTCTCTCTAATTAAGAGTATCCTATGCCGAGGAGCCAATACAAAGGATTCACTCCTCAAAGGATTCATTCGAACAAAAATAGAACAGAAGAGAAGGTGGAAAACTTTTGTTTCCATCTCCATTCATTCGGTAAAAAAAAAGGAACAACTTTTACCTTTCGCCCGCTTTTGTGTGTGTGTATGTGTGTGTTGATTTATGTGTTTTTTCCTTGTTCCGCGCCAAGACCAAAGGACATTTTGTCTTCCTGATTTGTGTGTAAGTTCGTAATGTAACTTTATATAATATACTTGGAAATTACGAAGGGATTTCTTTGGTCTTTTGTTTATCATTCCATTGGGGAATACTAAAAGGTCTTCTCTATAGGAACTAAAAGATCCGAGATCCAACCGTTCTTTCATGTTATTAAGGGCTTCTTTAAAGTGAAGAATAAATATCACTATACTCTTATGAATGTTCATTTCTGAATGGTATTTTTGTCTTACTTAAGATTAGCATAATCTTTATTTCCATCACGTTACTTCACGACTAGAAAATAATCCTAGCAATCTACTCATAAAGTTTCCCTTTCAGTTTCGGCTTCCTCTTTGAATTTGCCACACGCCGCCGATCAGTCCAACCTCCTCTCTTACAGAGTCAGACTCGTATCGATTACCCCCGCCCCGATAATTGTATCTTTTTGGTGTTCGTGCAACTAAATTTAGTTTCTTGCAACGACCCCCAACAAAGAGAATAAACAGAGAGACAGCAGTCGAGGACCTACTCCCTGGGACTCCATGGAGTTATTCCATGGGGTTATTATTCATTTTCTTTAGTTTGTACTCAAATTTCACCCTGTTCTCCGCTCTCCTCCTTCATTCCATTCGCTTCACTTTCGGATGGCGTGCTGTCAATTTTTCCGGTGGCAGGTAGATATATATTTTTTTTGGTTGTTATGTCGCACACTTTATGGCCATGTCATGTCATCATGCAATCATATCGCTTTACCACAAATAATCATCCGATCACTCCTGACTCCTCTCTCCCCTCATGAGATCCCTCCAGAATAAACGCTTCAATTTCCAAGCGCTTCGCTTCACTCTGTCCCATTGTCTGTCACTAATGATGCGTGACAATGCGGCACCAAGTGGCCGCATGACTTGACCAAAACGAATGCGATATTTACCAATGGGTGGGTGGATGTTGTGCCTCCAGCGCGTTATTGGAGTAAGTGAAGCTCAGTTAGTTACAGTTGGGTTGGTGGCACCCTTTGGCCTGCCTAGATAAATAGTGCAGAACCAGCGCCGAGGTTGATCATTTGGTGTGTGTTTTATTAGCAGGTGGTCTGACCCATTCCAATGAAACACCAATTGTCATGTACGTATAAGTGCAAATCATATTAATATCTGGGATTGTCAGAGTGCAAGGGAAAAAGAATCTCAAACCCAATAGGGATCCCAAATTGATTACAGTTTCGAAATATTATTTTAAGTTATTCTTATATGATTGGGGAAATCTGCTTTCTTGACCACAAACCCTAAACAGTTTTTCCCTGATGATATTTCTCGAGTTCTTGTGCAGACAATCAAGTGGTTAAGACCTACTTCACAGTATCTGAGGGAGGGAAAAGCGCTGTCAGCAAACTGTTGGAGTCTGTTCCCACAATCCCCAGCCACACGCGTACTGTGTGTTGAGTATTGTGTGGTATAACCCATATATGGAAGTGCTATTGGTAACTGTAAACCTGTTACATATAGTACAGCAAATATGTATGTATGGGTATGCGTGAAGTATCTGTGTGGGGCTTTCCCACCATTTAACAGCATGAAATTGAAACGGAACGGAACATTTCATAATCAAAGCAATAAACGTTGCTATTGTTGGCATTGCTGCTGCCCCACCATGATCCCTCTATCTCTTTTCACCACAGTACGAGTAATTCTTTTGTCTTGGAGGAAAAACAAAAACCAGAATTCATTTTCATTTCATTTTCCTCTCTGCGTACAAAAGCAAAAGCAACAAAAACCATAAGAAAACACCAACAACCAATAGAAAACTCTTAGGAAAGCCCTTCCCTACCTCTCTCCTGGGACGATCTGAATGTAATAAGTCTCACGTTCCCCCCAGCCATAGCTGGAAAAAGCAAACAAGTCAAGGAAAGGCAATCTTTTATGATGCTTCGTCTTCTTGTGGCTTTGTGCTTTATCAGCATTTTCCAGCGTTTTTATAGCTTTCGGCATTAGGGTCTTCGCCAAAAGCCATGTCAATAAAGTAATATGATTAAAATGCACAAATAAAAGCTGCAAGTGACCGAATGAAGAAATATTTCAGCATTGCAGAATGAGGATTAAAATTAATGACATGTTAGAAATAAAACTCTATAAATAAGTCAAGAGACACCAGAGTCTTTGTTTGATAAAGGAAATAATTGCTGTTGAAATGAGGTTATTGCTCCAGGATCCAATGGGAGTGGATTTAAAAGAAAGTTATATATATATAGGCAAAAGGGCAACTCCATATTAACCATAACTTTCGATAAGTTTGCACTTTTCTGCACAACATTTGTTGCTAATTTTTGGAAACTTTTAAATTGATAAAGAAATATTTTAAATTGTTTTTCACATTGCAAATTGCATTTTAAGTCTCTGGAAAATGTAGACATGTCCAGAAAGCAACGAAATTGAAATTGTCATTATGTTTAGTGTGAATGAATTTAAAGGAAACTTCAGCAGATGAATTCGGAATAAACAATCTTTTGTCTTATCTCTACATCTTATTCGACATGCAGCGCATTGTTTTCATTCTTCAAATCCATCATTATCCCAATTCATCTTATATCCCTCCACCAAAATCCATAAAAATTTTCAATTTCAACTTTCAAAGCAAGTAAATTATTTACCGCAGGTAAAACTACTGACCTTGAATGCCAATCGAGTGGGTACACGGAAATGCGGAATTTAATTAGCGGAAAATCAATTGGACTTACCTAATTAGAGAAATAAATATACGAACAGACCCCATAGATAATTTGACTTATGTTTAAATGAATGGAGCGGAAGTACTTTCTGCGAGCCACTTGTAACTCTCTCTCTCTCTCTCTTTCTCTTTGTATCTTTCTTTCTCTGGATAATTCTTTGGGTCTGTTCTTTTTTATGGGTTACTGTTCCGCAAGCGATTGCAGATATTTATTAGCAAATGAGTTTGGATTGCTCAATCCATTCGATTGCTCATAAATGCTGAAACCGCTATAAAAGAAAGAAAAACGGTTACAATTTTATAGTTGAAAATAAGACTGGAGAATACACATTCAAAAAATACTCGTTTCTTTAAAAAATAAAGATCCTCCAACGCCAAAAGATTTTTTTTTCTCTCTCTTTATATTTACAATCTGTTTGTTTAAAGAATAAGTAAATTGTATAACTAATATTAAATTAACAGAAATAGCAGTTTCCTAATGAGCCCTGCTATTATATATAACATTTTTTCAGTTTGTTGGATTTATCTATCGGGGAGATCGAGAATGTGGTATCTTTACAGTCTTCTTACTGTTATTTCTGGTATTTCTTACTAGTTTTCTTTATTTCTTCTTTAATGGTTGGAATATTAAGATCTTTGTGGATATTTGCATTAGATATGTAAAACGAAGCATTGACAATGTGTCGCAAAGTTTTTGATTGGTAGCCAAAAGAATAAAAAAAAAAAATTAATAAAAATAAAAATAATATAATAAATAAATAATAAACTCAAGGACTCGAGTACATGTCATACTTAAAAACATGACATAACTTACATGTAAAATAAAAATCTGTTACGATTGTTACTGCGGGCTAGTAAAACAGACAAATTAGTTAAAGATAATTGCCGACTGGTACCGCTCTCCCAATCCCATGAGGTATCTATAAGATATATTGCATGTACATACATGCATATCTACAAACATAATTATCTTTACAGTTTGCTTATTGGTTTTTTTCCTGCTGACATTTAATCAACAGTTTGTGCAGCGGCGGCCCCCGCTGCCTTTATGGGCTGACTGTTTGTGCTTTTGGCCAAGTTTATGGGCATACGCTAGCTTTAATGTGCTGTTTTGGCTTGGCGTCGGTCGCCAGTCTTCCCCATATGCCACGAATGGCGTAGCCCTCGTACCGAACCGCTGCATAAGTGAGTAATTGTGAATCCGCCTCGAGAGTTCTGCTTGTCTAACGGCTTTTAGTTTTTCTCCCGTTCTCTATGGTGCGCCCCCACAGTATCTGGAAATCCCTCTTCATCTCTCACTCGCTCTCTCTCTCTCTCTCTCTCTCTCTCTCTGTTGTGATGATTCCTATCTCCCTCTGGTTCTCCTATTCTCTCTCACTCCTTTTGTCGCTCGCTTCGTTGGACTGCCATTGGCACATGGGTGGCGCTGGAGGGTAAACAGGAGGCAGAGGCGTAATGCAATTGGAGTATTTTTGCATTAGTATTTAAAAACACTTTTTTATTTAATACTCTTTGTGTTTTGGGTATCCAAAATTTAATTTGTTCGACCAGTTGATGAATGCTATTTTACTATTTCTAACAGGAATCACCTGAATCGAATGGTTAATATTAATTTGGTAATACGTATCGAAGTAGAAGAAAGTGTGGGTCACAGCCTGCAGAAATCTTTATAGTTTAGCCTAATTTGATGTATGTACATCAAACATCTACGCATACATATTTACACATGTAAATGAATCATTGCCATTCAAATAATGGATCTGCAAGAGTATCATTGAGTCGACTCTTGCACTGAGACTTTATTTCTTTGGTTTTGTTTTACTCAATTGTGGAAGGAAGTGGAAAAACTTTGTTTTTATGGCCTGTAAACAGAAAAAATTGCTGTAAATCAGTTGAACACATATTGTGCATGTAAGATGCCCCTGGTCTGAATAATAGATTAAAGTAAAGAAAGTTTAAGTTCTTGTGCATTTGCCTACAACTAGAAGTACTATTTAATCAATGTGCATAAAATGCTTACAATAAATGGGGTTTGTCAACCCAACGATTTTTCCATTTGTCTAGAAACGAATTAGAAGCCACTTAAAAACAATTATATAAATTATTTAAGGCACGTGATTTGTGACTGTTAAAAGTAGATTAGGAACTGGAGAAACTAACGTTTGTATATCTACACAGGCAAGGAAAGGCGTTAGTTATTTGCAAATGCAAATTATGACAAATTTTGAAAGAAAATCCATCAAAGAATGAAGCGGGCTTAGGCATGGTGTAAGCCAGATTATTAAATACACACATAAATATTTACACATGTTCATTTGAATGAATTTTGAATCCCTGAAAATAAAAACGTTATGCTGACATTTCTTTATATAATTTACCATATTTATCTTCCCGCTAAGATCTTGACAACTTCCTCTGACGATGCCCATTGAGAGCAGAGACTAGAGTATGCTTTTGGTCGCAGTTCTCCACCGCTCTTCTATGGCCATAATTCTTGGGCTTGTTGTCTATCATTATTTTTGTTGCTTCGCTGGCTATGCTAATGGCCTATAGACCTATAGATGGAATGGGGACCTCTCTTTGGCTAGAAAGCGATTTCAATTCTCTTTTTTGTGTGTCTCGTGCGATTATGCTTGGGCTATGCTATGGTATGGCCGATGGGCACATGCCAAGCCCACACGCTTCACTGACAGCAGCTTAACCACCGCATTACTCATGCTCATTTGCTCCGGAAAATTGCCTTAACTAGTTTGCTGCCTCTGTGGCCCCTCTGTTGTCTCTAGTTTGTTTAATTAAAAAAGCCTGAACTCTCTGAAGTTCCGGGACCCTTGCCCTTGTTGGCCCCTCGTTCTTCGTAACACTTCCCAGAGCCTTCCCTTCCTGCTCTGACACCAGCAAAAGAAGGCAGCACATTGAACCGCAGTGGCACTCCTGCCACTGGCACTGCCACTCCCAATGCCTCCAACCCCTAAAGTCAGAGTTGAAAGTTCTGCACTTTTTTATTTGGATCTTTTTTGAGAGGCATTCTATTTTGTGTGCTTGCCGCTAGACCTTCTTGCACACAATTTCTTTTTTACCGTTGTACAATATTTTCACGGGGGCTTGGCGTTGGAAAAGGTGGAGAACTGTCCGATCAAGTTGTTCGAAAAACAGCGAAATTCCTTCTCAAAAATAAATTTCATTCCAGAAATGTTAATTTAAATAGAATGCAAAGTTCCATTAGTATTCACTTGAAAAGCGTCGGTGGAAAACCCTTCGTGTAAGCCCAAAACTCTTATTTTTTGTGGAGTTTTTCTGTTCTCTGTTTGCCGCCAAGAAAAACCGTTTTTTAACCGTTTTAAGCTTGAGTTTTGGGAAACGGAAAAACGGAAGAGGTAAAGGGGTTGCCAGCAGCAGCAGGACTTTCCTTTCCTTCCCTTTCTTCTCGTTTTTTTTTCGTTTCCTTCTGCTGTAGGTGCAGCTGCAATTTCCGTGCCGTTTATGCAAAACTCCCGAGTATTGTTCTTGGACTGAAATTATGTTCACACTTTTGCCTTCGGCTTGCTGTTACTTTGTTGGCTTTTCATTTTAGCAGTTTTCGAGTTTCCCGAATGACTTTCAATTAACTTTTTAAATGGGAAAGTTTTAATGAAGAAAAACTCCGGATTTAAGGCACATTTATTTTCGTTCCCCGGTTTCTATTCCCATTTCAAGGAAACTAAAGTTTAAATCAAATTGAAAAAGTACTATAAAACATAATTATACTTCTCTTTGGATACCGAAGTTCATATCTCCCATGCTCTCAAACAAACAACCGACAACAAAAGTCAAACACAAAAAGTTTACAATTGATTCGGAGAGTGCTTTCCGATCCGTAAACTTTTCCATACACAAAACTACGATTTTTGGTTGGGTTTTGCTTGCGTCAAAGTAAAAACAACAATTCCAATCAATGCAGGAACAGGAATACAACGAAAAGTGTATGAAATTTACTGTGTTAGGTCTTTATAGCCACGAAGCACCCTCTACTGAAGAGTTCTATTTAATCTTTTTGATCAGGGTTGATCGAAATTGTTCTCACCTCCTTTAATCCAGGAGATCCATTGATTACTTTTATTCTAAAGCAATACAATACAAACTGCTTAGCTACTCTGTGAAAGACGCCCACAGAATAATAATAGGGTCGGGGTTGTACGTGTACTGCTGGGTAGCAAAATGATCCATTTGCATTGAGAACACTCACATGAGCGCTTCAAGTTGCAACTTCCAAGCGAGAGGCCAAAGGAGCCGACCGGAGGGTAAACGTGCTTCAAAGCCAGAGAAGGACATGACTGATGCAGAGCGGGGGGTGAAAGGAGCTTGGCAAGAGCACAGTCCTGAAGGGTGCTGTGGGGTACGGGGGAGTTCCCGACATCAGCAGAATCAACTTTTTGAGTTGGGTTTTTTTTTTTTGCTGATGTGTAGAGGGAATGAAAGAGCACGCCACGCACACATCTCCAGAATGGGAGGAAAAAGACCAAAAAATCATTTGTTGAGTGGAAATTATATTGCGCAAGTAGGGGCAGAGCAAGAGGGAACCTGTCAAAAGAAAAACCAAACCAAACCAGAAAAACAGAAAATGGGTTATTCTAGGACCCACCCAGCCGACTACGACGACGTGTTGACTTCCAAATGAAGAAGGTTGTCATCCAAAGAGTAGGAAAAGAAAGGAGGGACGGGAGAGAACCGAACAGGACGGTTGACAGAGTGCAATTTGCAATGGAATCAAATTTGCCAGAACAGAACAGAACAGAACAGACGAGAAAAGTTTTCCACACAATCTGCCATCTCACAGGGACGTTGACAGGGACGGAACCAATCTTCCTGTCATCTTTTTTCTTGAACAAGTTGATATCATTGGATTGGGTGAAGTGGGTGTTTGATAGGGGTCAAGGCCGATGTCTGACGATGCTGGCTTCCTGCTTCCTTTTCCAGGAAGTTATTATGGAAGCAAAGGAAGGATGTGCAAATGTGGCGCTAATTGAAATAATTGAGGGGAATGAATGGTTTACTGTGAAAGTGCTGCGTCAGAGCAGTATCAAAGGCTGTATTTCTCACCCATGTGCCTTACCACTTACCCCCTCTAAATCCTCCATCGTTTTCAGTGGTTTCTCCTACCCTTCCTTCTGCTTCGTTGTGTGGTGTTCCGTTAACATTTGTGATTTCTTCTAACCATTTTCTTTCCTTTGAGTGGCTTTCGCTTTCCCCCTTGATCTGCTCTCCTTTCGGTGGTTTCCCCCTATCTATCTAAAAGGCCTCTGGCTAAAGCATTAGTTTCTCACTCTTTGGTTTCTCTAATGCGCTTTAAAGAGGGATTAATGGGACTCTTGTGAAAATTACCAAATGAGTGGGTCTCAAAGGGGGGGGGCGTAAATGAAAGGCAACCGCCAGAGGAGTAGAATTGAGCATGGGAAAATGCTTTTCTTTTGCTGTGACAGGTGGTGGGACATCGCTTGGGTTTTTCCTGTTGATTAGTATACCAGAAGAAGGCTCCACCCGTTCCCGCTTCTCAAACCATCCACCTTCTAGTACCTAAAGCTCTTCCCTTGACCAAATTGAAACATTTGAATGGAGCAGACACAGGTCAAATGTTTTTTTTTAAATTGTAATAAAACTTAATTTAATATTTCAGCAGTGTGGCCACGAGTAGGTGGCACCGAAAAAGGGGTAAATGTAGCAGGGGGACGTAAATGATTCGGTGCAGGGGCAGAGTGGCTTTCAAGCGCTGAAACAGATGAAAGATAATGCCTTTTCTGCGTGTTAAACAGAAATAAAAAACATAAATTATGGCAAACACAAAAACAAAAGTAAATAAATAAATCATGGGTACGGGGAGGGCATTGTTCAATTGTTTTGCATTGTAGTTTTCAGGAGGAGGTAGACAGGCCTGCCATACATGAACTGAACTGTGCATCGTTTATGAACATTAAAACACTCAAATGTACCTACATACATTTGTACATTTATGTACATTTCTCACTGTCTGCTTCGATATATCTGGCATATTTGGCATACCTTTCTTCAATTAATTGATGTAACTTAAAAAGTTTCTCTCTTTTGAAGTTATCTGGCATAAATATTAGTGCACAGATTATTAAGCTAAGAAAAGTAAGCTTAAAATATATCTAAATAGTTGCAAGATGTTCACAATCTGTTTAATCAAATCAAGACATATTTAAGGGTATCTTCAACTTCGTTTTACTGGATCCGTTTACTTACTGCTTTCGCTCCTTTTTTGTGGAACTACTTAAACAAATTTGTGTGCGTTGGCTTGTTGGCTATTAATTTATTTTCCTGACATAAATGCAGTTGGGGAAATTGGAGGGAAAACAGTGGAACAGTGGCAAACGGGTGCATGTGTGCAACATGGGTGCGGGGGAGGTGCAGAGTTTGGTGTGCTCAGAACTTCAGGCCAAAAGTTTGTGGGGGAAAAACTATGAATTAATTTCATCATTGCAAAAAGTTCTGTTCTGCCAACATGTGAAGAGTTTTTGATTGAGTTTTCTGTTTGCACAAACTGTTCTTGCGTTCGTTAGCTGCCTGCTCTTTCTGTTTGCGGAACCAGATCTACCCCCACTACAGCACCATCCCCTTCCCATGGATCAAGTGCATCATATGAATTAGTTACCGTATGTGCAATATGAATGTTTCTATGTGCGGAGGTTACGGAAGTTCAAACTTTGACTTTAGCCACACGAACATTTGCAGCACATAATCGTTTGTTGTTATTTGAAATGGGATCTCAGAGGGCTTACTAATTTTGCAGAGAGAAATTGGAGCACTAGAGCAGTAAGATAGAGCACTTTTCAGGGCACCTGAAGCCTCTGAATGCCTTTAAATTAATTCGAAACAATGAGGAGCACTTACATAGAGCTCCTTATGCTTCTGTTTGCACTTCATTGTTCATTGTAGATGGATATTAAATATGAATATTGATAACAGCAGCAGTCTTATTGGACGCTTCTACTACATTTAGCTTCCTTTAAACAATGTTCCTATTCCATCAAATCAATAAACTAAACCTAATAATTATGGAATTCCCTTGAATATATTCGAATAAATTTCCCCATTTTCCGTGTCGATGTGCAAATTAAAGCTGAACACCTCGCCCGCAGTGTTTGGCTTATCCTGCAGCCAGCGCCAGCACGAATGTGCCACAAGCATTTTACACGTCCCTCAAGCAAGTGCCCCCATACCCGCCATACCACCATCAGTATCCTGGGGCCTTAATTAAATTCCCCACAAACCCCGCATTCCCTTCCCCTTCTCTTCGCCATGAAAAATGCAAAACTCTCGAGGCATGTGTGTTACGGGAACAGCAGACAGAGGCAGAAATAGCTGGAACTAGAGCGAGTACTAGGAGCTGGGATAAACGGAGAGGAGTTGTGTTTTATTCACCAAGTTGAAACTGAAGATTATCTTTAAGATATTGGGCATACACATTTATTTATGTTTGTTTGTATTTGGATCTCTTTGGAGGCATTCCTTGGAACGATTAAGCCTCCAAAAAGCTCCAATAAACTGATCATTTATTACTGTGATTAAAACTTACATAAATATTATGTAAATATTTGTTTTAAATTTATGGATATCCTTGTCACTGAATACTTTTATTTAATACAATTCACACATGACGAAATTTAACGTACATTTTTCTGAAAAGCATAAAAATTACACGAGGCTGTCGATGGATCTCAAGACTTTTCCACTTGACAAATTTTCAGATGTAGAAAAGATTTCGGGCGAGGAAGAAGTGCAGCCCTGTCCACTATCCAGGATGTCGTTCAAGCTGTTCCGACGCGGCTCCGCTCGATGCATTGGTCTGCTGTCGGCCTTCGTGACGATCCTGCTCTGCCTCTACTACATCTCCATTGGCCAGCCCAATCCGACGCCCAGCTCCGAGGCGGGTTCCCCCACAGCGGCGGGACTACAACGTGGACTGGGACCAGCGGCAGGCATCACAGGATTCAGTGTGCAGCAGCAGCAGCAGCAGCTTAAGAAGATTCATGCAGCGGCCATCGTCTCGAACCAGAAGAGATCCTCCGAGCAGAGGGCGGAGGAGGTAACAGTAGAAGAACAGGAGGCAGTAGAGCCCGACGACATAAATGTGGAATATGCCAGGAGCAGCTGGGGCGACAAGTGCTACGTCCTGCTCCAGAGTGACACAAACATAACGTCCAACGAGGAGCACAGCAGATTCGACTTTCAGGTAAGTTGTGAAGCGAATCTCCAGGCCGATTTGGAAATAGATTCTAAGGTCAAATATCATCTGTTTTGCAGCCCGAATGGATGCGATCGAAGGAGTACTGGGATCGTGGCT
The DNA here is from genome assembly GCF_900245975.1 of Drosophila guanche. Classification (NCBI taxonomy): domain Eukaryota; kingdom Metazoa; phylum Arthropoda; class Insecta; order Diptera; family Drosophilidae; genus Drosophila; species Drosophila guanche. The sequence goes on along the minus strand of NW_022995749.1, from coordinate 7,082,089 downwards.
TTGAGGAGCGTTTCGATGCACAGAAGAAGGAGAAGCAGCGTCCCCCGCTGAAGATCATCGTGGTGCCACACTCGCACAACGATCCAGGCTGGCTGAAGACTTTCACCAACTACTTCCAGTCGGACTCGCGGCAGATCCTCAACCTGCTGGTGACCAAGATGCAGGAGTACAAGGACATGACGTTCATCTGGTCCGAGATCTCGTTTCTGCAGCTGTGGTGGGACCAGGCTCATCCCACCAAGCAGCGTGCGCTGCGGCGTCTCGTGGACTCTGGCCGCATCGAGATCACCACCGGCGGCTGGGTGATGACGGACGAGGCGAATGTCCACATCTATCCGATGCTCGACCAGCTGATCGAGGGCCACCAGTGGCTGAAGAACAATCTGAACGTGACGCCCAAGGTGGGCTGGTCCATCGATCCCTTTGGCCACGGCAGCACCGTGCCCTACCTGCTGTCCGGCGCGAACTTCGAGGGTGCCATCATCCAAAGGATTCACTACGCGTGGAAGCAATGGTTCGCCCGCCAGCAGATGGGCGACTTTGTGTGGACGCCCTACTGGCGGACAAAGGGAGCGGCAGGAGCAGAGGGGCCAGCAGGCAGCTTGCTCACCCACAACATGCCCTTTGACATCTACTCGATCAAGGGCTCGTGCGGGCCGCATCCGTTCATCTGCCTGAACTTTGACTTCCGCAAGATCCCCGGCGAGTACACCGAGTACTCGGTGAAGGCGCAGTTCATCACCGACGACAATGTGGAGGAGAAGGCGCAGCTGCTGCTGGAGCAGTACGCGCGCACCGCCTCGCTCTTTCCGCACAACGTGGCCCTCATACCGGTGGGCGATGACTTCCGCTACAACAAGGAGCGCGAGGTGGACCAGCAGTACCAGAACTACAAGAAGCTCATAGACCACATCATGGCCAACAGGCGGCTGTACAACACGGACATCAAGTTCGGAACGCCCAGCGACTACTTTGCGGCCATCAGGGAGCGCATGAAGGGCCGCAGTCCCGGCTTCCCCAGCTTCAAGGGCGACTTCTTCGTGTACTCGGACATCTTCTCGGAGGGAAGGCCTGCCTACTGGTCGGGCTACTTCACCACGCGACCCTTCTACAAGCTGCTTAGCTCCGAGCTGGAGCACAATCTGCGCGCCGCCGAGATACTCTTTACGCTGGCGTACAACACGGCACGCCAGGCGCAGCGGGAGAACGCCATCAAGATTGACGAGAAGAACTACGAGCAGATCATCCATGCGCGACGCAATTTGGGACTGTTCCAGCACCACGACGCCATCACGGGCACCTCGAAGGCGGCCGTGATGCGCGACTATGCCATGCGGCTGTTCGAGAGCATCCAGAACATGGTCAAGATGCAGGAGTCGTGCATTGAGCAGCTGCTGCAGCGGGGCCAGCCCCGCCACCATGGCTTCCTCATCAGCGAATTCGAGCGGGACAACTTCAACAAGCTGCCGCGCAAGATGCCCATTCAGATGGTCAGCGGCGATGACTCCACGACCCCCGCAGCGGCAGGAGGAGGAGGATTAGGAGGATCATCCATTGGCAGCTTTGTTCTGTACAACTCACTGGCGCAGAAGCGCATCGAAATCGTGACACTGCGGGTCGAGCATCCGAATGTGAAGATCCTCAACCATGAGGGCGTTGAACTGAAGCACATCCAGATCAATCCCGTGTGGAACATCACGGACACGTACGACCTGGTGCTCGGCACGACCACCACGGGCACCATCGGACGCATACGCACGAGCACGCGCCAGTACGAGGTGATGTTCGTGGCCGAGCTGGAGGCCCTGTCCCTCAGCACGTACCGCGTCCAGGTGGATGAGGCCAGCTACAGGCGGAACATTGCCACCATATACTGCGATGATTGCCACGAGGCGTCTGCAACAGCGAGCACCGCCACTCCTGCTGGAGCCAGTGGCGCCACAGTGACCGATTTTGAGGTGCGGTCCAAGCCAGCGGGTGAGTAAATCAAATCACATTCAAATATCAATTTATTAACAACATTTTTTGCTGCTTTCAGGCGACATTCAGCTGGAGAATCCCCATATGCGTCTGCTGTTCGATGAGAAGAGCGGCTTCCTGAAGACAGTCACGCGAAAGAACCAGCGGAAGGAGCTGATGAAGCCGATGCAGTGCAACATCAAGTTTGCCGCCTACCGCAGCGCACAGTTCCACTCGGGGGCGTACCTCTTCAAGACGGATCCCGAGCAGAGTGAAGCCGAGAAGGATGTGCTGGAGGGCTACACCGATGTGCGCATCATCATCACCTCCGGGCCGATTGCCAGCGATGTGACTGTGATATACGGCCCCTTCCTCGCCCACACCGTGCGCATCTTCAACACGCGAACGCATCTGGATGCTGCCATCTATGTGGAGAATGACATTGACTTTGAGCCGCCGCCCAAGAATCGCGAAACGGAGCTATTCATGCGCCTCATCACGAACATAGACAACATTGCGGGGGCGCCAATGCAGAGGGATCCGCTTAAGGAGCCCACAGACACGGGCACCATGCCAGAGCTGCCTGTGTTCTACAGTGATCAAAATGGTTTCCAGTACCACGAGTGAGTAAAGAACAACAAAGAACCTTCCCCTATGGTCTGAACCGCTCTCTACTCCTTTTTTAGACGCATTAAAGTGCCAGCCATTGGCATCGAGGGCAACTACTTCCCCATAACTTCGGGCGCGTTCATACAGGACTCGCGGCTGCGCCTCACTCTGCTTACCACCCATGCCCAGGGAGCGGCCAGCTACGAGCCGGGACAACTGGAGGTGATGCTCGATCGGCGAACCCTCTACGACGACTACAGGGGCATGGGCGAGGGCGTGGTCGATAGTCATTTAACGCGCCACAAGTTCTGGCTGCTGGTGGAGGATATGCCGCGTGGCCAGCACGCTGCCAAGCCGCCCGGATACCAGGTGCCCAGCAGGCAGGGACAGATGCTGGCCAACGCGCTCCGATACCCGCCGAATCTGTACTTCCTGAGCAGCGTTGAGCAGCCGCTGGCGGGTCTGCAGGCCCAGGTGCGGCTGCTGCCCAAGGGGGCACTGCCCTGCGACGTGCACCTGACCACCCTGCGCACCCTCTCCGACCCGGAGCTGCAGCTGTTTCCGTCCGCCTCAGCGCTGATGGTACTCCATCGGCAAGGCTTCGACTGCAGCGTGAGTGCCGTGGGTGGCAGGGAGCTGGGTCTGGACAGCATCTGTCCGCTCTCGAACGGAGGACTCGGCTCCGTGCAGCTGGGCAAACTCAGTCTGCACACCATCGAGGCCACCAGCCTGACGGGGCTGGAGCAGGCGAAGGAGAAGGCCCAGGAGAACTTCCGCATACGCTCTCTGGCGGAAGTGAGTCTGCAGCCAATGGAGCTGCGAACCTTCAACCTCACCTTCAGCGACAGATCGTGAATCTCATCCCTTAATCTAAATCTAAATCTAAATCTCTTTATCGTGTATTTTATTTATTTAGTGTATTGTATTGAGTTGTGTTGTGGCCCCAGAAAATCGTAGTTGTAAGCGTAAAGTAAGACGATAACTCTCAGCTTTATTTAGTTCTCTCTCTCTCTCTGAAGCAGTTTTTGAAAGTACAAAGCACATAGTACATGTAAACCAACTCTCTGATCCAACTCTCGACTGCTCAGCGCAATGCATTCCGTTTTAGCCAATTTGCCACCCATTCTCTCGCTCTCTCTCTCTCTCTACCGTAGATTCCAGGCACACGCTTTTTAGTGCAATAATCTTTGACTAAAGACAGACTAGGCTAGACTAAGGACTAGCTCGATGATAGCCAAGAAATATTTAGATGCAAATATACCTTTATTATACATATTTATGCGTGTAGCCAGCAAGTTAGATCAATTTTGAATTCGCTTTCGTTTGCCTTCGCATCGATTTTTTTAGACTGATTACTGACTAAAACCAAAACGAATGCAAATATATGTATTACGAGCATAACTACTATCCTCAATCGCATGCACTCTAACCCCTTGAACCCCTTAACCATATAGATATAAGTTTTAAATGAGAAACAGAGTAGCAAAAGGATAAGCCAAATATTAAATTAGCACTACAATTAGCAATATTGTAAATAGTTGAATGCAAATTCAAGGCACGGTCAAAATAGCTCTAATATATTTACTTTCCGATAATCCCCACATAGGCTTAAGGCCCATCGCCCCCTCTCTAGTGTAACCCCATAACACCAGAGCTTTTCAAATAGTTACTACGACGACGACTACCACTTACTTACATGCATACTATGTAGGCGTAATGCAAGACATAACAAATACATTTAGGATACCCAAGACATAGGAATAAATATAAAGATAAAGGACCGAAAGACCGAAAGACACGCGGAAATCAAACGACGAACATTTAAAACTGATACAACAAATGTTTTGAGTATTTATTTATGAAAAACTTATTACATTATATGCAGTTTTATGAATACCAGATAATAAAGTATTAAATGAAACCAATTACAATGGGTTTGCTCTCTCACATAAATATTATCTTCTAGAGATGAATGTTGGAACAGTTTTGTGCTTAATCTTAAATGATATTCTGAATATTAGTATTCAGCAGAATGATCACTAATATTGCCGGAACGGAAATCTTCAAAACCTTAGCAGGGAGATGGAAAAGATGAGTTAAAACTTCATCTGAGGCGTTCGTAAAGGATTTCTCATATTATTATTCCACTCATTCTGCAGAACTGTCAAATATTATGTAGCTACAAGGTTGACAACGAGAAAATTGATTTCATTTTTATTTTAAGTAATTCTGAAAGCATTCGATTAGCTTTATTTTTTGTTCCTCTCAAAAGTATACAACGAAAATTCTGTTTTTCTTACAGAATAAATGACAAAGGCAAGTTCTCATTTATGAATGAGAGTCATAATTTATGGAAATTTCCGATACTTACAAGTCAAGCAAGGGATTCGCATTTGATATGCCATTCGATGGCTACTGAACCGTGTTGTAAGCTTAACAATGTAACACGACAACTTGACAAAAAGGCAAACATTTAGCGAGAGTTCTACTTAGAAGCAATGTCCAGACGCAGACTAAAATGTGTGGACTTGGTTTAAATATTGACACTGCCATTTGTCTAGTCCGGAACCACTTCGTACATGTTTGCGCCCTTCTTGAGCAAATGTCCGCCCATGTTGGCTATCTCCACCAGCTGGCTGATGCCCGTCAATATGCCCGCCCGCGTCCCAATCTCCTTCAGTTCCTCAAACTCGAAGATGCGCCGTCCCAGCGCAACGGCGCGCAACTGCATCATGTGCACAAAATTGCGCAGTTGAGAGCCTCTTCCGCCTCCTCCAGCGGCGGGAACTCTACGCGAGCGGCGTCCCGTTCCGCCGCACTCCTCCGCCTTGATGCTGGTCTGGGTAATGCTCTCGGTTAGCAGGGCGATTACGTCACGCACGTGTTGCGGAGTGACAGTGTTGGACAGGTCCAGGCGCGCTCGTGCCTGGGATAAGTGAATCAGACAAAGAAGTTGCCTAAAAGAAAGCAGCAGGAGATGGATAAAAGTTAGAGTGGGGTAGAAAGTCTGTTGCTTCAGTCTTTCGATTGGCGTTTGAACCATTTGTTGATGCGTTTTGGTATACTCTTGCCTCTGGTAGTTCCAAAGTAACTTAACAGTAAAGAACTAATGACTGGCAAGTGGATTTTTACTGATGATCGCACCTTCGGTCTCTCTTCTATCTGGTTCATACTTTAAATAAAATCAAAATAAATCATGGAATATCTAAAGAGTATGTGAGGCTGCGGTAGCCGATAATTCTATCAAGATAATTAATGCCCAGGTTGACCCTAGGCCAGCCACCATATTTGGCTTAGTTTCTGGATGCCAAAATTAATTTCGTATCTTGCTTTATGCAGAATCTACGTCGTTCTGTTATGTACGCATACAACATGCGATATGGAAATCTTTCCATCCCAATTTGGCAAGTGGATATAAGTATTTACAAAATGGCCAAACTTGTTTCGCCACAGAACTTTTTACGAGTTAAGACATGTCTTTGGTCTTTGGTGTATTTTGAAGCCCTAGCCCGCCGTCTATGACCTAACATTCGTGGCTAATAACTGCTAAGCAGGCAGGCGGCGGTAACCGAAAACATTTTCATTTTCATAGTTAGTTGAACATAAATCTGTGAGGGATGTGGGCGGCTCCGGCCTAAGGGCCAGCATCGAACATGTTCCAACGCATTTTCATTTCTTTGTATATATTGGGGGGGAAATTTTGAAACCTTCCGTCTGCGCTTGATGATCATTAAAGCAAATGCAACTGCAGCGACAGGGCAGAGACAGTGGCAGAGGCAGATGCTTGAGGCTTTAACCAGACCCATCTGCTTCGGCCCCATTTCATTCTCGACTCGCACGTCGACTCAAACGGTTCATCAGCTAACTCTGACCGGTGGTTCGGTTTGTTTTGATTTCGGTCTTCAGTGTTCAGTGTTCAGTCGCAATCCAAAAGCTATCAGTGGCCGTGTGCATTTCCTAACATTGACATTGGCCAGACCAGACCCCTGCTCTGTGCGTGCATCTGCTTTGTTTTACTTCATTTATTTCGTATCGGATCGGATCGGATCGGATGGCAAGCGTTGATGAAATTTCGTCTTCTTATTGTTATTAGTGCTGCTGCATTTTGAGCCCACGGCAATTTTCGTTGGCGTGGGGTGACGAAAGTGCAAAGAGTCGCCCAAGTTTCCATTAATTAGAGAGTGTTTAATACGATTATTGATTGGATTGATTGGAGCTTGAAGCTTGCAGCCGGCAGACCACCATGTTGCTACAGATCGTGGCTTTAGCGGCGATTTTAACGGCTGCGCAATGCTTTCAATTGAACAGTAAGTCAGAGTCGGGACTGCATTAATTTGATGCTTAAAATTCAGTTGATTTATGTGCCCATAAAAATATTCTGATAATTGTTGCAAAGTGTTTGGTTTAATGGGGGAATGATCTAACACTAAGATAAAGACATGGCAGGGCAGATATTTTAAAAAGACAAAATGGGAATGATGTTAAGTTTTATTACTTCAATTGTGTTTCAACTTTTAAGGTTTACTTTCCTGATGATTATGCATTCTTAGAGATCTTTTTAGATGTCCACCAAATGGTGGGATTAAACAAAATATTGAGTAAGCAGTAGAAAAGGTTGAGTAGTTTACAGATGAAGAATGGTCTAGAATTTGCGAGTACGAGTGCGGGAAGCAGATGGGAAAAGAATATAAGCGAAAAGAGTTCCCCATGAGTTATTTTCATGGAAAAGTAGAAAGAATAAGTCCCAAAACGATGAATTGTGGTTATGCGAACGCTAAAAACCAAACACAAAAGCAATTAAAGCATACGATGAATTTGAATTAAATGATGCAAAACGTTTTGCGTAGTTCATATTCTAGGGGGAAATACTACACGATAAAAGCGTATCACATAATCCATTAAGATGACATCCGTTAAGATCGCATGGCAATCGAACGATGTAACACAATTGAACGTTCTAGGGGGCAATGATAGGATGGGATTTTGCCCTCTTCACTCCACCCAGTTGCGTGTTCTCTGGCAAAAAGTTTCCCCGCAGCACACAGCAGAAGCCACAAAAAATATCTCCAGACTGGGCATGATTGGACGTTATTTATATTTGAATAAGGCAAACAATTAACTCAGACGAAGCGTCGACAAGAGATTGAAGCTCTTCATCAGCACAATAATTATCGTCGTGTTACAACTTGAATCTTTTGTTTGTGTGTTTCTTGTTCTCCTTTAACTGGAATAGATAAAGTTATTAAAGGTATGATGCACCTTATGGTGCGGAGTTGGAGGCAAAACAAGTTCAAAGAAAACAAGTTTCCTTTCACTTGAATTAACAGCCATTGAACCGCAGGTTATGGTTCTAGCGAAAAAGGATCTGCCATAACCCGTTTGCGGATGAGACACTTAATGGGCTGATTCTATATTCTGTTTCCTGTTTCGCAGTGACGCAGTTCTATGAGATGCCGCAGCTTTATGACTTGGATGACTACGACCGCTGCATGCAGGAACTGGATGGGCAGACCTCCACCTATTGCTTTGTCCGCGCCCAGGTCCAGCCGAATGAATCGGTGGCCGCTTGGCGGGCCATCGTCGAGATTTCGCGCTACGATCGCCACCACTTTGACCATCGCCAGCTATACTTTGGTCTCTGCCTGAGGGAATGCGAGGCCTCCCTGGCCGCACTGGATGACAGCGAGCTGGAGTCGCTGCAGGCGGGTCTGCTCTCCGACAATGAAAAGGTGAGAGACGCGTCACAATCCGTGGGCCATTTAATTCAATCTTCAAACACGACTTGGCATTTATTGGGATGCATTTCCAAACTGCTCGCGGCCAAGGCGTCGCCCATAATGACCGATCAGCCACCAGCACAACAGAAGCTGTGAAAATGGTTCAATAGTTTATTCAACTCGAAATCAGCTACGATCTGGGGGCATTTTAATGGGCATTGCCTCTGAATTCGTGATCTGCATCTGCATCTGCATCTGCATTTACCTATAAATATTGCATAAATTACACGAATGCCCGACTAGGAAAATCCGCTGACGGTAGATGCTGTAGATGGGTAAATGGATGGTGGATGGTGGGATGGTGGGATGGTGTGGCGGATGCCATTGATCCAGTCAATCGATGCCATCAAAATGCATTCACGATGGCTGATTACACAAATGACTGACTTGCTGTTGACTTGGGCGTTGGCCAAAACGTGGAAATGGATACCAAATCCAAATCCAAATCCAATCCAATCAAAGCAAATACATTTCTTTCAAGGCCAAGGGCTTGGAATAGATTGGAGTGTGGGGTGTGGGTCTCTGGCATTTTGATGGCCCATTCATGGCTATTGCTATTTCCATGCAGGTGAATGTGTATCTGGGACTGTTTGCCATGGAGTCGCAGAATCGGGAGCAACATCAGCGGCTGACGAGTGCCTGCCTCAACTGGCGGCTGAAGCAACGAGGATTCAATCTGCGCGCCAAGAGCGTGGTGGAGTACTGTGACGAGGCGGGACATGTGGTCCAGGATGGTGGGTAATCTTTACAGATATGTTTGACATGTTGTCATAGCTGAATCCCTACAGATACCTGGAACTTGACTTTCTATGGCATACTGTTCGGTCTACTGGTACTTGCTTGCGTGGGCAGCCTCGTGGATCTACTGCTGAAGCGGCGGCGTCACGACAAGATGCTCAAGGAGCGCGATCACTACAAGACACCGCCCAAGAGTTTCGTCCAGCAGCTGCTGCTCACCTTTTCGGTGGCGCGTAACTGGTATCGGCTCAACCAGGAGCCCAATGGCAAGATCGGGCGCGAGCTGCGCTTCCTCGACTGCTTCAAGTTCTTCTCCATGTTCATGGTGATCTTCGCGCACACCAATTGGGTGATCTACGAGAGCGCCATCAGCAATCCGCAGGATCCCGAGCGCCTGCTGCACACGGCCGCGGGCACACTGCTCGTCTCCGGCTCCCTCATCACCGTCACATTCTTTGTGATCAGCGGCCTGCTGCTCACCATCAACTGGCTGGCAGTGGCGCGCACTGTGCAGGCCAAGGCAGAGTCCTGGACCTTCCTGCAGTACGCCGTGCTTTTTGTCAAGTTCAACGTCTTCCGCTACATTCGCCTGACGGTGCCCTACGCCTTTGTCCTGCTGCTGAGCGGAGTGTACTTTGAAAATGCCAGCGGTCCGCTCTGGCGGCACATTTACGAGCGGGAGCAGCTGGCCTGCCGTCGCAACTGGTGGACCAATCTGCTGTACATCAACAACTTTGTGCGGACAGACGAGCGCGTAAGTGGATGATCCATCTCGCGCTGCCAGGGAGCTGCTTCACTCTGTGTTTTTGCTTTATTCCCGACAGTGTCTGCTCCAGGGTTGGTATCTGGCCGCGGACACGCAATCCTTTGTGCTCAGCCTGGTGCTGCTGATGCTGGGCCATCGCTTTGCCAAATGGAGCAAGCAGCTGTACGCCGTCATTCTGGCGATCTTTATGGCTCTGCCCGTGCTGCTCACGTACGCCCTGGACTACTATCCCATCTTTGTGCCTACGCCGCAGTAAGTTCGAGACTCTCTCCCATTCATTTCAATACTCAATAGCTCCTGCTCCTGCTCCTGCAAAACAGAACCCAAAAGGACTCGTTCATTGGGGATCGCCAGTTCACGGAGTTCTACACCTCGTCGCTGATGAACTTTGGCTGTTATTTCTGCGGCGTTCTGGCCGCCTTGGCCTACGACCAGCTGGCCCTGCAGCAATACAAATTGCGAGAGTTGCGCAGCTTCCAGCTGCTGTGGTTCGCCCTCATTCCGGTGGGCATCCTCTGGCTGTTCAGCGCTCATCCCATATTCCAGCACTATGCGGCACCGTCGGCCATCTGGGGCGCCATATACGCTGGCCTGCAGCGCAATCTCTGGGCCTTTGGTCTGAGCATCTTTATTGTGGGCATGGCCGGAAAGGTGGGCTGTAAGTAATGCCTCGAGAGACACGAACTCCCCTTGCCTCATTCTGTTTGTTTTATTTCCGCAGGGATCTTCCGCAAGTTCTGCTGCCTGCCCATCTTTCGGATACTGGGACGCCTCACCTATGGCGCATTCATCATCCATCTGCTGGTGGCGCGCATCGTTCTGGCCACCGTGCGGGAACCCATCTACTTTGGCACGGGCATGATGGTGGGTCCTTCAGGCTGTCCCTTATCCAAGCGCTTATTCTACCTTTCTCTTTGACAGTTTGCCTTCATCTTCTTCACGGTGACCGTGTCGTATCTGTGCTCCTTCCTGCTGGCCATCTTCTTGGAGCTGCCCGTCTCCTCCCTCCTGAAGCTGATGCGATAGCAGACCGCACTCGGTCGTAGCTTTACTTGTAGAATTAGTTAACTTAAATTAAAAACACTTACCCCGATCCGATCTGGCTCTGCTCGGCGTCCTGCACTCCGGTCCGACCGCCGCCGCCGCGCAGCTCCATGAAGAATCGCTCGATGGCGCGGCTGGCCGCATCGCTTAGCAGCGGATTCACATGCTGGCGTGCATAGGCCAGGAATTTCTTGATCAATATGGGCGGCAGCAGGTCCAGTTCGGCATCCTCGCCCAGCAGCTCCAGGCGCTTGTCCAGATCGTAGTCCTGCTCCATAATGCTGTCGCTTTCGCTGTTTTCCTCGTCGGCCCTCGCCTCGTAGAAGGTGCCCTCGCACATGGAGTGGCTGGTCTTGGGCTTGATCGCATAGCGCGCCGCTATCTGCGCTCGCTTCTTGGCCCCTGCGTGTAGGGCTCGCACATGGGCCGTCAGTGAAATGTCGCGTTCGGCCGAGGGCTTGTCCAGCAGGACATACACCAGATGGAACTCCTTGAGCAGGCTGGGCACGATGTGGATGTTCTGCAGCAGGTAGCGCCCCTCGTCGTACTGTCCCCGCTGAGGATTGGCAGAGGCGATGATCGAGGGCTTGGCCAGGAACGTGGAGAAGGCGCCCGGCAGCGGCATGTTGATCTCGCCCGACTGCATGCACTGCAGCAGTACGGCCTGCTTCGAGGCCAGCTTGTCCACATCGTCGAGGATGCAGTGGCCGCGACTGCTCGCCGACATGAGTGCCCCAGCCTGGAGCACGCGCTTGTTTCGCCCTGCGAAGGTAGGACCCAGCCTCTGCGCGGACTGCGCGCCACGTTTGCCGCTTACGTGCGAACCTCTCTCCGTGCTCTGGGCGCAGCTTTGCAGTATCTTTGACTTGCCGATGCCTGGATCGCCCACAAGCAGCACATTGACGCCTCCATCGCCGCCGCTAAGCAGCGAGAGCAGGCAGGCGGCCTTGGGTAGCTCGTGGCCGTGCACCTCTGGCGCCAGGGACTGCACCAGCAGCTTGAAGCTGTTCGGCTCCGCATTGATCATGGCAATGGCCTCCAGATCGCGCTCGCTGAACTCTCGCAGCTTGTGGTGCGCATCCTGGATGCTCGCAGCCTTAAGATAGGCCTTCATCTCATTGGAAGTTCCAGCTCCGGTGGCCACATCTTCGCCAAGATCGCGCAGCTTGAGCACCCCGTTGACGACAATCTCTTGGCCCACGTGGACGCAGTCCACCAGATCGTGGCGCAGCTCCACATCCATCTCCCCAGGGAGTATGCTGTCATGGTCCGTGATCAGCGACAGACTGGACTCCTCCAGCCGTACGATCTGCTTGGCCGCTATGCGCGTGTACGGCGAGCTCCGCAACGGCACAAAGTTATCCTTGGCCACGCACTGAGCCTGCTTGCAGAGGTAGGGGCGGGGCTGGAAGGTGCCGCGTTGACGCATCGCCTGCTCCGCCTGGCAGCGAGAGCAGCGGAAGGACTGCCAGGCAATGCTGTATGTCGGCTCGCCCACGCTGCTCACAATGCCGCGCACCGAGAACAGCGTGTCCACGCGGTCCTGGCTGATGCCTGTGGTCAGCTCCACTGGCGTAAAGTCCTCGGGGCGCACGTAGATCTTGCGTATGCGGCTCGGAGGCGGCACATACTGATCCAGAGTGGACTCGAGGCGCGTGGCTAACGTCTCATTCGTGTCCAGGCTGTGATGCAGCACCACCGTGTGCATGGCCACGGCCAGGGTGGACATTGTGCGCAACGGATGCTCGCGCAGATCCTCCGTCAGCCGAGGCCACACCTGCTTCAGCTGCTCGTCGTGAACGATGCCGAGGGCAGGCAGCTTGAAGAATCCCTGCTCCCGTATCCGCACAAAGTCGTACTTCTGCGGATTGCGCTGGTAGTGTGCCTCCACGGCAGTGATGCGTCTGGCCAGCTCACTGTCCGCCGTGTAGGTGTCGCGCAGAAAGTACAACCGCCAGCCGGGACAGGCCTTGGGATTGTCCACCGCTATGCTCTGCACGTGCAGCCCATCCTCTGGCGCTGCATAGTTCTCGGGCCGCAGAAAGCTGCAGTCTAGGTGGGTGTCGCGACCGCGCTTACTGGCCGGACGATTCCAGCCTCTTGTTGGCGGTGGGCGTGCTTCAGCCGCATCAGCGACTGGGCCAGCAGCCTCTTGGCCCGGCTGTCGATTTCCGCCAGCAGGGATGACGCGGCCATTGCGACGGAAATAAAAGTAGGGCCGATAGCCACCACCTCCACGACCACGTCCACGTACGAACCTGGAAGGCGCACCTCCTCGGGAAGCCGGTCGATTCATTCAAAAATGTCCATAAAATTACAACAATTTGTACGAATTTACGCGGTTTCGCATAGAGATGACAGTTTGACCGCGAAATATATACTTGCAATTTCAAAATATGCTGTACATTAACCGTAAATCTTAGATTATTTTCCTCAATTTTGATCTTCTGTTTAATATTACCAGTTTTTTAAGGGTCCCAGCGCTAAAACAGTAATTTTATCCGATTTATCAATCAATTCTCCACAAGAGTGGCTAGTTTTCACGAATCTTTTCTTTGGAATGATTCCAAATTAAGTTAAATAGTTCATATAAATGAAATATACATAGTAGAGATGGCAATTATGCAGTGACCAACGAAAGTATTTTTATAAATCAGTGTTCTATCGAAATTAGATCTATCATCTATCGGTTTCTTTACGGGACCTAATTTCGGCCGGTGTGGCAGCTCCACTGAGTTTCTTATTTGAACTCCTCACAAATTAATATATTTACTGCCTTGAACATTTCATTAGAGAATAGAAGAGGACAGTAGTTAATATATAAAATTATAATGATTTTTTTCTTTGGTAAACATTGTGACAGAAATTTCCAAACCGACTTTAGCTGAGCTTTTTCAGCCCAACTTCCTGAATCATTGTTAGCTACGATAAAAAGTCGAACTTTTATGTTCCTGACCTGAATTTTAGCCATTACCGCCGATCCTGTTTTCCTGCGAAGCTTTTCCTGTGGAACTGTAAGGAATCTTTCATCAGATATGCTTAATTTCAAGCCAATAACAGCTAAAAATAGCTTAAGTTCATTATTGCATTTCAACAATATAAAAAAAATCAAAATCATTGAAGAAAAAAGCGGGCATATGGTGCACACGTGTAAATAGTTTCTTAATGCGAATAGAGCCGGTGAGAACAATGTCCGAGTTTGAATCAAAGGTGTATAAAGGCCACAAGCAGAAACACTGAAATTACTAGATCGATTCTCTTGAGTTCCCCGTATGCGTTTACAGCGGTCCACACAGAAAACTGTCTATTTTAACGGATGGGATTGATATTTTTAAGATTAAAAAAAAAAGATAAATTAAAAATTGTAATAGGTGCAATTGTTAGAAGAAGGGACTATTTTGGTGGTGTCTCTATTTCAGTCTGTTGCCTTTTTCCAAACCTTTTCAGGGGACTCTCTCTGTCGTGGGTTCGAATATCTATTCTACATTCCGTGCATTAATAATTCTTAACAATTTATAATTGAAAGGGACACATATATTGTAATTGTAATTAAATAAATTAAATTAACCGGAATAAATGTACTAATTATCTCCTGAAGATCGACAGATAAGTAACTAGAAAAGTATAAAATTCAAATTTAAAGCAATTATTCGAACCACTATTGTCGCAATGCTAATTGGCACATAATTGCATGAAGTGAACCGAAATTCGAATGGAAATCATTGATCAATTAGATAATTGATTATTATATAGATATTAAATATTGGGCTGTTACAAAATTGTGAGTGTGTCGCTATTTCAATGACCTTTAAAGTTGTTTAAATAAAGTATGTAAACATAAACTATTTAATTGTAGGGCTAATCAATTGGTGTTTGAAAGAAAACTGTAGCTTCTGCTGCCCTCTTGCCGCCCGATGACAGTGAAATTGATCACATTCATATATAAAGAAATATATATACCAGATTTATACCTTCTGGAAGGGTAATCAAAGCTACTCGTGCGGAAAGAGCGTATGGTAATAATATTGTATAATAGGAATTGAATTCGCGCATTCGTTTACCATTTGTTTAGCTGCAATGCAGTCCACACTAATAGTCTGCTATATATTCGGAATTTTTCTAGCCTCTTCATTTGATTCTAATGTAAGCATAACCACACACTACTCTGACAAAGGTCCAGCATTAATTAGAGTTCACAGGATGCGATCGTTTTCAAGTTTACAAACTTCGTCTGTGAGAGCTACAATAAATCCTGGGTAGTGTTCCACAACTGTCGTCTGAAGGCCGTCAGTCGCAGCAGAGTGCTCCTCAACCTAAATGCGACGATATTGCATCCGACCCCCGATATGACCTGTCACATTCAAATGTTTAAGAGAGCAAGTGGATATAAGCCCTGGCTGGTCGACATTAACCTTGATGTCTGTCAGTATTTTCGAAGGCGTAATGTACCCTTTTTTTCTATATTCCTTAGTTTCTTTAAAGAGTCAACAAACTTCAATCACACATGCCCCTATGTGGTAAGATTGAACATGATATTTCTCAAAAATTTAACATCTTCAATTCCAATTAAAGGGCACACTGGTTGTCGAAGATGTGTATCTAAACCCCGAGCTACTGCGTCTTCCCATGCCAACGGGCGATTATCTGATCTCCTTGCACTGGTATCACTTTAAGAAACATCAAACAGATATTAACGTCAGTTTTACTTACGTTGAGGACCTCTTGAAGAGCTGGTAGTGGATATTTATGTCAATAATAAAAGTTTAATCTGTATAAATAAATTAAAATATAAAGGAATTTAATTAACAAGTTGCTTCAAAAATGAGGTCCAGAGTTGACCAACTAAATATTTCACGTTTCTCAACAAAATACTTCGAAAAGCTGTCCAAATTATAAACCAGCCTTGACATGTTTGTCAGACTCTTGACATAGACACAAACTTTAAGTCAATCAGTACAAAAAAAATATTCTGTCGAGACACACACAAAATATTTCGTTCTAGTAAAGTTCAGTAAATTCAAAAACAAACCAAAAAGATGTCTTTCGGCATTGTTTTCACAAATCTGTTGCTGGTCTCTGCTTGCATATATGCGATGCGAATGCTCGATCCAACAGTGCATTGGTATGCCTATGTGGCAGCGTCACTTGCACTTATTCAAGGTGTTTTGAGCCTTCTGCGTAGTTTGGCTTTGGTGCCGGATGAATGCGGATTGGCATCGTCGATTTCCGAAGACATAGTCATCGTCTTACCGCATACAATGACCAACATCGAAATCTACCTCAAGTCGGATCTCAGCAAAGTGGCAATGGTCCATTACCTGTGCCTCGTTCCACTCATTTACGATGTGGTTGGCAGAATTGGCGACGACTATGACCCTTGCACGGACAAGCTAAAGGATCTGGCTCTGTTTGCGAACATGATTTCCACTGGATATTTGGCCTTACACGAAGGCAACGAGCAGTATTACGGATTGCTCGCAGTAGCAATCATTGCAAGATTAGGCAGATCCGTAGTAGATTCTTTGGTAGATTGTGCCGGTTATCATGTGACCACATTGGGCCCTGCTGGGATCTTGGTGATGATGACCTACACCCTGACTGGGACATAGTCCGCAAAGAAACCTTAAAGTTTCCCAATGTAGATTTAAATCAATAAATGAAATGATCCATACAAAATTTGCAAATTTTGTCTGAGTACAGGGTATACAAGTTGTGGCGCGTACGAAGCGTTTCACAAATGTTCCTACTCGCTGGCTTTGTAGACTAGCTGTACTTAGTCAGTTTCGTGTTCGGAAGAATCTCCTGAACAGCTAATGCAAAGTATCCACTGCAGATCCCACAGATAGAAGAAGAACGGTGGCGAAAGGCTAAAGAGTGACAGACAGGTCCACAGTTTTACAACTTCGCCCCGGGAGCATTATTCCTTGGCAAGGCCCTTGGGGTGAAATACACTTGTCAAATCACAACCGTTTGGATGCAAAATTTGGTTTAGTCTCTGAGAACTAAGTGGTCATCAGGACGAACAGATAGACTTGGCTATATCGACGCGGCTATTAATGCTTTTCATAATGCTTTTCAAGTTATTTCACTAGTAGTATTCCACAACTAGTCAAGTAGTCAAGCAAGTTACTCCTCAACGCTATTGTGACTGCCCGTTCCAACGGGGGATTATATGCTGGCGATTCAGTGGCTGTTCCATAAGAGGCCACATTTTGATACGAATGTTAGTTTTACATTTGTAGAAGATCTACTGAAGAGAAATTTAAATAACAATGGATTGTATAGAAGATCGAATATATCTCTATACACATTGTTCTATTGATCTGTTACTAAATCGACGATTCCTATTGCTAACAACGATGGTAACTTTTATTTACGTTTTTACTGGGGGACAAGACCTCTGCCCACTCGGTGATGCAGAATGTGTGGTGGAATGCATCCTGAATCTAGTGAGTTCGAAAACGCTGATAATTATTATAATTGACGATATGTATATGATACCAATTCGTCTCGCAACAACTGCTCTATCTTGAAGTTTAAATCTTTGACGTCCACATTTGTTGCTACCAAAATTGTTATTTCTGCCAGCCATACATATCAATGTACATACATACATATTTAGATTACTATTTAACTAACTATTATATTATTAAATTCCTATTAATAACAGAGTACCGGGTATAAAAGTTGTGACGCGCACGAAGCGTCTCACAACGTGCCTTCTCCTTTCTAATGGGTTTTGGTGGCACATGGATTAAACATACAAAAATCACTTTATATGTCTAGGGATTCATCTTGGAAATATTCTTTAATATTCCTGAGGATGGTCTTATATTGCTTCAGCTGCTCTTCAATTTCTCGCTTTTCGCGCATATAATAGGCCTTGGACATTTGAACATATTCTTCGCCTTTGAAGATGAATGTAGAGACCTCTGTGGCGTCTATTGCCTGGTCTTCGGGTGCAGCTGCCTCCTGCTTTGTAGTGGGCTCGCAAAGTTGTATTACCTCAATAGTGTCTTCCGTGGAGATCGTTCTCGAGCGTTTGTTGCAAGGCGGCACAAGACTAATTTCAACTATAAATATATTATTTTAAGAAAGTTAGGTTTATGTGGCTTGTAATAGATTATTTTACTCACTCCCATTCTTATAAGTCCTGGGCTTTGTTGCCATGCGCTTGGAATTGCCTGTGGTGGACTCAACATTGTTGATGCTCAACTCATCGCTGTCCATCAGATTTATAAGGTAACTCTCATGCGAGGATGTGGACGCCACTTGTTCAAGAGCCTCCTCCTCCTCCTCCTCCGGCTCAGGTGAACCTTCGTAGGGATACGGCACCGCCTCGCCTAATAGTATCTTACGATTCTTGTTCGAAGATATATATTTCGTATCAAAGTGTTCGAAGCACATGAACATTTTGTGGGGCGGAATCTTTGGGTGAACATGTCCATTTTTGCGCCAGATTTCGGCACGCTCAGGTTGCTTGGGTGGAGCGAAGACTGTTGTTGAGGTGCTGTCGTTTACAAGATAGTAATTCTCACAGTTCTTGTAACTACAAACTCTTGTAACCATTATTACTATTTTATTTTGTTTCTGTTGTTTTTTTGACTAGCGTCGTTCTTAGCGATGTTTAAATGTGAAGTCAGAGTAGATGATACTATCGGTATATCGAATATTTGCTCACGAGTGCTCTTGCTTACCATCGATAGCCACCATGTGCTTCACGCTCTTTATTCACGTTGTTTGTTTTCCTTACTGTTGATAGTGGGTTATTCATTTTATTTTATTTTTTTAATTTTAATTTACTTTTAATTTGATTGTTGAACAATAATCGGGAATGAAAAGAAATCATCCCGGTTTCTTGTCATCCTATCGATGCTATCGGCCACGAAACCCGCAATTTCTCCACAAATATTAGCGATCTGGCAGCCTTGAGTAACGGGATAAATTGCTCTGCACCTGCACTTTTTATGTTTGCTTGAAATATTTGTATGTATAAACCATGTTTGAGAGTGCTAAAAATTGTGCAATAGACACCACTATGTCGACCTGCGATTCTGATCTGGAGAGCCACAATGGCGGCATTGATCTGACCTCTAAGAAACCGCGCCAAACTGCATCCACTGACGTTTCTAGCGTGTGCAAGGGATTCCTTACTACATATAGGGAATACTGCTCCCACACCTCCTTGCACGGTGTGCAGTACCTGGGCGAGCACCAGCGACCGATGCGGGAGAGGATCTTTTGGCTGTGCGCCTTTGTGATCTCCATTTACGGCTGTGCCACGTTGATTGTCAGCGCTTACACCAAGTGGACGGAGACGGTGGGGCCTCATTTACTCTTTTATCATATCTGCTATTATATTGAATTGTATCTTTCCAGCCTGTGATTGTCAGCTTTGCGGAGAAATCAACACCAGTGTGGAACATACCCTTTCCCGCCATCACAGTCTGCTCCGAGACCAAGCGAGTGCTGAAACCGAAAGGTGGGCTAAAGATCAATTGAATTCCAACAACTATGTCACCCAAAATGTAACCCTTTTGCAGGCAAGGAGACTACTTTCGCGGATCTTTACAGTCAGTTCAATAATGAGATGCGTTCTTCGCGCGTATTCAAGCCGCAAAACATTAGCGCCCGGGAGATGGAGGAGTTTCGCACACTTCTCCATGTGTGCAACACGCAAATCATTGACCAGGCCATGCCGCTGATTGCCGGCGACGATGTCGACTACTTTGATGTGCTGGAACGAATGCTGCCCCAGTTTGATCGGTACTTCTTCTACTGCCGCTGGCTGAGCCGCTTCAGTGAATGCGACAAGTTCTTCCGCAAAACGCTGACGGAGGAGGGCATATGCTTCACTTTCAACGGTCTGAGGGCCACCGACATTTACAGGGAAGACACCTACCAATATCGGCACAGTGCCGATGCCTTGGAAATGGAAAATATCAGCTCGCACACGGCCTGGTCGCTGGAAACGGGCTATGATCTGGAGAGTGATGTGATCACGTATCCAGCCCGCGTGCTCAGTGCCGGGGCTCGGTCGGGCATCTTTCTGGCCCTGCAGAGTTTCAAGCAGGAGGTTGACTATGCTTGCCGAGGGCCTGTTCAAGGTTTTAAAGTTCTGCTGCATGCCCCGGACGACGTGCCGCAGGTCTCGAAGCAATTCGTGCGCATTCCCATGGGCAAGGAGGTGCTCATTGCGGTCAAACCAAGCATGATTACCATGTCCTCGGGCATTGCCGAGTACCATCCGCTGCGGCGGCAGTGCTTCCTCAGCCATGAGCGGTCCCTGCGCTTCTTCAAGGTATACACCGAGTCAAATTGTCAGCTTGAGTGCTTGGCCAACTTCACGCTGACCAAGTGCGGTTGCGTAAAGTTCTCGATGCCCAGGAACATGGATATGCCGGTGTGTGGCGAGGACAAAATCTATTGCTACGATCGGGCTGAGCGTGAGCTGCTCGTGAGAGAGTTCCATCGGGTGAAGGCACTGAATGCGGCCCGAGAGGATCCACGGGGAGTGGAATCGGCTTGCAATTGCATGCCGGCGTGTACTTCCTTGGTCTACAACACGGAAATATCACAGGCGAACTTTGATCTAGAAGAAATGCTGCTTGCCGAAGGCGACACTGATTTCATGGAGGAATATCCCGGCTCCCAGATGTCGCGACTCTCCATCTACTTCAAGCAGAGCCAGTTCATTACCTCGAAGCGGTCGGAGCTGTATGGCATAACCGAGTTCCTGGCCAATTGTGGCGGTATTTTCGGCCTCTTCATGGGCTTCTCCATACTCAGCCTGGTGGAGATGATATACCACTTTACCTTGCGTTTCTGCACCAATATGAAACTCTTGGTTAAAGTGGAGGAATAATTCGTGAAAAATTAAGATATTCGCTGTGCCTGGACCACGCGAATGTTGTCCAGGGCAACAGTGAACAATACTTACCTCATTTCGTTTAACTTATTGTTTTAATATTATTTGTTAAATATCTTATTTGTTCCTTTGTAGTTTAAATAAATATAAACATATTTCAAATCTCAGCTGACAGGCTGAGATGAGGCGATGTGGCAGCCCTGCATGCTCGCTTGCGCGCCAAAACTATCGAATCAAAGTGTTGACACATGCGTGAAAATTAATTTGAAATAACATATTCCCATTTAATTTCGATTGAATTTAAATTTTGTTATTAAATACACTCCTTGCATAAATAAAATATTACCCCCAAGAGAAGGAAAACACAATTGATGCTCACGAAATGCAGCTCTGCTGAACAAAATTGCGATATTTTGGCAACCCGGCATCCCGTCTATTGTTCTGCTCTTTTTTAAGGCGGCCTTCGTCGCGTGAAGATTGTGAAAATTGTGGTTTTCCAATTACTTTCGTGTCAATTGCAGTTAATTTAATTAAATTACAACACAACATGTCTGCAGACCAGGCCCAGTTCCAGCAGCTTTTGGTTTCCCTGCTATCTACGGATAATGATGTTCGCCAGCAGGCCGAGGTGAGTGTTCTGTTCTCATTTGTGCGAAAGATATGGTGGAGGAAGGGGGATCAACACGAAAAATTGAATTGCACAAATTCTGTGATGCGCAATATGCATATTGACGTGCCATCTAGTATATAAAATTGGGCACAGGCCTTTGTGCTCTTGTCTGTGATATCCATTTTGTTCGCAGGCATATTTTTTTCCTATTAAATTTGTACCCTGAATCATCCGTTCCGCACACAAAACGTGTTTTTGCCTTCCCTTTTGACGCCAAATTCGCATGTGTGTTGCGTCTCTTTCGGATGAAGCGCGACAGAGATAGAGATAGCGAGAGCCGAAACAGAGGAATAGAGCAAAATATCATTTAGGAATTCAACAATTTAAAATTTCTTATGATATGTATGTTCATTTGTATGTATATTTTGGGCAAACGGAAACAAAGAGCAGGTGCAAAAGTGTGGTGGAATGACGCATTGGATGGGATGGTGGATGGCAAAATGCAATCTGTTTAATATTCCGTGTTGATAAGCGCCGTGGTCGGGGGCACATGGCACATGGCAACGCCCGCCGACCTTGAAGAATCGGCTCCACCCACCTGAACACCAAACCAAATCTGTTTTCGTTGATTATTCACGTTTCGTTCTGTTTTCTACCATATGTATTCCAGGATGCCTACAACGCACTGCAGCGGGACCTGAAGGTGACACATCTTCTGGCCAACATCCACAATGGCCAGCAATCCGAGGAGGCCCGCCAGATGGCCGCCGTTCTGCTGCGTCGTCTCTTCACCACCGACTTCCCGGATTTCTACAAAGAGGTTCGTAATGCTACAGTGGGCAACGCCCCAGAGAGAGATTTTCTAATGAAACCTCTCCCCTCTCCCTTCCCGTAGATTCCACCAGAGTCCCAGAACCAGCTTCTGCAGCAGATTCTGCTGGCCGTGCAGCAGGAGGTGACGCCGCAGCTGAGGAGGAAGATCTGCGAGGTGGTGGCCGAGGTGGCACGCAATCTGGTCGACGATGATGGCAACAACCAGTGGCCGGATATCCTCCAGTTTCTCTTCCAATGCGCCAACTCGCCGACGCCCCAGTTGCAGGAGGCCGCGCTACGGATCTTCACCAGTGTTCCGTCGATCTTTGGCAACCAGGAGACGCAGTACATTGATCTGATCAAGCAGATGCTGGCCAAGAGCATGGACCCCAGCTCGGATCCCGAGGTGCGCATCCAGGCTGTGCGCGCTGTTGGCGCCTTCATTCTCTTCCACGACAAGGAGAAGGAGGTGGTTGTCTACAAGCACTTTAGCGACATGCTGCACCGTATGCTCGTCATCACCGGCGAATCCATCGAGGCCCAGGACGACCAGAGTCTGCTGAAGCTGCTGATCGACATGACCGAAAGCTGTCCCAAGTTCCTGCGGCCCCAGCTGGAGTTCATCTTCGAGATCTGCATGAAGGTGTTCAGCTCGAAGGACTTCGAAGACACCTGGCGTCATCTGGTGCTGGAGGTGATGGTCTCCCTCTCCGAGAATGCCCCTGCCATGGTGCGCAAGCGTGCGGAAAAGTACATCGTTGCCCTGATTCCACTGGTGCTGCAGATGATGACGGATCTGGACGATGACGATGACTGGTCGACCACCGATGTCGTCGACGACGACGATCACAGCGACAACAATGTGATTGCCGAGTCCTCGCTGGACCGCCTCGCCTGCGGCCTGGGCGGCAAGATGATCCTGCCCCAGGTGATGAGCTCCCTGCCTGCGATGTTGAGCCACAGCGATTGGAAGCACCGCTTCGCCGCACTCATGGCCATTTCGTCCATTGGCGAGGGCTGCCACAAGCAAATGGAAGCCATACTGGATGAGGTGATGTCGGGCGTGCTGAACTTCCTGCGGGATCCCCATCCACGCGTGCGCTACTCTGCATGCAATGCCATCGGCCAGATGTCTACAGACTTTGCCCCCATCTTTGAGAAGAAGTTCCACAGCCAGGTATAACATCTAGCATATAGGAATTCCCCTTGAAATTTTTCTCATCTTTGTCCTCGTTTAGGTGATTCCCGGCTTGATGCTGCTGCTGGACGATGTGCAGAATCCCCGAGTGCAGGCTCATGCCGGTGCTGCTTTGGTCAACTTCAGCGAGGATTGTCCCAAGAATATTTTGACACGCTATCTAGACGGGATCATGGCCAAGCTGGAGGCCATTCTCAACTCAAAGTTCAAGGAGCTGGTCGAGAAGGGCAACAAGCTGGTGCTGGAGCAGGTCGTCACTACCATTGCCTCAGTGGCGGACACTTGCGAGGCCGAGTTCGTGGCCTACTACGACCGCCTGATGCCCTGCCTCAAGTTTATCATCCAGAACGCCAATTCCGAGGATCTGCGCATGCTGCGCGGCAAGACCATCGAGTGTGTGAGCCTCATCGGACTGGCCGTGGGCCGGGACAAGTTCATCGGGGATGCCGGCGAGATCATGGACATGCTGCTGGTCAATCACACCGAGGGTGCAGAGCTGGCCGACGATGATCCGCAGACCTCCTACCTGATTACGGCTTGGGCGCGTATGTGCAAGATCCTGGGCAAGCAGTTCGAGCAGTATCTGCCCCTGGTGATGGGCCCCGTGATGCGCACTGCCTCCATGAAGCCCGAGGTGGCCATGCTGGACAACGACGAGGTCGAGGACATTGAGGGCGATGTCGACTGGTCGTTTATCAATCTGGGGGAGCAGCAAAACTTTGCCATCCGCACAGCCGGCATGGACGACAAGGCCTCCGCCTGCGAGATGCTCGTCTGCTACGCCCGCGAGCTGAAGGAGGGATTCGCCGAGTACGCCGAGGAGGTGGTCCGCCTAATGCTGCCCATGCTCAAGTTTTACTTCCACGATGGCGTCCGAACAGCCGCCGCCGAGTCGCTGCCTTATCTGCTCGACTGCGCCAAGATCAAGGGCGCCCAGTACTTGGAAGGCATGTGGCTATACATTTGCCCCGAGCTCCTGAAGGTGATCGTCACCGAGCCAGAGCCGGAAGTGCAGTCCGAACTGCTCAACTCGCTGGCCAAGTGCATTGAGACCTTGGGCCCCAACTGCCTCAACGAGGAGGCCATGAAGCAGGTCCTCGAGATCATCAACAAGTATGTGCTGGAGCACTTTGAGCGCGCCGACAAGCGTCTGGCTGCCCGCAACGAGGAGGACTACGACGATGGTGTCGAGGAGGAGCTGGCCGAGCAGGACGACACCGATGTCTACATCCTGTCCAAGGTGATTGACATCACGCATGCCCTCTTCCTGACGAACAAGGCCCAGTTTCTGCCAGCCTTCGAGCAGGTGGCCCCTCACTTTGTGAAGCTGCTGGATCCCAGTCGTCCACCAACCGACCGTCAATGGGGTGTGTGTGTCTTTGATGATTTGATTGGTGAGTGTGGATTGTGTGAATTGCTATATAGAATAGTTTAATTTTATGTTTTTGTTCGCAGAGTTCTGTGGCCCCGCCAGCGCCCCGTACCAGCAGATTTTCACGCCAGCCCTGCTGCAGTATGTGGGCGACAAGTCGCCGGAGGTGCGCCAGGCTGCTGCCTATGGCTGCGGTGTTCTGGCCCAGTTTGGTGGCGAACAATTTGCTGTCACATGCGCTCAGATCATTCCATTGCTGGTGCAGGTCATTAATGATCCAAAGGCCCGCGAAATCGAGAACATAAATGCCACGGAAAACGCTATTTCGGCCTTTGCCAAGATCCTCAAGTATAACAAGTCGGCGCTGTCTAATGTGGATGAGTTGATTGGTGTGTGGTTCTCCTGGCTGCCCATCTCCGAGGATCCCGAGGAGGCTGCCCACATCTATGGCTACATGTGCGATCTGATTGAGGCCAATCATCCAGTCATTCTGGGCGCCAACAACTCCAATCTGCCGCGCATCGTCTCCATCATCGCCGAAGCGTACTGCACCAAGGTTCTGGAGGCCACCAGTGCGACCGGTACCCGCATGCTCACCATCGTCAAGCAGGTCGAGTCGAATCCCGACGTGATGCAGGCCTGTGCCAGCAGCCTGAGTGCCGAGCAGCAGCAGGCGCTGCAGGACGCCTACCGGGAGCTGGCCAGCAAGGCAGCTGCCTAAAAGGGGATCATCACCATGTACTCCATCCCCCACTTTTGAATCCATAGAAGGAGCATTACTCTCGTTATTATTTTTTACTCTTGCCGACAGTATCGTGTCGAATCGGCAAATGCATTAATAACTATGTTAAAACAGGGATCCACACAAATTTTTGTGTGCATCCATCCATAGAGTTATACAGATAATGATTCTATATATACATTGTGATTTCAATCAAAACTCTTCTCTCACGAAGGCAAAAGTCTGCGACTTCTTAGAATTTGATATGTTGAATGGATGGATCCCATTGCCATCATCAGAACACAAATTCCAATAGATTATTTTCGTTATTCAAGTTATCGTGTTATATACAGGATATATATTGTATATTTGGCCAATAACCACGGCCACCACCTCTCTTCCCACACACACAAAAAACTCTCTCACATACAACACACCCACGAAAATCTGGATGTGAGCGTCGTCCGAATCGAACGAAATGTAACATGCATTCAAAACCATTTCAAATGATAAAAATGTATTTTAAAAATGATTAAAAGGTCGAAATAAATAACAAGTAAAACGAAAATGACGGATTATTTAATATCAAAGAGGTAGCGTGGTGAAATAAAAACTAAATACATTTAATCAAATTAAACAAGATTTTAAGAGAAATCCAGAGAAATTGCAAGCGTTTCAGATCAGTGGAAGTACAGGCAGTAAAAATGCATATGTATGTGCGCCTATTTTTAGAAGCTTTGCAAGTGTTCTTCACTCTACTTGAGCATTCAAGCTGATTAAGAACTCGCTTTGCCGTGCCCTCGCCGTTACGTTGCCTTTTCTAAAGGCTGTTCTGGGTCTCTGGCAAGATTCTTAGTACATATGCACATACATACTTTATAGAGTCTGTTACGGTGCGTGCCTAGGCAAGTCGGGCATGAGCATCAGTCTATTGGGTCCTAGTTTCGTTGAATGGGAATTATTCGAGCTTTTTTCTGAAAATTTGTTTAAGGCTCTGTGCATGCACGGCTTTATCTTAGAATCTAAGGTATTCGTTTGGAAAAGTAGAAAAAGTTACGCATGATAGCTTGCGGAACTAACCATACAGTATCCAGTAGTTTGCTTTAAGTTCTATATAATTAAAGAGTATATAAAAAAACACAAGGATCGCTCATTTTAAAGATTTAACAGACGTTTAAATTAAATGTGATGTATACAGCATGCATGCATGTAGTGACTGAACGTAGCTAGACCTCCACAAGAAACAGCTGGATAAGAAGCACACGGAAAAACAGAGCAAGCAAAACAAAAACGCAAAACGCAAAGAACATTCCAACCAAATCGAATAAGTTTCAACGAATTTAACAATGAAATTGTAATTATACATTTAAGGTATATTCTCACATAAAAACGAAGCTTTATTTCATACTGGGAAAGCCCGAGCAAAGGAAATGAAAGGTGAGTGCAAGAAAATTGTGAAATTAAATAAATGACGAATTCCTAGAGACTACGTGTCGCGACTTATTATTTCTAGATCTATGATTTTACTTTGCTGATCAAAGTACATCCGAACCCGATTGAATCTCAATGACAAGGAAAGTTCTGGCAGAGTTAGTAAAACTTGAAGACGAAACCGGAAAAAAGTGGGGTGAGTGCAACAAGTGGACGTGATAAATCCGATTGTGAATGCAGCAAACCGAAAGACATTTCGTTGGCCACAATTCAATTTTGAGCAGATGCAGCAGCTGCCCCTAAATGGCAGAAGGCCCACCGAATTGTGTAGGAGCTAGAGGAAACAGAAACCGAATTTGCCCCGAAATTTGTAGAGCATAAATCTCATAAATCGGATAAGAGAAAGAGACTCGATGTCTGACGCACTTAGTCAGAGAGGAAACGGAAGCTGTGCGACAATTGTACATTTTTCAGTTGTGTTTTCGTTGCTGACCAGCAAAGATGGATATCTACCAACAAGTTTGGTATTCTGGGAATCAAAGTAATGCTAAATTAAAGTCGTTGTCTTATTTATATTCCACCAGCTACTAAACTTCGCAATGGCATCCACGGAAAGCGAGTTCCTTGAGGCGTATGGCCAAATCCAAGCTGCTTATAAGGCAGCCATGACGCAAGTAGAGCTGGCCCTGGACCGCGAGGAGTTGGAGGACGCTACGAAAACCATTGAGGCGTATGAGCGAGCCCTGGAGATGATTGAGGAGACCTTTGCCATACCCGTGGGCCTGCCCGATGAGATTGATGCTGTGCAGACGCAATGGAACGACGCCTGCTCCCTGATACAGAAGTTAAAGAGCGCCAAGACGGAGGTTAGCTATCGCGTGAAGGTTTTGAAAGCCAAGAGCCTCCCCGTCGATGACGGAGCAGTCGAGGCAGAAGAGAGGGAGCGCACCGAAGCAGATGGACAGGGCACCAGCCGACAGCGGCCCTTGTTGGCCGAGAATCCATCGACCTTTTACGACATAGCCAATGCCAGTGGCACTCCCAGAACCTACAGGGAGATGGCTACCGGCTTGCGAGAGCTCCTGGCCAGCCACGAGGCTCATGCCCAATTGGACGAGCTCTTCCAGGCGCAGATCAAGCTGTACCGCATTGAGGCCAGCGGTGTGGTGACGACCATTACAGGAAGCACCACCATGTCACTGGTGATGTGCACAGTGGACGGCAAGTGGAAATATCTCAGCGGCAGCACCTTCATCCAGTGCTCGATGACGGAGGAAGGGGCTCCCACGGCATCCGACATGATCTGGCTGTACCCACTGGTGCCCTCGATCACCAATTGTTATCGCACGGAATACGGGGCCTTTATTTTTCCGGATATGGAGTGCCAGGAGCCTGGCAATGCCTTCGGAATCATGCTGGTGAAGCCACAGCGACCGCTCAGCTCCACGGCCGGGGAGACGGAGGAGGAGCAGATGGAGGATCTGCAGCAGTTCTTCCTTGACCTTCTTGAGGCCGTGCTGGCGGGAACGGTGGAGCAGCTGAAATCGCCGGGCCCCCAACGTGCTGGCTCTGGTCCGGGCACCAGCTCGGAGCAGGTGTCCAAGCACATTGTGTGCGCGGCCGATTTCATAGCTCGCAACCTGGTCAAGGGAGCAGAGAAGACGGGCGGCCTGATGATGCGATCGACGCCGTATCTCATCTCCAAAATGACGCCAGCCTCGGAGGAGGCCCCCACCCAGGTACCTGCCTCCGTGCAGTCCACAGGTAAGTCATCAGCTGAGGATTTCTCATGGTTTTTTACTGTCTTTCTCTTACAGTGGAAGTGGCTCAAAAAGTGACCCACGCGGCGGTTGGCATGACCGGTTGGATAGCCGGAAAGGTGGGCACCGCATCGATGGCCGTTGGGCGCTATCTGGCTCCGCATATCCAGGAGCAGGGATCGAAGCTGCTGCAGAAGGGCTTTGGCTACGACACCACCGAAGCCAACAGCACCATGGAGGGTGCACTAACAATAGCAGCGGGAGCCGTCGAGTGCTTTAGCACTGTCTTCGATGGCCTCGAGACATCGGCCAAGATCCTGGGCAACAGCCTGAGCGAGAACTCGGTCAGGATTATAGAGCACAAGTGAGATCAAGCGTTTACCCGCATTATGGTCATCTTAACAGCATGTGTTCCCTTGCAGATATGGACCATCAGCTGGGAACTTGGCCTGCGGCACCTTCGATACTATGGGGAATGCATTTGTCATCAGCCAGAATGTGAATTATATATCCCCCAAGGGCATAGCCAAAAAGTTGGCCAAACGTACCGGCGAGGCCGTCGTGAGTGATTATAAACGCGATTTGCGTAAACCGGAATCTCATTATATTAACGCCGGAGCCCTCTATCCAGATCTGAGAGCATTGAAGGAATGATGCGGCTTAACCAAAGATATTTACTTATGTTCAAATATAAATACTCGTCTAGTTCCAATATCCAATTTATAGCTTATTTTATAAGTCAAGCCTAGAACATTTGTTTCACACATGCATTATGTCCAATTAAAGGAAAACAAAAGCGTAAAAAGATTGTAATTTGGACAATTTATGATTGTCTACACTGTCTACCTATAAAGCTTTATATGCATATTTATTTATACTGAAATAACACAGATTAATGGTTTATCCAATTAATTTATATTATTTTCAGCACCTGTACACTTTCACGATTAGGACTCTTAACTCTTCAGTAGGTCCTCGACGAACGTAAAACTAGCGTTTATATCCAATTGATGCTTCTTATAGTAGAAAAACTTCATCGACAAGAGATAATCACCCGTTGGAACGGGCAGACGCAGTAGCTCCGGTCTTAAATACATATCTTTGACAATCACTGGGCCCTGCAAAGGCCATTAAAGGTGTTGAAGTTAAAGGTCTTGAGAAATATAACGAATGAATGTATTGAAAATCTTACCACGTAGGGGCATGTGTGATTAAAGTTGGAAAAATCTTTCAAAAAAGCATGGACTATGGAAAAAAGTCGATTATTATGCCTTCGGAAATAGAGACAGACATCAAAGTTAACGTCGAATAGCCAGGGCTTATATCCGCTTGCTCTCTTAAACATTTGAATGTGACAGGTCATATCGTTGGTCGGATGCAATATCGTCGCATTTAGGTTGAGGAGCACTCTGCTGCGACTGACGGCCTTCAGACGACAGTT
Organism: Drosophila guanche; assembly: GCF_900245975.1. Taxonomy (NCBI): domain Eukaryota; kingdom Metazoa; phylum Arthropoda; class Insecta; order Diptera; family Drosophilidae; genus Drosophila; species Drosophila guanche. The sequence goes on along the minus strand of NW_022995749.1, from coordinate 7,051,982 downwards.
GTGGAACACGAACCAGGATTTGTTGTGGCTCTCGCAGACAACGTTTGTGAACTTGAAAACGACTGCATCCTGTGAACTATAATTAATGCAGGACCTTTGTCAAAGTAGTGTATGGTTATATTCACATTAAAATCGAGTTTATACGTAAGAAATATTCCAAATATAACACAAAATATTTGTTTGGACTGCATTGCGCCTAAACGAATGGTAATCGAATGCGAGCTGACTCCCAATGATCCAATGTAATTAACCCAAATTCATCCCGCATGAGTAGCTTTGATTATTAAATTTATATTAAAAAAAAGTATATACCCTTCCCAAGAATGTAAACATGGCCAATTCACGCCTCTTCGTTTATCCATACGCAGTTCGGATAGGATCACAATATATTTCATGGAAATCGGCAGGCAAAGGGCAGCCGAAGCTACTTCCTCCCTCTTTCACTCAAATAGCTTGAGCCCAAAACGAGAAGAAAAGTTTTTTTGGAAACTAGTTTACTAAATGAAACTTTATAGGTCATTGAAACAGCGACAGTCACAATTTTGTATCAGCCCAATGTTTAATATCTATATTATAAGTCACTTAGCTAATTGATAAATGATTCGCATTCGAATTTTCGGTACACTCCATGCAATTATTTCGCAATTGGCACAGTCTACCATTGCAAAATAGAGAGGGGTCTACTTTTCTAGTTACTTATCTTAAGATCTTCAGGAGATTATTATTATACTGATTTAAGTAATCAATTAAAAAAGGATTTTAATTTCTAATCTCAGCATATACGAGTATGTACATATAATAAATGACATTAGGTTTGAAAAATTCTTGATCGGCGGGTGAGGCTATACATCGAGCACGCCACGTTTTAGCTCAGCCTCAAGACGTGACCTCTTTGGGCATTTAAAACTAACTACTCTCAATAAAAGCCCTGCCCAATCGGGGCAGTCACATTCTAATATGGGTGTGTTCGCTGAGCTAGAACATTTTTTGCCTTTAAGGAAGTTCCGCGTAAGGTGGAAATTCTGTAATCTTTGGATAACACATGGAACAAAAACTACAAAATTTCCAATTACAGCCAACAACAATGGATGAGTAGCTTGTTTAATATAAACTAACTACATATGTACATAGGTAGTGATTTCATAAAAAGACAGGGTAATAGCTGTCCGATCTACAATACATATGCATGACCGTATTTTCCTTAATTGGAAAATAAAAGATGGCTGGAGAGGATGTGTGGTGTCTTCCCCAACAGCTCATTCACGAGCTCAACGGCACGAGGCGAGCGAGAATGAGCAAGAATTTACGGTTGCTGCAGAGAGTTGGTTCGGAAACGTTTTCTGCTGTGCGTTACCTAGGATGCATTGTATGTACCACTCCGAGTACAAAAGGGGTTTGTGCAGCATTAAGTAGCAAACATCAAATTTGAGATCAAAGTGCAAGTGTTTGTGTGTCTGTGTCCATGTGCAAAGCAGCCGACTTGTCAGCAAACATGTTCGAAATCTATGCACAGTGCACACTGAATACTCTAATGGAACTGCAAAGTCAATTGTGGTTATATGTTCATTATTTGTATTTACGTATTTAGATGTTTAAATATTCTTTTATCCCTTTTATTCTGTGTTGTATTTAAAACATATGTACTTATGTACATACAGTTTCCTCTGTACGAATGTGCTCAAAAAGTAGCCCGTAAAAACTCCAACATTTACATTTACATATATGGAGATTGCATAGGCCAGAAAGGAGGCTGGGTCAATGTGGTCCCCATCGTCGTCATTCATGTCCAGCAACATGATTAACTTAGCAACAAAATATTATGCTGCGGAATAAATATTCCAATAAATATTCAATTTAATTACAAAAAAAGGAAACAAAATTCCCTTCACATTAAATTATAAGCATCAGCAGTTCTTTCATGGTTGGTGGATTCTACTCTGAATATCCCGCCAAAGCCAATTGTTTATGCCCATTGTTGAATACAGATATAAAGCTTAAAGCCCAAAGACGAGCACAACTATAGCATACCCGGTACTAGAAGAGTAAACAGGGTATATTTTTATTGGTGGGGAATAACGGATGTAGGTAACGGATTAAGCAAACGAGCGCGCAAGTAACAACATTTTCGTATAAAGTCTGCAGACTTTTAAAGCAACTTGCCGGCCAAAATGAAGCCTGCAAAGGAGGAGGACAAGGACAAGTCCACCAGTGCGATCCTGCTGCAACGACAAGCACCGCCACAACAACCACAACAACTCTCACTACAGGACGGCTCAAGAAGACCAAACAAGGGCCGGCACCGCCACAGCAGCGGCCCCAGTGCGTGCTACATCGCCTGTGGCGGTGGCTGCAACCAAGCCAGATTCAGTTGCCAATGCTGATGCCCAAGATGCTGAGTCAGGCGCCCAGCCGCAGCGTCAGCATGATATCTGTCAGAAATGAAAGCAGATGGAAGTAAAGCGTGGCTCTGGACACAAAAGTAATTTTCTTGGTTGCAGGAGCTTCCTGCAGAAATGGCATTTCTCGTGCATGTCCATCAGCTTTGATGTCCTCTCGGTTGCTCGCAAGAAGTACAAATGCCCCTCGTGCCGAAGAGCTAGAGTCAGAGCTCCATCTCGTTTTCCCATGCTGGACATTCAGCATTCTGTCTCTAGCTGTTTGATTGCTGGTGCTATTACAGTCCTCGACACCACACCTAGTGCCTCTCCTTGCCGATATATAAGACTAAAACCCCGATCGGTGCCAATGGATCAATGATCGGTGATCAAGTTGCCCAGGTGAACGCGCCCAATCATTTTTCATTTCAAATACGCATGTGAAATCGATGAATGCTAAAAAACATCGATTGTTCGTGCAGGGTATGTTCAACAGGGTACAACCCGTGGGATATTTTTGTGCTCACATTTGAAACTCAAAAGTGAGTGTGGAATTTCCCTGACACAGCAGAGTATTTCCCCGACCGGTTGACATAGGAGAGAATTTCACCGACCATTTAGACACATGAGAGAATTTCCCCAACCGGAGGGAATTTCCCCGACAGCAGAGAATTTCCCCGACCAAGTTGCCAACTTTCAATGAACATTAAACAAAAAAAATAAAAATACAAAATTTTTTGAACTGCGCGGTTGTGCGGCGCGTCGCGGACCAACAAATATCAAATAAAAAATAAATAGTGTTATATTTTCTCGTGCTTGTGTTTTTGTGGGCACACTGCGGGGTAAAGTTAACAACAAATTTGAGCGCGTCTGCGTGTGAAATTATAATTGATAATTTAATTTGTTAATAAGTTGCACCTGTGCTTTTGTGCCGCGGCTGTATGGCTGTATGGGTGTGTGTGTGTGTGAGTGTATGGGTGTGTGCATGTTGTTTTATGTTCATTTTCGCGAATGGAAATTGAAAACAAGCCGAAAGAAATACCAATACCATCCATTTTCAAGTGAATAATGTAGTGTAAATATGATTCGTGTCTAATACCAGTTTACCAAAACTAAAACGTGCCATGCATAAAACGGTGAAACAACAACAGTTCTAAGCGTTTTACACAAACAAACACGTTTTCGTGACGTCTGTGTGTGTGTGTGTGTGTGTGTGTAGTGGGTTGGATGCTGTGTGTACGTGTTGCTCCTCTGTCGTCTTAGTGTGTGTGCGTGTGTTTGTGTATAGAAATTTCTAATTTTTTGTATTCCAAAATAGCCACAAAAAAACAGCCACAACAATTGGGATTCTGTTAATGCGTGTTTTATAATTTAAATGTAGTTTTTTTGAAACAAAGCAACTGTGTGCAGCAACAACGGAGGCATTGATAAGGAAAAATTGACAGCTTTGATTTTTACGGTGAGTATTGGAATTTAAAGCTGCGATTGTCATACCCTTGCAGAGGGTAGCACGTTTTTGAGAAGTTATTTGCTAGCCATCGCTTTGAAAGTGCGACTGCTGAAGCTCTTGCATGGTTCGGGTTTGGATTAGGGCTACAATCATCCTTTTGTTAGGAAATAACATATCACGAAGATTATTGCTATGAATACAGAAATGATGGCCACCGCATAGAGCCCAATGTTGTCAACTTCCTCCACTTTGGGTGCATGCTGGGTGGTTTCCGCCAAAACGTACTCGATTCGCGTGGTGGTAAAAAATAGAGACCTTTGTTTTCTCAAATGAAGAGCTTTTATTGAATTCATCTTGGTTTGCTTCTTTTCGATCGAATTTTCTCAGGCCATTTCGAGTAAGGCCTGCTGCTACTTGTTGTATTTTTCCGTTTACTCATTTCCACTTTGCATCCCATCGTCTCCACCTGTAAGTATTCAGACGTTAGCAGCATTTAGGCGCCTGGTCATTTATTTGATATCATCATCATCGTCATCGTCGAGTGCAACAGGTTTTTGCGTCTAATAAGGTAATGCCGAAAGAGATGATGAAAAAATGGCTAAATTATAATAGAAAGAGAAAAAAATATCCATCATTGGAAAGTTGATTTGTTAGCATTTGCGGAATGCAGCCCCTCCCCCCGTCCAGTGTCGGTCGTCAGGGTTGCCTAGTTGTGCGACAGGGCGACGCGATGCAACGCATTTTTTGTGAGAAATCCCTCCCCTCCCACCACTTGGCTAATATTTCAGGCTTCATGCTTCATTTGCTTTTCGAGTGGCGGCTGAACTTTCGCAACAGCCGGGCAAGGGCGATAGTTGGATTGAATTGGATTGGATTGTATCTCGTGCGAGTGCTTCGAGCAGATGGGAGAAAGGCAGAGGGCACACTCGAAAGGGTTACGGTTACGGTTACACACACGCTCCTTATCGTCTTACCTAACCTCAAACCTCAAGCCTCAAATAGCTTTTGGGTGTGTACACACTGTTGCAGTGCCACCCACAAGAAACGGCAATAAATCGCCCCGAAGCGACAGTTGGCGAACGAGGGAAAAGTTGTGTGTGGGACTGAGGACTGGCAGGCAACGCTTTGGGGACATTACACAATTATCCAAAACGAACCAAAGCATTTTCCATTTTCCCCCAAGAAAAATGCATTTTTCCACGAAAATCAATTCCTTTCCTTCCTCTCCTCTCCTCTCCCCTCTATTCACAGACGTCTTCCGCTGCTGTTGCGCTGTTTCTTGTTGTGCTTCTGTTTTGTTTATGCTTTTCCCATCTTATTGTTTTTGCGCGCCTCGTGCGTCGAATTTATGTGAATTTCATTTCGTTCGCTCGCTCCCAAGACGGAAGCAGCCGCGGTGGTGCGGCAGCTCTTAATGATACAAATAATACTCGTAGCTGCAGCTGGGGAAAAACTAGTGAGAAAAAAACAAAACAAAAAAAAGGGTGCCCTGGTAGCTTTTTCCCCACATAGTATAACCGATGGAAAATTGGCGCCGCAGCGCAGCTCAGCGCAGCCGCTGAACAAAAACTTGAAACTTGTTTGCCGCATAATTTCCAAAGTTGCAATTTTCATTTTTTATGGCCATTTGTCTTGCAGTTGTTTTTGGTCTTTATTTTTAGTTTGTTTTTCTTTACTTTTTCGAGTTGAAAGTGTTGGCAATGCCTGCTTGAAGCACATTCGGAATTGGAGTGGAGTCGCGTCTGGTCTGGTCTGGTCTGGTTTTTCTTTCATTTTTTTTTTTGCTGACCCCCTGTTGAGGTAATCAGAATTATATGGGAGAAACATTTTATTTTCAGTTGACTTTTGGTACATTTTCGGAATTTTTGACTGCATTTTTCCCAGCATTGCCAGCGGCACTCTTGGAACGAGGTAACTGTCAAACAGTGCTGCCCTTACAAATTTGTGGCTATTGAAGAAGAAACGTTCAATTTTAGTTCTGAGGACACTCCTCTCCATTTTCGCTAGTTGGTGCTCCTAGATATATTTCCCAGTAATTATAGTTTGTTGAATTAAAAGCTTATGGACAGACATTACAGCTCTGTCTCCAGAGACACGCCTCGGCTCCTGTTATGGAGTAGAGCAACACCTTCTTGTGTCTTATTACAGGTACAGCGGACTCGTATTATTTCATAATAATTTCTGGTTTAACTCTCGGGCTCTTTCATAATCGGCCATAAAAACTTGTCTCTCCCGCTCTCTTTGGGCCATCTGCTGCTGCTGTTGCTGCTGCCTCCACCTGTGGGCCCACCCATATGATGGGCCCAGTTTTGGGCCTGCCGCTTGCTTACCTGTTTGTTCGTTCCACCACCAAATACAAATACACAGCTACAATACACGCTACAAGTGAAGTGACACTTGTGCAATTATTGTCGTCCAGTCTGTAGCACAGTGTAAGAACCCCAGTGTTTTCGACAGGTTGCTGCTTCTCTTTTTCATGGTTTAACGTTTTTCTGTTTTCTTTGTCAGGAGCAAGAGCGACTGCAGCGGCGGATCCACTGAAACAATGCCGGGTATTTAGTGAAAATGCTTTTGTGCTGCGGCAGTGCAGTGCAGTGCCTCGCCGCTTATTAACTTACCTGCTATTTTAACCATTTTCATTTTTCACACGCACCGGCACAGGCAGTGGCGACTGCCAGACTGGAAAATGCACTGCACTTGCTGTGTCTAGTCTGCCTGTGTCCGTGGATTAGTCGCACTCGCTTGGATTTCTTTTGTTTCTCCAAAGATGTGTGCGTGTGTGTGTCTCTGTCTCTCTTTCTGGCCATGTTTCAGCTTCGCACTTGCACGCTCTGCCTACCTGGCTGCCTGCCTGTTGGATTTTTCCTGAATGAACATGAAGAACGGAAATACCGCAGGGGGCGATTTCGTGTATCCCTCTCCCACTCTATTTCTGGCCCAGACCCTGGGCCATGTCCAGCTGCGATGTTCCATCTATTGGTACCGAATTTCTCCTTTCGGATTTGGTCTCCCCCTATCTCTCGAATCTTTTGAAAATTGACGGCGCCCCGTACATCGTCTGTCTATTTATTAGTTCGTATTCGTTGATTTACTCTATAATTAAAATGCAACCTGATTGTTGAGGTTCTTTTTGGGTCTAGCTGTGGGTCTTTCTTTGAATTTTGGTGATTAAGTTTAAAGCCTGTGATTTAGTGGAGTGGCCACTGAGCCCTGGGACAGAAGTTTCTAATGAGTTTCTAATTCGTTTCAAAGATTGGCTGCAGCATAGTAGAGCATTTGATTAAATAAATAATAATAAATATTTACATTCTTGCCATCTGTGTAGAGAGAATGAAACTCAAGTATTCATTTCATTTTTGGTATTTTGGACCTTCCTTATGGGTTTTGCAGGAGCATCAAATATTTACTCTCCAAATTGCATTGTTTCTCCGAACCCCAAAAGGATTGGCAATTCATTTAATTGAAATTTTCAATTACATCATCATTTTCGCTTATCAGCAGAAATTCCAGCTACAGCCATTTCGTGCTGGTCCCCAAAAGGCATTGTCAGACATTTGTCAGAGCTTTGGAGCCACCAACCTCAAAGTATACATTCCTAATAAGTGCTCCACCACATACATAGGGATATACAGGATGTATGTATGTGCATGTGTTTGTCTGTATGTATTGTATATGAGGGTACAAACTGTTGACCTAGCTCCAAGCTAGGACAGCAGCAACGGCAGAGAGAATTAATTGCCAGCAGCAGCACAAAAGTTGAAAGTTTCGGCGTTCTATGCACACATACATACATACATACATATGTACATAAACAGATACATAAATACATATTTGTGAAATGTTAACGCTTAACACTGTAAACCGTATAAACGAGTTAAGACATACATAAAGATTTGTTCGCTTAAAACGATTAGTTTTATTTCTGAAGAAGTCTCCTAAGAAAACTTCAAAATTCTTTTCAATGAAAGTTTCATTCAACCTATCCCAACATTCCAGCAGTTGAAGCTTTAACATAGCTGTTAGCTACACAGCCACATGGCTGTTAAGGGTGGCGCTGTGAACCTCAACAGCTGTTGTGGGTGTGATTCGGGTGGTTGGGAAGGGAATCGTTTGCCGACGGTAGACAAAAACGAGTGCAACGAAGTTATGTATGTGCCGCTTGCCTTTTCCCGACTTTGCCGTTGCCATTGCAACAGAGAGTCGACAGCTTGTGACCTATATATCAAATTGAATACAGATACAGATACAGATACATTGTACATACTCGTATACTTACATATAGATATATATTTCTATGTTTTTAGTTGGATATAAAAGGGCCTGCGAGTGTGCTTGCAAATGGCTTTTGATGTTCCTACTCCACAGAAGGAGCAAGCAGCCTTATCAAATGGCTTGAATGCTTTCCGGCTTCAGTTCCTCAGTTCTTCACGAGGCCTTAACGTGTCCGGACCTGCAGGGGTGTGGTTGGTGCGCGTGTAAATGTGACTAGAGCTAGAGAAAAAAACCCGTGAATTTTTAATATATTTTCGCCAGGCATAGAATGAGGTTGAGTGGATAAAAGTTTGACGGCTGGATGTGTTCAATGTTCAATTCAATATGTTGCCGCCACACGTAATACGAAACCTAAAGCAATTTCTGAAATACACAGAGTTCTTTCTTACTTATTTTTTGAACCAGGTAAGACCCTCAAGTCAGAGGCCCGACCCACGGGTTATCTCTCACAGTGTACTTTGCCTCTACCTTTGTCCGAACAATCTTATTTAAATATACATATACATATATTGCAATTATTCACACCTCACACCTCAACCCTCAGCCAGCTCTTATCTGTTCTATACGTATATATGTACACACAGTTGTACATATAGAGCTTGTCCCATTTATGCAAATATACAGCTTTGATTGCACCCTGAACTGCGCTTCAAAGTGAATTTATGAATAGAGCGGGGAAGGTGCATTTGATTAAAGTCAACACAACAAAGCAGACACCCATACTATATATCTGTCTGTCTGCTATATAGAGTGCAGCGTCAACGTTTATCAGCAATTATCAGTGGAACGAACGTAACGTCAAGTTATCTATTTGCCTAGAGGCGGCGTAGGTCCCCTACCGCATGAAGCGCCGCCTTCTCACTCAGATGTTATTCTGTGCACTTCACTGTTTAGCTGTAGTCTGTAGCAATTAAGTTTTCTATTTACCTTTTTGTTAACAAAGTCAATAATATTGTTTAAAGTGCGAGCGCACGGTGGAGAACGAGGAACAGATGTTTGTGAATCACTTCGAGGTGCATTGCATTGAAAATTGGCAACGTAGTAGTGGAAGTTTGGCAACGCTGCTGGTAAATTAATTGAAAATGAATGAACTTTTTGCCAGAATTATGGCAAATCTTAATTTAATTGGTATTCTTATTGTGTGTGTAATATTTTGTTTCTGTCACAAGTTCGAGAAAGTCACTTCATGTAAGAATTTAACATCGAATTTGTTGGCTTTTGTCTACCATATTCGCAGCTCCCATCTACTATTATTGGTTGCCATTTCCTTATATCTTTATCTACATATTTCCATAGCTAAGCATTCTGACTTTACCGTAACTTTGTTTGGACCCGCTTTCCGATAAGCTAATCATATTGAATTTTACTATCGCCTTGGCAATGGCTGAATTTTTGCGCTATCTTAAGAGATTCCCGGAATTCTGACGGAATTTCTATGGAAATAGGATGTCAATGGACGTTTCCTACGGGAATTGCGTAAAAGTTTGTGGAGTGGAAAAGTACTCGAATTGTAAGGAATGGACTTAACTGTGAGTGTGATCGATCATTCTCCCAATTAAACCATTGAAATAAGGTCTTATTATTGCTGCTGGGTCTTGGGCTACTCTGAAGGTCACATGCTGTCTGGGGTCGGGGGGTCACACATGTCAATGTCGGCTTACGGGCGGGGTAAACTGAAAACCAGATCTCCCACAGAAACCCAATCGACCAGGCCCCGAGAGCGACGAGACCTTCAAAGTCAGTTTTTTGGTGCCTTTAGCTGGTCACTCCGTCTCCCAGCTGCCATGTTAATTAACGCATAATTTTCAGGCCTGTCGTAGTCTTTTTTTTCTGTGTTTTTAGAGTTTTTGATAAATGGGTTCAGGTTCAGGTTACCCTCTCTGAACAGATCTGTGGGTCTCCTCCGATTACCGACTACCCCAATGACATTTCGTACGAGTAAAATGCTTGAATAATTATACAATTATTACCCAATTATACGGTATATATATATGTACTTTGTACATACATATAAAGGAACTTCTACTTTAACCTGAAGCTTATTTTGTATGTGCAACAATTTCGCTCTCTCTCTCTCTCTCAGGCTGGGAAAAATTTCACTTTTATTTCTATGGCAAGCTGTGGCGGGCTTTACTCTCGCTTTTGCCGCAACAGCAACGCTAATAAATAAAATAAATGGCAGTGGAAATTGTCTGTCTAACGGTCTGTTGGTCGTTTGTGGATGTGGATGTGGATGTGGATGTAGAGGATGTTCCAGGCAACAAACCCATCCGTTGAGAGAGCTCCCCCGAGAGCTGCACCGTTGAAGATAGTTTCGGCACTTCTTTCTAATTGGAAGATCCATAAATGTGAGATCTAGTTTTGAGAGGAGATGATCGAAAGCCACTTAATCTTTATTGAACTATAAGTTTCCCTTAAAAAAAGAGGCCATAATTTCTCCATTATAAGCCATAATAAAAGGAACGCCTTTGCACGCACTGGCACTAGCCATTCGCCATTTCAGCCAACATCCAACACCTTGAGCCATGAGCCATGAGCCATGAGCCATGAGCCAGAGGCAAGCCATTTCCTTCCTTGTAGCCCCCGAAAGGGCAACACTGGAGGAAAAATTTAAATGAAATCGTGTTCAAGCGGAAAATGCACTCAGAGTTAAGTGGAGTTTCGGGGGGAAGGCAGAGAGCTGAGTTGCAGTGGTTGTGGAGGAGAGTATCTAATAAAATGCACATTATTGCGAATTCGTTATGGCCCCAAGAGTGTAGGCTCCTCGAGGCTCTCTTTGGGATGCGGGCCATGCAATTATTTGTGCGACTCCCTCCTCCATCCAAAGCCAGCTTCAGTACGGCCTTCACCTCTCTCTCTCGCTCTCTCTTTCTCTTTGTCCCTCTCTTTTTTGACAGTGTTGTGAAGCGACAATTGCGGCAATGTGACGACAGATGTGTGGCGGCTGCGCTTCGGTTGCTGACTTGGCGGCTTAGGAATTTGCGCAATTTGCAGCTGAAAGAGCCACAGCCAGAGCTGGAGCTGAAGACAGGGCAACCTCCACAACCTCCTCCGCCTCAAGCAGCAACAGAACGGGAGAGTGACTTATGCGCAAGCCACAACCAAGCGCCAAGAATGGAGGATCGAAGCGAATGATACCCTCTAAGAAAAGCGATCCCACTTTAATTAAGGATCCCGATCCACAATCTTTATAGATCTTTACCATGTAGATGCAGTTATCAGTGCTAAATATTAGGGAACTTGAGTGACTTGTCTGTCAGGTCGTAAATACTTTCTTTCTTTCCATAGTTAAAATGCCCTTTCTCCAGCAAAGGGTACAACAAACGACGAGTTTTGTGTGGCAGACACGAAAATTGTTGCCTCCCAAGTAAACAAACTTTTCTTTCCATCGCTCCTCATACACCCTACACCGCGCACCTCTCTTCAGCTCTCTTTCTCTGTGTTGGCCCGGCCTGAAGCCGGTTGTGTGTGTTTTGTTATTAGTTGGCCCCCAGACAATGTTGACCATATGTGCCGTGAAGCGAGAGGGAGAGGGAGAGGGTAAAGGCGAGGGATTGGTATGCGTGCGTTTGTTGGCCTTTTGACGCTCTTCCCCCCGTTGCAGCTTCTCCCGCGATCATCTCCTGCTGTTGTTGCAAGTTCAGTGACTGTTCAGTGTGTCTGGTCTGTCTGCAATCTGCTCGGGACTCCGACTCCGACTTCGACTCCAAGCAGACACTATGTAGCAGCAGATCACAATCAGTTAACGCTCCATCCATTGATCATCAGAGGAGAAGAGACTGGTGGGCTGGTGGCAGGCTGGAAGGTTTGTAAGACTTTGTAAAAGGAGACCACTCTTTAAAGGCCACTCCCCTGGTCATGTTTAGCATCTGTTTTGCATTGATCAACACTGTCAAATGAGCCATGTTCCTCCACTTACTAAATGGACAATTTCCGCCTGCGACCAGTCATAAAATCAACAATCATTATCTATTTATAGATGGGCCATACAGAGCTGCCTTAGGGGGAGACACCGGACCTTATCGCTGGAGAGTCTCCGTCTTTAAACCGACTGGAACTTGACATAGTTAACGCAATCAGTCATATTTGCTGCGAGCCGATTAGTGGAACAAAAGTAGTGCCACATACTTGAGTGCATTTTTCTTTAATAAATCAACAATCAATGGCCTTTGTCCATGGCCCTGAACAGGGTTTCTTTAATGCGAAAAAAGCTAGAGATAGCTGAAAAAACAAAAAATGTTGTGGATTCAGAAAGTATTTGCTGAGCGGCACTCCAAAAACGATCAGTTTAGGGACTCTTTTCGGACTCTTCTGTCTTGCGCGATCGTAATCGTTTAATTGTTCAGTAATAAATTCCATACAAAGTATCTGAACATCACCTTCTACGCTGCCTCCTGGTTATACTTTGATTTTATGTCATATCTTTCTCTCTCTCTCTCTCCCTCTGTCTCTCTGTCATAAATAGTCTTAAGGTCTATGTACCACCAGTGCACTTCTTACAACGATTCCGCATTTGCAGTCAGTCGCACGATAATGAAACCATTAGAGGAGGGAGCTTCAACTTGTTATCTCTAAGCCCCAACTCTAAAGCTGCAATTGTAAAACTGTAAATTGTAAATGGAACGGAAGGCAGGGAAAGCTCCGGGGTAATGCCAAGGGACTTGCACTTGACATTTGGTGTTCTTCAAGAGGTCTTTCGGTTTCTTCTTCTGTCGATGAGCTTGAATTGTCATAAATTTGTTTTCACTTAATGGCTTTAGCTTTTGGCTTTGGCATTTTCTTCTTCTTCTATTTTTCTGTTATTTTTATTAGTTTTTAGCTCTCGCAATGTCTCTATCTCCGTCTCTTTTTTGCTGCTTCTTTAAACACAACAATTTGTAATTTTGTCACGAAGTTTTGTAATTGTTTGCATTTTGTATTTTAAAGCGTTTTCTAATTTGTGTGCCTCTTTGGGATCGTCATTCTGCCTTCAGTTCTTTGATTAAGTTTTCATATAGACAGACTGTAGAGGTATTCTACGACCATTCTTATGGTGAAAATGTCTACACTTTATGGATTTTTGATCAACAAAGAAAGTCCCAAAGCCAGACACCTGCCCCATGGCTTGGTTCTCCTTCTCCCTCTCCCGAGACGTGTGGCATTGTAAAGAATTTTAACTGGGTTGTTGCTTGGGTTATAGAAAGTTTCTTCACCGATGGGATTGGGTCAATTAATAATGGGATTTATCAGTAGAGAGAGAGAGAGGGAAAGTAAGTGCAGCAACTCTTGCATGGAGGTTAGTTAAAGTGTCTGCCAATCTCTGTGATCTCCTCACTCAACCACACAGCAGGAACCATTGGAAACATTCTCAGTTATTAGAATATCCGAAAGAAACAAATTACCAAACCAATTAATCAACCTACATAGGATCAGCTATTCTACATAAATAGTTTAGGAAGATAAAAAACAATTTCTTACATCAAATAAATAAATAAGTAGGAGTACTCTTCCGCATGCTCTGAAATAAGACATCGCTGGTGTTCTCCTCTGCAATGGGATTTGTGGTGCGGCTCGTTGGGTTTTTATGATCAATTAGCCAAATGATCTGATCCCAGAACCAGAGCCAGAGTCAGCGTTTGATCTTCAAATGTGTGGCCAACAGATCCAACAGATGGATCTTTGAATGGATCTGCTTTGGAGAGGTGCAGGGGCGACGGAGATCCTTGATCACTTTGCGTGCGTTAGAAATTCTCTGTGTTCTTTGAGTTTTAATTGCATATTTATTAGCGACTGGCAATTGAAATAAATTGCACAAATGCACGAATCTCTCGAATTTGGGATGGCTTCCAGATACATCTCTGCCTTTGGCGCCATGCAGGCAATAAAAATGTTTATTTTAGCACACACCGCAAATATAACGAGAGCGACGACCAAGTTTTTTGTTCATCTTAATTGAAAAGTGGCTGGGATGGGATGCGGTCCCCCAATAAAAGAGGTACACATACCGAGACTGCGAAAAAGAACAACAAATTCTTATTTGGGAGATTTGTCTAGAATTTGGGCTTTGTTTTGCCTTAGCCCCTTAGCCCCTTAGCCCCTTTGACCACTTGATGGATAGTTCTTTCAAGTTCTGATCCCAATCAATTTTAATTGTTTGCGATACCACTCCGTCGAATCATTATTGATTCTCCTCTCTCTATAGATTCCGCCGTTCGTCTCGTGATCTTTCTATAGACACTGTAGTCGACGAGACTCTACTCGTAGTCTGCTGCCAGCATAATTTTCTATAATTTGTTTGTCGTTTGCAAAGCAAAGCTGTCAAATCAACAGAAAGATGGCAAAAATAGCAAATGGCAACCAGAAACAGCCTGGCCCGGCCTGGCTGATCTTTAGGAATTTCTTGTTCTTGGCGCTCTAAACAAAAAATTAAAATATCCCCTGCATAGAAGCGCACTTGGCAGAGGGTGTGTAGGGTGCTGGTGCTGTGGTGTTCGAGGGGAGCAAAGAGACGGTCGCGTTACGCATTTTTGGCTCTACAAATTATGCAGTTTGCCGTATATTTTGCTAAAATATGTAGAAAATCAAGAAATATCTTTATTTAATGGGTAAATGTTGCCAGCATTTAAAACAACATTTGAGTGACACTGGCAATAGGTTAGCGGTGGATGAGTGTGCACACCACAACTAGAGTTTTAGGTTCCCTAAACTCCACCATAAATAGAGGTCCAAACTGAACATTAACATCCAAAAAACAGGCCATATGCAATCCCAGAAAAATATTCGATCTGCGATCCCCACTTTGCATTTGGTTTATATGTATTCCCCTTTTCTTTAGACACCACATTTGATGTGCTTGAACTGTTGTATCTAATACATTTCTCGTTAATCTTATCTTTCTTGCAGGCTTAAATGTAGCCATAAAATCATTCGACGAAACGATGCCTAACAGCTTTTTATGGTAAGTTCACGCCTCCTTCTCCCAGTTTTGGAGTGCATTTCGATATCGTTTGCCAAATTTGTTCATAAACTTATACCTCATACACAGACCAATGTTATTAACGTATCGGATTGGAATTTGCAGTCTGTATCTTACGAGTATGCCACACCCTTGAATCGTGAGTGGCTGGAGTTATCCATTATTAGTCGGACATTGCTTTCCGATAATTTATGGTTAAAGAAAGCGGCGAGTACAGTACTGTACCTGCCGATTCGCAATTTATGGCTGCAAGTAACGCATATTAATAGAGTATTTTTGCTTGCCACTGCCGGAGATTCAGTTCAACAAACGAATTAAAGCAACTGGAATGTCTCTCCAGTTGACTAAGCCACACTGGGAGAGAGCATGAAAGACAGAAAATAGTAGTTCAAATGTAAATATAAGAAGTGCATAGTTGAAAGAACGATTTACAGAAAGAGAGAGAGAGAGAGACCGACAGCGGTGACACTCAGTTTTATCATTATTAAAGGATGTGACAATTAAGAAGCAAAAATAAAAGTTGTGTGTATAAAAGACGTACCAACTGAGCGATCAGCGAATGGATCAGAGAGCTGACTTTGATTTCCCCAATAAGCATCAGCATGAACCACCACTTGTAGACCCCTCTGGATTTAACCACCTGCTATAAATCAGATGATCCGACTTTTATGCGCTCCAGTTGTAATCCAAATATAAAGTTTTCTATATCGAGGCACTGCCTGCAGTGGCAGGCGCCGGTTCAAAGTGCGTGAACAGTGACGGTGCCCCCGCGATAATTTATGGCAAGTGGAATCGAAATATTTTATAGAGCATACAATTTAAATTAGTGAAGTGTGGTGGAAAAAAAGGAATGCAAAATATATGTATACTTATGTCTAAATATTTGGCCCAAACAATAAAAGCTTTTATTTCGTTGATTTCGTTTTAATGTTTGCCAGACAATGCGTAAACGAAAACAAAGCCCACGAAAATGGAGCAGAACAGAAGGGGAAATAAGAACGAACGTTGGAGACTGAACAGAGTGGAGAGAGAGAGTGAAAGAAATGCAATGAAAATTGAGTTATAAAAGAGGAAGACGACGGCGACAGACGACGACAGAAGAGGACAGCGCTAAAAATGCTGCGCCCCACAGAAATAGAGCAAGGCATGTGGATAGAAATGAAAGAAATTAGATGAAAATAGGTTCTATATAATTATATATACTATGTAGATATATATATATTTGTTTGCGCGTGTATGCGTAGATCCATTCTATATATATCCAACATATTTGTAGAGAGAGAGAGATAGAGCTGCCTGTCTTGGGAGCCAGACGACAGGAATTCTTCTCGAAACGAAGCTAAATTTTCTTGCTTTATTTTCCTCCTTTTGGGGCGCTAAGACATTTTGGGACAACTGAATTTATGGCGCTTTTCTTTTACTTTCCTCTGGGGAGTCGGAATTTGCCAGATCAGATCGGAAACGTGCACTAGCGAAACCCGAAAGAATGTTTAGCTTCAACCCAACTATATACATAAGCATTTCTGACCATAATCCATGGTTTCCGCAGCCATGGGATGGGGTTGGGGTTCTTTAAAGACTGTCTAGATCTCATTTAAGTTTTCTTTTTTTATGTGAATATATTTTATGGCCCATACCTGGCCATGCTTGTCTTTTGTCAAATCGTAAAACGCTCAGCAGGTCAATAATTTTGTCTGGCTGGTTGTGTGTTCGCCCTCTTTCGTGAAACCCTTTACATGGACTTTCTATAGATTTACGAGTTGGGCATTTAAATATGTCCACAAATGACATATTCACGGGTTTACTTTTAGATTATGATATGATATGATATGCATGATAATACTCGTAATTCGTTTTTCGACCGAGGCGACACGTGTTTTGAAAGTCAACTTGTGAAGAAAACATTTGATGGACATGTGGGACAGGTTGGAGAGCCGCCGAAGAGACAATCATAATTGTACAAACTTTTTGAATAGACACTCATCAGCAGAGCCATTTCTTGATTCTTTTATTCTTTGCGTTCTTTTTTTTTGTCAATGTTTAGCATTTTGTTTTGAGCCCTGGAGCTGAAGCTTTATTATTATGCGATCACCCCACAAGAGAAACCAATTTCCAAAGCAAACGAGCCACAGCCTTGTAAACTTTTTCTTAGAAATTTTAGGCCCTTTTACTTGGTGGTTTTGGTGGTTTCAACGGAAGAGGTTATTCTTGTCGTTTGGGCAACGTTGGCAACGTTGTAGTTTGCCCCCCCAGAACATGCACAGGAAACACAAAAAGAAAGGTAACATGTTAATTGACCAAGTTCCAAGCATGTTCCAAACAGCAGAATGCCTGTTGAATGGTGGCCACTGTTCAAGGTAGAACTAATGATGGAATCGACTGTTTTGTTGTTGAAATTGTGTAGAAAAGTTATGTGGGAAATCTACCTTAATGTACCTTAAGATTTTATACAAACTTATTTCGTGTTCGCATTGCACTGGGATAGAGCTAGTAGCTCTTTTAAAGTATTGCTAAGCTACTCTGTGAGAGTATTACACTGGAAACATGTTTTCTTCATAGTGGTTATAGGCGGGAAAGCTAAATAGATTTTTTCCCCATTTAAAGACGAATTTTCAAAGGTTATTCATTTGCCCTTTCTTCTTGAAGAACATTTTCCAGTTTATTTCTCTCCCAAAACTCCCCAAATTCTTAATTAAAATATTAATAATGCATGCCCACGAAATGAGGTACGACACTCGTATAATATTTCACGGTCAAAAGTCGTTGTCGTCTCCAAGGGAACAGTAGCAGAAGGAGGTCGAAGGAGATTATGCGATAATAGAGGGTAGAGGAGAAGAACACCTACAGGAATCTGATGATGGAATATGCTTAGAAAGAGGAGAAGGAGGAGTAGCAGTAGCTTCGTACAGCTATGGTGATGATGACGACCACAAAACTCGCTGATGATGACTTTGCTACTCTTGGCTCCTCTTCAGGTGGCACTTTACACTCCACTCCACTCCACTCCACTTCTCGCGGTACAAAACAGTAGCGAAAAATTGTTCAACTTCATTTGTTGCTGTTGTTGCTGTGTTGCCCCCGAGGAGACCTGCCTGGCATTATTACTTGTTTCTTTATGATTATTTTTTCTTCTACTTTGTATATTGTAAACATTTGAACATTTCCCAACTCCGATTCCCACGCATATTGCTCCTCTGCCTCCCCCTGCCACTCGTTGTAATATACAATAATTTTGTTGTGGTTGCGGCCCACTCTTTGGGGCTGCTGCCGGAGTTTCGGCTGCGGCCAGAAGATTATATAATCTGCCTTTCTTCGGAGAGTGTTCCAACTTGGAATTGGGATCCCTGGGCTACAGGCGTTGAGTGTTGTCTTGATGAGCTCGATAAGAAAAAGAGTTCTTGCACTTACCTACAACGTTTGTCTGTCTGTCTGTCTGCCCTGCCCCGTCTGTATTGTGTTTTGCGGTATGGTAAACGTTTTGACAGCTGCCGAGAGTATCTTTCTTGCATTTAAGTAAAGGCTTAAAGGCGAATTCGGGTCACGTTAAACCGCAATGGCGCTTATTAACTTCTTAATCTTTTTTTCTTTTTGGCCAAATGAAATTTATATGCAAGTTGACAAGACAGACGCAAGGCTTGGGTTTGGGTTTCCTCTGCATTTCTCACTCTCGCATGCAGATTTTATTATTTTCTGGCTTTAGCTTCGTGCGGTTGGGGAAACATTTATCTTGGCAGATGCTCAAATTGAATAAAGTCCAAGTGGAGATCTGGAATCTTTGTGGTGGTCTTTTCAATTTGGATGAAACTCAATCAATTGACCAAAAATAGAGTAAGAGTGTGTTCCTTTAGCCAGTGTGTACAAATGCGAAATAATATCTAGAGCAGAGCACAAAAATTTGTCAATGCGGGGGGATGGTGGTTGGTGCTTGTTTGGTTCTCTGTATGAGCACGGGAGAGACGCAACGAACGGTAAAAGTGCTAAATCCACGAGAGGAGAGACAGCAGAAGTAAAAGATTATCATGTTAATTTTTTGTAATGCTGTCGCTGCCGCTGCCTCTGCCTCTGCCGCGTCTCTCTTTTTGCATTAATTGTTGCTGTCCCTGTGACTCGTGGGGGAATTTTATCTTTTCTTTGGCTCTTGGCTTAAAGATTTTTTGATGCTTTGTTGTTGTTTTTTGGCTCGTTGGCATTTCAATTAAATTATAAAAATAACAATTTGCTAATTTGTATATCACATCGCTGTATCTGTATCTGTATCTGTAGCTGTTTCTGATGATGAGGATGAGTATGACAATGAAGACAAAGTCGTTCTCCATGTGGGCGAGCGTCTCTGCTTTTTAGCTTGAAGTTCTTACTTGTTTGGTTTTCTAAAGAATCTCCTCTCCCCATCAGCATCGCAGCATCAGCATAAAGTTGGCTGAAAGATGATATCATTGGTTGCCAAATGGAATTGCAATGGCAGAGGGAAGCAGGAGGCGGAGAAGCAGAATGAGAAAGAGTAACCCAATTGTGTCTGTCTGTCCATCAAAGTGATGCTCCCTCTTCCGCATGCAAGAATATCTTAACCTGTCTGTACATCATTTCTGATGTTTGGCGTTGAACGCATGAGTCACGAATCCTCCATCACGCATCAGGCAGACCCGTCCAGTCGCTTTTTAGTTTCTTTTCATTTATTTTTTTAAGGATGTGCTGATTAAAATTTACGCACAAGGTCATTCCGTCTGTGCGGCTTAAGCCCTTTTAGACATGAAAATTAATGCATGGCATAAATATTGCCAACCAGCCCAAGCCCATGCCCATGCACGATGAGGATCCACTGCGATTCGATCCTCCAGTCGCATTTAGCTTAATCAACAACTGGTTGGAGCGGCTCTGCGTGGAGGAGGGTCGCTCTTGTTCCTCGTGAACTTGCGCTCTGGCTTGGCCTCAAACTTCGTGCTGGCTGAGGTTCATGGCAACGAGTGGCACAGCTGCGCGCGCTTAGAAAAGGCTTTCCACAAACGACACATTTCTGTCATCATCAATAATGCCGCCATATAGACACTTCTTGTGGCCTGCCGCCTTTTGCCTTTGCAGCAGCAGCATTAACCGCAACAAAGGCAACAAACAAATTGGCACAATTTCTCCTCCATATGCGTGTTATGTTGCAAACGCCATGTGGCATCGGGGCAGCATCATCCATGGCACAACAGTGCTGCAGCAGCAGCTGACATCTCTTGCGGCTGTGCAGCATTCAACGTTCAACGTTCAACTCTCTTTTTTGTTATATTTGTTGCAGTTTTGCTGCCTGCCGGCTGTGCAATATTTAACATAAATTGTGGCACAGCTGCCGCCAAAAACGTTCTCCTCAAGCATGATTTTTGCATACCCTGTTTTTGTTGGGTGCTTTCTGTTCATAATTAAGTGTAGCCAGAATAAGGTCATCAATTTCCCATACCCGTATCCAACTTTCCACCGAACATCTGTATGAATAAATGTATCGAAATATGAATATTTATGAATAAATATTGATCCAGGGTATTCCCATATTCCTTAGAATCTTTCAATTCAATGAACTTTCTAGTCCGCAGAGCGAATGCCGCCTGATCCTTAAATCAAACAGTTAGCGGCGCCGCCGACGCAAGATTGCTTTTGGTGCAACCTTGATGGAGGCGTTGCCCAAACGTTGCATGCAACGTGTTCCCATGCCACCTACCCTATCCCAGGTTTCATTTTGGGCCAATTGGAGCGCGTGCCGCCGTTGCAGCTTTTCCGTCTGTGGTTTTTGATTTTGCTTTTGCTTTTGGCCGTTGACGTTGCAGTTTTCTAATGCCATGCAGCTGTGTCAAGGCGCTAACAAATTTACGAGTATGTTCCCATATGTCTGTCTGTCCCTGTGTCTGTTTTGGGCCATGCTGCTGCTGCTGCTGCTGCTACTGTCTTTTGTGGCTTTAATTAACGGTCAACGGAAACTTATGCGCTTTTGTCTGCCATCGTTTGTGCCCCCGTCCATCTTGAGTATTTTTCCGATTTCGCTGTGTGTTGCCTGTGTCTTGGGTTACCTCCACCATCCCATCCCATCCCAGCAAAGTTCCGCTTTTGGTGGAAGGTCCCGCAATCTCCCTCTCCCTCTCCCTCTCTTAGCTTGTGGTTATTTGTTTTTGCTTTTTGCATATCGATATGCCTTTCCTTTCTGCCTCTGCCTCTGCCTCTCCCTCTGCTCTGCCGCCAACCCACTTTTTCCGTTGTTGTTGTCTGCTTTTTCTGTGGCATGCTGCGACGATATGTCAATGTTCTATATGCCTGACTGATTTGACTGAACCATACAAAAAGAGACAGAGAGCGAGTGAGAGAACTGTTGCTGTTGTCTGCACATAAAAACACGATCAACTGTCAACTTTGGTAAACTTCCGGTTAGTGTTTGGCTCTGGCTCTGACGGATCGTTGGTTCGGGCCTAATGGATTCTTTTGTTGTGGTACCCTGCATGAGAAGAGAGTGTATGGGTTAGGTGTTTATCTTGTGTAGAAGATTGCACAGAAGACAAAGGTTACTTTTCATTAAATAAAATATTTTAAAAGAATAAACCAAATAAATGCAATTACCTGGTACTCCCATAGCCGGCTACATAGACCATTAAATAGTTCTTTGCCTTGTTTTCGGTTCAACAACAACAAATGGCAGCAACACAAAAAATGAATACAAGAACAAAAAAGAGAGCGAAGGGAAAACATATTGTTCAAGTCTTTTAATTTGAAAGAGGTTTTGCTTTTAGTTCTAGGAATTTCGGTGTGTCCACCACACCGTTGTGTCTGTTGTTTGCACGCACTAAAAGCGTAAGTAACTCAGTGACTATTGGAGTATAGAGAGAGTGTTCGATGGGGGGGTCCCAATGGCTTAACGATCAATGCTTTGGCGCCTGTCAATTAGGGGCCTCCGGCTCGTTGCTTTTGCCTGAAGCTATTGAAGTTTTCTTCATTTGTTTGCCGTTGCTATTTTCTTCGCGCTAATCAAATGCTCAAACATCATTGTCGTGTCATAAATTGGTATAAATAATGCACATGGATGATCACAGCACAAGTTTTTAACAATAGAAATCATTCAGCTTCGGCTTGGCCTCTGCCAGTCGTCTACCATTTCGCATTTCCCATCTCTCCGGCAGCATCTCCGGTCTCCCGAACAATCACTTTCGGCATTCGGCATTCGGCAAGGGTTCAATGCTCTGACTGTGTTCGGATACACTCCCGTACATACATACAATGTACAGTGGAAGTTCGTGATGTTGATGATGGTCGCATCGCAGCATAGCAGTCAAAACAACCGAAAAACTGATGATGACAGAAAATAAACAAGAAACTATAATGACTACAAGCCGTGGCTGCAGCAGCAGCAACAGCAACAGCAACAGCAACCATCACCATAATCGTAGCAACAATGTTGCTGCATTTGGCCTTATCGAAGCTGTGGCAGGCCACAAAGCCAATGGCACTCGCAACGAAAGAGATGGTGCTGGAGTGGAGTGGAGTGGATTGGAGTGGAGTCGGGGAGCCAAAGAGCACCATAAACATGGCTTAGTATGGTGACACTTGGCGGTGCCTTTTCTTTATTATTTGTTGATAGGGCAACACTGGCAGCCAGACACAATTGAGAAAAGAAACTCGATTTTGGTGTAGATTTTTTAAAGCAGAAAATGTGGCTCTCCGTAGTACAGTAAAACTGAGTAGAACTGAGTCCAACTACTTGTATTTATATTTTGAAAAAATTGGTAAAGCGAAAGACAGCTTCCATCGATTTATAGTTTCATTTCGAAGCGTGCCTCTCCCCTCCATAAAAAGCAATGCTTACCGATTCCAATAAAAATTGATGGCAGGAAAAAAATATCAAATAAAATGCGCAAAATCAGTGCGTGATCGTGTGCTGCCAGTGTTGCCATTGTTGGCTTGCACACACAATTATCATCAAGTTTCGGCGCAGGCACTGCACTGCGTTCGTTGTATTTTGAATGATTTCACGGTAGTGTAGTCTATTGTTTTGCATTTTGCAATGCAGAAAATGCAGAAACAGCAGCGGAAAACATGCAAACTAAACTTTTGTTTTGTGTTCTGTTATTAGTGCCAGGGACAACACACTGCCAGCGTGTGGCCAGTGTGGCCGCACAATTTGATTTCTATTGAATCGAAAATCACAATTTAGTCAGGAATACAGCGGAATAGCTTATGTCATCTCCGTGATTTGTGTTGCTGTTGCTGTTGCTGTTGCTTTTCAAATGAATAATAACAAATGCTCGCAGACTGTGTGTTGTGTTAGATTAGTTCTATAATTAAATTGCACATCGAATCGAGATGCTTTGAACATGACAAAATATACTGCAAATACTTGTGTGCTTCCCTGCAGCTGTTTTGCCTTCATTGTTTGCTTTCATTGATCCTATACCAGAATCTATATCCGACAAATGAGGCATGTCTCTGAGGCGCTGTCTGATTCATTTCGGAATCGAGAAGTTTCAAAAACAGTCCCAAATGTTTGCACAAGTGTTTTTTTTTTAGTAGCCAAATTGTCTGCGGCATTTGTTATTTTATTATGTAATCAAAATAAGTTATAGAACTCGTTCTTTCGCTGGCTGTCCGAATGTTGAACTTGATTGCGAAATTATATACAAATGCTAATCGGGCGCAGTAATCGTTTCGGATTAGGCTACAGAATCTTTGAGTTGTCTCTGAACCTGGCCCCCGTATCAATTATGCATGTGCATAAATTATAGACAAACTGTAAATTATATGGCAAATTAGGTGGAGTGGAATGGATGGTGGCAGAGGCAAGCGGTTGGCCTTTAAACCGGGATTTTGCTCTAAAATAAAGCATGGAAATAGCAAGAATGATTGGGCGAGAGAGAGAGAGAGAGAGATGAAAGCCAATCTCTATGGGGAATGTTTTTTTATTAGAGATAATAGAAGACACCTGCTTTGATTGGGTTTTTGTCGAAGGACTAACCGAGCAGTCAATCATCAATACGGACTGCTTTCTACAGAGAACCCGAGAACCAGAGAAATGTATTATTAGCGCTTTATAAACAATGCAAAATAGCTAAGAAAAATCTTTAGAAAGAAAACGTAGCCACAATCTTGCGCCTTTCACATTTTGCGAAACGTAAATATTCACAAGAAAACGATAGAGAGAGAGAGAGAGAGAGAGAGAGAGAGAACCAGCGAAACCCTCCACATTCTCCATTCTCCATTTCGCTCTGTCGTTTTGGAGTGTGAAATTGTGTTTATGCGCTGAATGTACGCCGGATTGCTACGTATTAAGAACTGCGCCTCGGACTTTATGGAATTGTAAACACAATCGCTCGGTAGGCCTTTTCTTTCTTTGCATCCTCCAGCTAGCTGGGTGGGGGAAGGCAAACACATAAACGCAATTTATTAATTAAGCGCTAAGGAAAAGAAAACCAAAAGCGCGAAAATGTTTACACAACAGCGAAAAGGGAAGCGAGAACAGGCCGAAAGACAGCTGCAAAAATACGAGCGAGCGAGCCCAGCGAGCGTATTTTATTTACTTTTTGTCCAATGAATGAATTTTCAGCTTTCAGTTCAGGGCCAAGGGGGCGTATAATGGTTATAAATAAATGTGAGCTGATAATGTGACAGAAATGTGCCAAATATATGCGTAGTTGTCCGATTTTCTTGCTTCAAATTTTCCACAACACTTTCACATCTCAGGGTCGCCGCCAGCGTCAGGGCTTAAAAATAAACCAAAATTGCATGAAATATATTCTCAACAGAGAAATGACATTGAAAATGTTGGAGAAATACACTTTTACGATAAAGTAAACAAAAAATTAGCAAATCTGTTAATACGTTCGTTGTTTATTTGTGGTCATTAATTTTCCATTTAAAATGTACGCAAAGGCAAGGTAGAGCATTCGTTCCGTTCTCTATTCTTTATGTTCCACACATTTTGACAAAGAGCGAGAGTCGAGGTGCTCCAAGAGCAATAGAATAAGGAATTTTGAAGCGTATTGACTAGCCTTGTGCTTGGAGTTAGAAATGAGAAATACGCGTAAAGAAATAAAATTATCGTTTATGTTTATTCTTTTGCCATTTCAGAGATCACTTCTTATGCATATTTATATGTACGTCTTTACATATATAATACCCTCCTAATAGGTAAACAAAAATTCACACAATATGTATGTTAATCCCAATGCCACACATAAAATTAAAACCAAATTATCATAATTTTGTCTTGAACAAAACTGTTAAAAAAAAAAACACAATATATAAATCGGAGAAACTGCTGCAGAGTTTAACGACATTGATGATCCATTATAAACCGAAACACATGCACACATAGATGCGCCCCTTTCCTCCTGATAATTGATGGTGTATTTTGTCAATTTAATGCTCAAACACCATCCATCCATCTGGCCATTCATCTACCCATTTGGAGTGTGTTTCCCATTTCATAATTTTATACCACACTCTCGTAGCTGTAAATACATTTCGGTGCATGCTCAGATTTGCTTTTGTTGTTATACAATATCCATGCAAAGTTATGAAAGTTTTTGTATTTTCCCCTGCTTCGTTCGGGTGATGATGTGTGGAGCCACCGAAGAAAAAGTGGAGCAAACACAGAAAAGAAATGATAAATAAGTTTGGCCAAATTGGTAGATATTTTTTGATTACGGGGCTATACGAGTACATCAAAAAGGGGTTTTAAGAGTGTGAGTTATGAGATTATTTGTAGGATTATTGGCAAGAAGTTCGTTGCATAACTAAAGGAAGTGTAAAGGAAAGGATTGATCTATTTTATCAATTCTACATCGGGTAGATTTTGTACGAAAAACAGATTCTTTAGCAAATAAAATTTCTGTATGTATCGCGTACATCATAATTAGATAATCTCTCCACAAAGCTCAAATATATTCGCCGCGTAACAGCCGTTACAACTATCTGCACATCTATCGGAAGAGACCACAAAAAAAGATTTCCATCCGCCACCGTGTGCCACTGTTAACCCACTTTTGCCCCCTCCGTTCTCTAGTGGCAGTCACGATCTTACCCCATTCTCTCTCTGGTTCGGGGCGTTAGATCATCTTGAACCAAACAAAAAAGTAACCGTAGAATTTTCACACTGAAGTGTGAAGAGTTTTCTACAATTTTCATTTGTTTGCGCTCATTTGCCGGCCAGAGAAAAAGAAAATTTTCTTTCTAAACAATGACAAAATCGGATGATAATGCCAGTTGTTGGACAGTTGTAAGTGGAACGGTGAGCAAAGTTAGCCTCATTACCACACTGGACACTGAATGCCACTAAGATACACTTTTGCAGTTGGTTCTTTGGGAGTTGAATAAACTCAACTCCATCATAAATGAGTATAAATATTCCGTGTTCATAATTTAACCACAGATTTCTACATAAATATATTTTAATGAGTTATTTCTTTCCCGATTTCTGTCTGACTTTGATTGGCCCCCAAATGATTATCGAATGTCTTTAGCGGTTAATGTCCCCCATGGGGAGTGGCTTAGCTAACGCCTCTCGGAAGCACTCCGAAGAAGTTTTATTAGTGCTTAAGGCCTGCTGCCTGCTGCCTGCTGCCTGCTGCCTGCTGCCAGTTTCCTTAATTGAAAACTTTGGCTGCAGGTGCAGAACGATCTTTAATGAATGTTCTGTGGATTTAAGTTACATGTTACACTGAAAGAAATTATGAAGATGAATTAATATTGTATTGGTTTTCGTTTCTTTGTCTTTGCAGATCCCAACGAGTAATACAGCTACCGCGACCACAGTATCCCTCCTCCGTCACGACCATTTCAAGAGGTGAGCTGATGTCCGACTATGCAGAATTATACTTTCTTCTCGAGCTTACAGAGTCCCCCTTGGGAAATGTTAGGCCCAAGGGTCGTTAATCAAAAGGCATCACAAATAAAACGCACAGTTTGCTGTCTCACACGGGGCATTGCATCATTAACGTTGAATCAGCGCTGAAGGGGCAGCACTAGTATCGCACAAGTATCTGGCATACCTGACAGATACAGAGGTACTTATAGTTCGAGAGCGAGTGCTGCGAGTGCAGTGAAACAGCGTCAAATTGCATTTAAATTGAATGAAATTAATTTGACATGTGAGTTGTGTTGAGTCCCCGTCCCTGTCCCTGTCCCGGCCCTCTGTCTGCCTTTCAACAAAGCGTTATAGTTACATGTGTACAGAGATACGCCAGCGAGAGATATGCCAGATACCAGATACAAGATACAAGATACACAAAATGCAACCAGATGAAAGTCAGTTCAGATGCGGTGCGTACACATGTCGAGCGAAATCAGAATGACAGGCCAGACCATACAAAGCGAAAGATACAGATAGAGACAGATAGAGACAGATAGAGAGAGAGAGAGACAAAGAGAGATCCAAAAGAATCAGGCTCATAGCTTCTAAACGCATCCACCAGATACAATAACTATGGCAGGCCATAGGTAGTGCCAGCCTCCTACTCCTCAGTGTGTGGTGCTCTGGGTTTAAAAATAACTCGCGGGAAAATGATCTATGCCTATGTCTGCCTGTCCTACCCTACCCACCCATACCCACCCGTCCCCTGTCCATACTTCTGATGATATATTTTCATCAATGCTTAGTTTCAGTCGAGTTCTGCATCCGTATCTGCATCTGCAACTGTAACTGCAACCGCATTGCATATGGGATCGGTGGATCGGTGGATCTGTGGATCTGTGGATCCGTGCATCGTGTGGGCGTCGTGTTTTTCTCTGTTTTCTACATTTTGATTTCCTTCATTTATCAACACTTTGCTGCCAGCTTTTTCTTCCGTTAGCTTTTTTCTCTCTCATAATAATACTCGCCTCTGCACTGCCTCTGCCTCGGCCTCCGTTTCTGTTTCTGTGGCGCCTCAAGTCTTTGTCTGCCTTTCGATTCGTTAGCATCTATCTATCGTTCACCTACAATGTCTACTCTCAAGATATGTATCTGCAATGTCTAGCAATGACTTTGGCAGGCAGCTAAATGAATGATTGCCATATTCGTTGTCATCTTTTTGGGTTCACAAATCTCTCCCCCATGCAGTGTGGGATTGGGACTCGAATTGCGATTGAGATTGGGGGGGGCGAGTGTCTTATAGAACGATTTCGTTTCGTTTCGTTTCGTTTGCCTCGAAGGTTACACTTCCAATGATATATGGTGTGTGTTTTTGGAAGATTGCTTTTTGGGCTGCCTGATCGTTTGTTGGCTTTATTCTTAGGTCTTAGACTCGATTGGTTATTGATTGTCTTAAGTTTGCTTGAGGTGTTGGGGCTTCTCTTAGACAGCTAATAAGAGTAGAAGTATCTTGCTTATTTGTTTTTAAATGAATATTCCGCACATCCGAAAGCGCTGAGCAGTGCTTTGGGCACAGAACGACAATGAGGAGTCGTAGAATTTGTACTGCTACTTTTATGTACAACAAAACAGTCATAAATAAATCTTCATCTTAGTTTCCATATTTTAGTATCATAAACAGCCATAGGTCTCTACATCTTTTGGACCTCTACAAATCTCTCTAGCTTTATCCCTCATCGGTCATCGCATAGATCCCCATTAAGTACAATGCGTGGGACTGTTCTTCGTAGACTCCCCTCTGCCCTGTCATTAGCTTCGATTGCTTATCAATTGGCAAATACTTTGTGAACACCATTTGAAAATGCCATTTGACCAATTTGGCCATAAGTACAGCCATTAGGCAGACAACATTCCTTGTGGCACACACACATTTATTTTATTTTGTGGGTGGGTGGGCCCAGGCCCACACCACACTGTTCGTGCCACACCCAAATTAACGGTACTTGGCGGTACTTATAATTTGGACATCGAGTGCTCACCGCTTCGCCGCTGGATCGCTAGATTGAACATTCTAAAACCAAAAATTTCATTCATTTTGCGAAAATTACATACCTTCAAGCCATCCGATCCGAGGCGATTCGACTCGATCCGATGTGAAATCATTATGAATTGACGGCCAACAGATGGCGTTGGGCCCAGCCAAAAGGCGAGTTTAAGGCGTTTAATTAGCCATGAAGCCAGTCGCTGGCAATCAAATGCAAAGCTTAACCACAGAATTGAAATGAAGTAAGAATCTAACACACATTCCAGATACAAATACAGATACATAGACGGGGAATGACGAAGCCTGAGAGCCAGAGTCTACAATTACAATACAAAAATTGAAATTATTTCGCATATTCGTACGAGTACGAGTCCGAATACGAATACGAATACGAATACTAGTACGAGTTTGTTGGCTCGAATGAGAACCAAACCCCGTACAGAGGCAAAAGCACGGCCAACATGTAAGACGTGACGGGGCGCGGCAGAGTCAGCTTCAGAGTCGGAGCCATAGCTGCATTTGTATCTTTGTATCTCTCTCTCTCACTCTCTCGCTCTCTATCTATGGCAATTCAAGACGCGTAATTGTTACACCCTGATTACGCGACCGCAGCGAAAACGCCAAGAGAAAAATTAAAAGCTTATGAGATTTTCGCTTATAACGTGGCAGGTTGGCAACAGATAAAGATTAATTTCCAAATACAATAGACCGCTAGAGTCTTAGACCTTACTGCCAGATTGTTCACATGAGTCGAGGCGAGTCTCCGCCGCCAACGCCTCCGCCTCCTCCTGCTTCGTGCCACTGCAATTGTTGCACAAAGTTTCGCCTTTTCGGGGCGTTGTGCGTGTGACTTGTGACTTAAGAGCTAGACTCTGTTGCATGCTTCGCTGGCTCTCGCCGAAGGTATTTTGCATGACATTTGTGCGCCGTTGGAGTGAGAAGGGAAGAAGAGTCGGAAGAGTAGGGAACGAAGCCTTTAAGCTGCAGTTAGAGTTGATGTAATCAGAAAAGAACTTGAAACTGATTGAATGGGAAGTTGCTTTATAATGAATTTCAGAGCTTTTGCATATTTTACTTTAGAAAAGACAAGAGGTCTTATAGTTGATCACAAAAGTGGAAGATTGTTTCGTGAAAGGTATTTTAAAGCCACTTGATATATAAAATATATTTGTTATATTTGCATGGCTATAAAAGATTCTTCCCATCAACTAAAAAGTATTTGCACACGACTCCTGGCATCTTTTCCATTACATTCCTTTGCATTGGGTTTTCCATAAATCATGCCCTTATCCGTCTTCGATCGCCTTGTACGAGTGAGCCTGAGAGAACATCGATCGATTGTCCCACTAAACGCAAAAGCGAAACGAAAATTGTTCCACTTCGGTGGACAGAACAAAAACAACGAGCAACAAACAAACGAAAAGCGAACCAAACCGAGCAGCAACAACAAAATAAAAGCTTAAAGGGAAATTAATTTTGCACGATCATTGTGCTGATTCTACTCATTGAA
Organism: Drosophila guanche; assembly: GCF_900245975.1. NCBI lineage: Eukaryota > Metazoa > Arthropoda > Insecta > Diptera > Drosophilidae > Drosophila > Drosophila guanche. Next base: position 7,021,573 of record NW_022995749.1, on the reverse strand, counting down.
TTCTCTTGCTATATCGTACGAGCAATTGTGTGTTTAGTGTATCTACTACATGTGTATGTGTGTATGGAGAGGAAGAGCGACATGTAGAGGGAGAGCGAGATGGAGAGAGAATTCGAATTCGAATGCGAATTCGAATGAAATTGAAATTAAATCTCGATTGAGCAGCAATTTGACTGGAAACTGGAAACTGGAACTGCAACTGGAAGAGTGTGGCAAATGATCGAACGAGCATAAATTATAGGCCATATGGCAACGCCAAAGCAATCCGGGCCATCGATGAGGTGGCATGGTGGAAATGAATGCAAATTAAACAAATCAGCAGTTAGTGACAGAGGCCAGTGGCTCTAAAACTGCACTTAATTGTTGGAAATTTATCGTAGAGAAGACGGCTTGAAACAGCGTAAGAAAATCCCAATACCATAGCTCATCTCTAAAACTTAATCTAAAATTGTTTATATTGATTTATAAATTGTTATTGCATGATAAATAGTTTATTTATACAAAAGGATTAACCTTATTGCCATAGAATGCATTTTCTATCCAACCATCTCATGTCGTACAGAAAGAGATTTCAAGTGTAAATTGCATTCTTTGGTGGTGCCGCTTCTTATTCCCCTTAGTTTGTCATGTTTTATTTTTGTTTGCGCATTGCTCAAACACCATCTTCATCATCATCATCATCATCAGCAGCAGCAGCATCATCCTCTGCATCAGCGTCTGTCTAGTCTGTTCAAATCTGTTGTTGGCCTTCGCCATGTGTCACGGTTTCGCAAGCATTGGCTTTGAAACAAAGAGAAAATGGAAAAAAAAAGAACACAAAAAGTATCTTTTGTTTGCTTCAGACACATACAAATGCAAATACATTTGTGTATCTGTGTGTGTTTCTATTTCTGTTTTGCACATTTAACAAATGCATTTGATTTTAACGAGCTTATTTAATGTGCGATAAAAAAAGTGAAACAAGTGTTGGGAAATCTACATTATGGAGGGGAAATCGTAGCAGGAAAACTTGCGCAATATTTGAAGTAGGAACTACCCATTAGTGGAAAATGGCATTTAATAGATTTCATCTCAGAGATGACCCATGAAATCATTGCCGCACGACCAAGTTCAAGCACAAGCAGAGACTGAGACTGAGACTGAGACTGAGGCATTGGGTAAGGTAACGTCGATGACAGCATCTGCAAGCCATCAAGCTGCCTGCCATCTGGGAGCTGCCGTCACACATTAAAGCTATGCCGGTAGGCCCCACAGCCACAGTGGAGCCAGAGGAATCAAGTCTCTGCTTAGTCATCGAACTTGGCCTAATGCAAAACACAGCCAACAGCCAACGACTTGAAGATGACTCAGCCCCCAAGACACAGACCTAAAGAAAAAAAAGAAGTACGAGAAGAAATGTGCTACCAGTTTAGCATCGAGTGGTGGAGAGGATCGAAGACCGAACGGAGAATGGAGAACAGAGAGACCAAGATGATGGCCTGCCGCTTCTGCTTCTGCTGCTGTCCTACTCCACTTCTTCTTTGAGCCAAGATTTCGTTTCGTTTTGCTGTTATGCCCAGTCATGGTTGCACGCCCTCAACAGGCAGGCATTGCCCATCAGGAGGTGTACCAAGAGACGGATACGCAGACACAGACTCAAGGAATATTGTACAGCATGTTTACACATGTATCTAATGGATGCAGTGCACTGGAAGGAGCCCTAAACTAGTTAAACATCATTTTTGCAATTCTCAAGCATTCTCTTTCGCTGTGCTGAGCATCAAGGCGCTGTACCATGTACCATCTCAAACAAGAAAGTTTCACATCATACTCGTTGATTTCTCTCAGTGCATTTGGACACATTCCTGCCCCTGTATATGTATTATGTACCTCACATGCGGTGTTCGCTCTCAATTAGTTATTCATATAACGTGCTAAACGCAAAAAATGTAAAAAATAATAAAGAATCAGCACACAGCACTCGGCTCCTGCTGCGAGTGGTACTCCTCCTCCTGTCTCTCTCTCTCACACAGGTTGATTAAGGCCCGCATCCAGCCGCATTGGCTACTTATGTCTGCAAAAGAGTGTCTCATCTTCATCCCCATACCTCAGATACATCCACATCTGTAAGCACATCCACCCATACAAGACTCGGTACATTGTTTGCCCGTGTCTGGGCTTTGACAAAACTTTGCATGTCATGTTGTCATTATGGTTCCTTACCCTTTTGCCTGACAGACAGACAGACAGACCCCAAGCGGATCCTTTGAGAGACATTGTTTGTCTACTACTTTGGTTCGGCAACGAAGCTCTGAGCCTCCGCTTGGTGTCTGCCTGCAGCCGGATATTCATAGACATTATAGGCACTTATCATCGGTTTAGGCTTCACGCCTTTTGTCTCTCAGAGACCCCCAGATGGTGGGGCTCTCAGCTCAGTTTGCTTAGTCTCCCCCATGGCCTTAGCAAACAGCGATCCCTCTCCGGTTCGGTGCCATCCTCCATTACATGCTGTAAATGTTTTGTCCAGCTTTAACTTGAGAAGCGAATCAAAAGTTCCCTAAAGCATTATTTGAGTAGCTTAAAGCTTAATGTTTTTAACTGTAAGTGTGTAACTAACTATAGGATAACTACTGTGAATGTAGATTATTCTTCGAAGTATATCCATCAATTAATGTAGCACAATATGAAAACAGAATGTAGGAACAGCTGCATGCCAGTGAGACTCAGCTTTGATAGGCATGTCTTGGCTAAGGCATCTTCAGTTTCGTATTACAAAATTCCAATCGTAGCTTCTCTGATGCCAACAATGATTCCTCACACACACTTTTAACTTATTAATTTTACACCCAACCATTTGCAAAGGCTTAGATCGTATTTGGGTCGTGCTGGATCATTCACACAAGCAGAGCAATAAAATTTCATAAATTGCAATCTGTGTCAATGGGACACAAAGCGTCCTCTTTGTTTATGGGACACAGCCAGAGAGCTACGTAGCGCAGCTCGTAAACCTACAACTTCTATCCGAAAGATATTGAGGTGAGAGAGAGAGAGAGAGGGGTGATGGTGATGGTACCAATAAAAATCAAATCTGTAAAATCGGTTGTGTTACTGATTGGGTCTTGCACCAATTGTTTATGGCGTTGATAATGGCCAGCCAAACACTTAATGGCCAAGAGACCAACATTGCATAATCGCGTGGCGTCGACACCAAACAAATCACAACAAATTATAAAATGTTGTAAAAATAAGCTACAAATATAATACGTGAAAATAGTTGGGGTTTTTGTGTGGCTTGTTGGTCAAATCGGTTTGGCATTAACCTTTGGCATTATGCTTTGATATTTCTGAAATTACATTTATGTATGGTACATATGTACACATGTATGTACGGCAATGCACGGATTGGTTATGAAATTATTTGTGTATTCAACCCACGCCTTTTGCTACCGCCCAACACCAAATGTCAAGTGTATTGCAGCCAGCAATGGATGGATGGATGTATGGATGGATGGATGGTTGGCCATTGCACCATAGAACACACACACACACACACGTACACGTCCACACCTATACACACGTCGATGGCTTGACTGGCATGGCTCTTGCCTAACAAGCGGAAAGCAAAAACATAACAGTAAAGTAAATTAAGTAAAAACCACACGGCAGCAAAAGCAACAGCAACAGCAACAGCAGATACAAAGCTGCAAACATAGATACAAATGCATTGACTGCAAACCGGACAGAGCCAGAGTCTTAGGATCTGGCTTGATGGCAGTATATGTTGGTCAAGAGTGTCTCAGAACAGAGAGAGAGAGAGAGAGAGAGAGAGAGACTACAGCTGGATGGGGGATGGGTGGCTGAGGGAGTCTGTCTCGTAACAAAAGTGGCTGACCTCGAGAATACTCGCTTACGTTAGGAGAGCCATAGAAATCACTCACACGCCCCCGTTCCTCACCTCCCCCGAATGTTGTTTCTCTGCTAACTGTATCTGTATCTGTTACTCTTCTCTTCTTTGTGAGCCGAGTTCATGTGCCTAAATTGGTAGCTTGCTTGAGAGATATTCTTTTGGGTAGCAGCGAGCAGTTAGGTTTTGTTTATCCGTCCATCGATTGTGGTTTATTTCTTGCTGTTTCTTGATGTCTATGTCGGGATGTTGAGAATTTCATTAGCGCCTCTTTAGGCTTGTGAACCCCAGACGGGCTCTTCTTTTGTGGAGAGTCAACATTTATAACCACATTTGTATGTACTTTTTATTTCGATTCATTCTTTGCGTTGATATATTCTAATGTGTTCATTTTTTCTCTTGCAGATTTTATTCGAAACATTGACAATAATTTTATTGGACCCAAACTGGTAGGTTTATCTAAGCAATACGCTAAGGAACTTCTCCCTGGAATGCGTTTTGTAAGACAGATTACCTAATAGAAAGGTTATGTCCAATGAAGTATTCAAACAACGTTTTGCCTACAAGAATCTGTATCTCCATTCAAGATCTTGCGAGTCGGTTGCTTTGCAAACCCAATTATCTGTGTGGCAACAGAAGTGAACAAAAAAATGTGGCATACGAGTACAAAAAGTTGGAGTACGTGTAATCATTAGTAGCAACATTTTCAGCCGACAACGGGCATCCGCTGTCCCAGGCCAGGCAGCCGTTATATAACCTATTCGAGTCATTATAGTTTCCTTTCGATGAACAACAAATATACAAAATAAATAGCAATAAATTCTTAATTGCATTTTAAAAAGTAAATTGAATTAGTTTTTCCTTTTCAGTAGATCCTCCACATAGCTAAAACTGACATTTGTATCGAATTGGGGTTTATTGCGAAAGAACCACTGCATTGACAACATATAATCCCCGGTGGGAAAGGGCAGTCGTAGCAGCTCGTTCTGCAGATAGAAATCCTTCACTATTTGTGGACCCTGAGGAGGGGATTAGCATAGATTTCAGTCCAAGAATATTCAATTAAACGATTACTTACCACAAACGGGCATGTGTGATTGATGTTGGAAAACCCCTTGAAAAGATTGAACACTATTTGGATAAACGGATTGTAGCCTTTCTTTAGAAATCGGCAAACATCGACGGTTCCATCCAGAACCCACGGCTTGAAGCCGTTGGCTTTCTTGAATATCTGGGCATGAAGCGTTGCATTATCGACAGAATGTAGTAGAGTGCCATTCATATTGAGGAGCACTTTGCTTCGGCTGACGGCCTTCAGACGACAGTTGTGGAAGACGAACCAGGACTTGTTGTAGCTCTCGCAGACGAAGTTTGTAAACCTGAAAACCACCGCATCCTGTGGAATATTTGTTAATTTATGGGGCTAACTCTCCTTCCAGCGATATTTACATTCACTTCAAATTTGGCGGCTAGGAAAAGTCCGAAGAGAGCAACGAAGAGCAGCTTAGACCACATGGTACCACCAACGCTGGTCCTACGACTAATGATTTCCCAATACCCAGTGCACTGTGGATTTTTCGCACAAAAAAATCACTAATTACATTTCCCCGTATGTCGTTTATTTTCGATTACAAAATGATTTTGAATCCATCTACAGTGGAACCTCGATGTAGGGGCGGGTGTGCTTAATGTTGGTAAACTCTTTGGTAAATCCCAGACATTATCGTACCCATTAACATCCAATGTTTGGAGCACAAACCTGGATTTAAACTTAGCTTAATCACATAAAGTTCGTAACCTTGCAGGTGACTTTATCCTGCGATATTTTATCTGTCGTAAACGGCTGGAAATACGCTGAATTTTAGACCGAATGGTGCTAAACGAATAGATCATTTCCGCTTGAAAGAATACTCAATTTAAATCCCATTACAATGATAAAATGAGTCACATATAATAAATATTTGTGTGTCATTAAAAAACAAACGGATTTTTACAACACAATGAATGGAGTTTATTCGAAATATTGTCATTGCCTTGACTATTTGCTCTTCAGCAGGTCCTCAACGAATGTAAAACTCACGTTTGTATCAAATTGTGGCTTCAAGTTGAAAAGCCACTTTACCGCCAATAAGTAGTCCCCCGTTGGCATGGGAAGGCGCAGCAGTTCGGGTTTTAGATAAAAGTCCTTTAATATCTGGGGACCCTGTAATGTGAATTTGAGTTAAAAATATATGAGTAATAACCGAGTAATCTTACCATGTAGGGGCATGTGTGATTAATGTTGGAAAACTGTTTGAAGAGTCTGTAGACTACAGAAGCAACGGGCACACTGCGCCTTCGCATATACTGACAGGCATCAAAACTAAGGTCGTAGAGCCATGGCTTATAGCCACTGGCCCGTTTATACAGCTTGGCTTGAACTGATATATGGGTGGCCGGATGCAACACCGTCCCATTCATATTGAGGAGCACTTTGTTTCGGCTGACGGCCTTCAGACGACAGTTGTGGAACACGAACCAGGACTTGTTGTAGCTCTCGCAGGCGAAGTTTGTAAACTTGAAAACGACAGCATCCTGCGAACTCTCTCATTAGTGCACACTTTCTTTCACACTAATGTTCAGGATATGCTTACATTCAAATCGAGTAAAGAAGTTAGAAATATTCCGAATAGAACACTGAATATTAGCTTGGACTGCATTGTACCAAATCGAATGACACCCCAATGCGAATTGAATCCTCACGCTGCAATATTCTCGGCCAAAATTCATTCCGCACGAACTGCTTTGCTCATTCAATTAAAATTCAATTAATCCATTTTAAAGGGGAATATACATTTGCCACTGTCTGTGTGTTCGATAATCCATTATAGTTTTTTAAACCACACAGAAGCTGTCACTTTTCCCATGCTAAACTGAGATGTAATTAAAACTGATTTAACCATTTTGATTTTGTTTTAGTTGTTGCCTCTAGGGTAGAGCAAATTGCTAATAATACTGGCACAAATCAAGTTTCTATGTATCCTAAAAGTATGCACTCCAAAGTGCATTAATTCTGATCAGAAGCCAGGTGTTCAAAAAGATTTTTAATTGAAATGCTTACGAAAATACTGTCATTGTATGATATAATTCTGTAGTTCTATTTATTGACATTAGAACGGCATCAATGGAAGAGGGAGAGGCATCAGAGATGGGTATGTGCATTGCCCTGCACATACGAATTTGCTCTTCAGTTGCTCTTCAGAAGATCCTCTACGAACTAGCTGTTTTTTTTGAAGAACCCCTGCAGCGAACCACAGCAGCTCGGGCTTCAAATAATAAAGTTCTGGGGTATCCATACACACAATATTTGACACTCCCTTTTCGAGGAAGTCAACAAAATATATGCTCCGGGTTGTTTTTTAGTGTTTTAGTCTCACTATTAGCAGACCAGCGACAGCAATACAATGATATAGTGTTCCCAATTAAAGCGTCAAATCGTTAGGAACAAATAGTCCAATAGTTCAGCGGTACAAGCTCATTGTTTTCCATTCCACTTTTGGTATAGTTTCATGCGATTATTTACCAAACCAAAGTTCGGCATATTCATATTTATATTCGTATTCGCTTTAGGTACATTTAATGTTTGATTTTCTTGATAACTTCTTTTCTATTGATTCTTAATGTATGGCAATGCCATTTCGGGCATTTCCATTAGAGGATCTTCAGCCAAACCATTCGAATGCGCAGTACATTCACTTGCTCAGGCATTTTCCAGGCTAATATTAGAATCAGAACCCAACCGATGCATCAGAATGACGATCAGCAATTAACGAAGCCATGGGCCCGGAGCTCCAGCATCGAAAATCATTGCCCCAAACAATAAACGGATCGGTGGGGGGGGGGGGCTTTGCTTCTGTGCTGTGGCCAGCGAGGCGCATTAAAACCAAAGTTTTGTTTAGTTCCTGTTGCAGCTGCGCCACACATGTGTGGCACCCGTGGAATAATTGGGGGCGCTGCCCTATTTTGTTTAGTCTCTGGTTTGCTTGGGTTGGGCCTTTTGCCAGTCTGTCTGCTGCTGTGCACAGTTGCCTCTGCCTCTGCCTCTGCCTCCACTTCTGGCAACGGACACCGGACAACCGGATTCTGCAAACGACGACATTAGCCTCAAAACCTCAAGAGCAATGCTACAAAAAATGGGCCTACGCATGCGACAATTTGTTGTGCTTCTCTGCCTTGATAAAAAAAGATCCAAGATGAACCTTCTCCAACGGATTATACACAGAGCATAACCACTATAAAGCTAATGGAAAAATAATTCATTGATCCTTGGAAAGTATTTAAAAAAAGGAAACACTCCCAAATGGCTTTTCAGATGTTCTCATTTGTCAGAAGTTGTTACCCCTTTAAAATGTGCTTCTCCTTTGGCAGAATATTCCATTCAAAAGTGATCAATCCCTGGTAACTTCTTCACTTTGTTTTACTTGAATAAAACATTCAGTCACGCCCTGAACAAACTCAATTTATACTTACTCTTTATGAACAAAAAAAAACCCCAAAACGTTGTCCATGTATGAAATATTAATTTCAGCCACACAGAATATTCTTGGCAATCTTTTCTGTAAGTTTTTGAGGCTGGTCTTTGGGGCGTGTTCCTTGGCTTTGCGGCTGGCTCTACGGTTCTGGGGTTCTGACTTTTGGTGGGTGTGTACGAATTTAAATGTTTAACATGTAACTCATTTTGAATGCAAATAAAATAATCTTTCGCCCTGGTACGCGAAATGGGTCAGGCCGAGAAGTGAGCGTGTGCGCCAGGTCGAGGGATTGATTAAATAGCCCCCCACCAGTCCGTATAGACAGTATTATTAATGAAGAAATTTGACTGTCTGACATTGGCTCGAGTGGCTCTGGTGGTGTGGTAGCGTGGGGGTGGGGCTAATGAAGCGAGAGGCGACTGTAGTTCAGAGATCAGTTTCCGTTGGTGCTCCGATGGCAAAACAATTTGCAGGCGGCCAAAACCCAGCAGTTGGCCCCAAACATGCAATGTGTATCTGTAAGCGTAACTAACCGATACATGGACAGATACAAGATACAGATACGAGTACAAGTACTCTGAAATTGAAATCAAATTGCCGCCAGATCGCTGTTGCTTAGAATGCAAATGCTGCGGTATATTGTTTGCTCTAACTCGGGACTGTGGCTTGGTTTGGTTTGCTTTTCCTTTCATTTGCTTGATTTTGCGCAATTTTCCTGCTGATTTGTGCAAAATTTGTTGCCCAAGGCAACAGCTGATAGAGACAGAGACGGAGATGGCAGGCAGGCAGTAGATAGAGATGCAGGCATGCATGTCACAGGCAACCAGTTACAAATTGCCGCTCGGTCTCGCTTGCCAGAAGAATGTGCCATGATAAGTCAATAACTATTATTAACACAAACTGACACTGTCGGAGGCTGCACGTATCGCCGCACAGATGCACAGATGTAGATCGTACTCGAGAGTGCTGATTCAGATGCTCTCTGATGTACAATTTCAATCGTTCGTTGATTTGTATCTTTTGTTCGGTCTGCGCAGCGAAAGTGCAGCTTCGGGTCTTATCGATATTGAAATGTTAATGAACTGACAATTTTGCGTGTCGAATTGTCGAATAGTTCGCAGTGCCCCACCGTGATAATTGCCCAGATATTGTACAATGATACGAGTGTACCACTAAAATAGAAAGATTGTAGCTATTGCTGCTGCTACTGCTGCTGATTTTGTGATTGGAAAGGCAACAACGAAGTACAAAAACAGAGACAGAGACCAAATACCAAAAACCCAAAACCGAAACGGAGATGGAGATGGAGATGGAGACCGAGACTCAAGTCGAGACTTCACTTCACACTTCACTTTCCATTTGTTTGTTTTTCTTGGCCACGCTTGAGAAATATTTCAATTAATGCAATCAAAGAAATGAGCTGGCCAAAACCCCCACACGCACACGAAGACAACGCAAAGGCTAACAATAGATTTTCAATATGCATTTTCAATCATTTGATCATGGAATCTATAGAAATATATTTTTCAATGTTTCCCCACCCTTGCCTTTGGCCATTTCCATGTTCAATGCTGCATCCAAAAATAGTTTTCGATTCGCACGCAAAATGCACTTGAAAGTGGGTTCATTGGGGATTCTTTTGGGGGGGGGATTCAATGTTTCATTCTGTTTCAGATGTATTTTCTCTTTGATTTTCCGGCTGAAGATAGAACAATTCGGGGAAAAGGAATATCAGAGAAATGTCAAAATAAGTTATTGAATGTACTAGGAATTGTGTTCAGCATACATTTGAATGAATTTCATTTATTTCGTTTCGTTGCGGCTCATTAGCTTATCTTCGGGAAAAAAAGTTCATCAGTTGAGACCGTGCTTTTTCGTACATACTTATCTTCCCCACACTTACTTCAAATACCGTTGATTGTCAGCCCATCCGATGACTGTCATTGCACAACACTGGACAAGTGAAAACGTCAAATGAAATGCTTGGAATGGAATGGCATGGAATGCACACTCCGGCATGGCACGGCATGGCATGTCATGTGGATGTGTATCTGATATTCGTATCTGCTGGATACATATTACAATTGAAGCGCGTTTATTTATGAGACAACCCACAACCCACGACATGAACTGGAATGAAAATGGAGAGGGAGAGATAGGGGGATGGGCATGGGTGTGGGCGGCGGGGGTATTCGGTTTGAGTGAGTGAGTGATGGCTGCACATCGGCGACCACAAAATACAAACGGCAAGGCGACACTTTCAATTGCACGCCTCCAACTCGGATTCGGATACGGATACGGATCGGGGCTTGGACCGAGACCTGGTCTGGTCTGTGGCACTTTCTCGGTGTCACACGGACTGCGCTTTGATTTGTTTTCTCGCTGCTTTTCTCGCTCGCTTTTTATGGCTTCTTTTGGCGCAACAATTTGAATGTCATTAGTGTCACTGGCCGGTAACTAACGGAGCTTGACACCCACCCCATACCATTGGGTACCTCCTCGGCCTCCGCCTCCTGAAGACCCAGCCAGTGATGATGTGCCTCCAACCCACTTTGTGATTTTTCTTTTTCACACTTTTCAACTACGAGAGCGAACGCGTCGCTAGCTGTGGACGAGTTCGTGTTTAGCTTCGGGTAATACAATTTTAATTTAAAGTCACGTTAAACATTTATTACAATGCCACTTTTCACCTGGTCAACACATCCAACATCCACATCGGTCTCTTGGCTTTTGTATGGTGCTCCACTTTTGCTTTTGTTTTTTCGTTACCGAATCGGAAAGTGTCGCCAGCTCCAATTTAATGTGGTTCGCAGAGGAAGAGCAAAGAGAAAGAGTGAGAGAGAGGGAGGGAGGGATAGATCATTAACGTGCACTTCTCTCTCTCTCTCTCTCTCTTATCTAAGCGGCGACTACAGTTATTATTTGTTTTACTTATTCTTCCTCCTCTTTCGGTGCGGAGTTGTGAGTAACTATGTGCGCGTGTGTCTGTGTGTTTGTGTGTAGTTTCCCCACTAAATACACAGACCCGTCCCATTGTTCTGGAACGTAGTGCATATTGTATAGTAGTGCTCCATGGCTCCATAATAATCTTGGCTCTGCCTAGATTTCACTTGCCTGATAAGTTAATACGGGGCCTGCTCTGGCCCTCTTTCGATCGAGATCCCTGATAAATATTTAATTAGACATTTTGCTCTAACAGAACGCTTCGGTTATTGTTTGTTCGTCGTCTCCTCCTCCTCCTTCTCCTTCTCTCCTTCTGCTGTGAACAACAACAACAACAGAGTTTTTGTTTGCTTTCGCATTAGGCGTTGGCAAACAATGAGCGGAGTAGCGGAGAAGCGATGGAAGCTTCCAGTTATGATAGAGTGCCCTGGGATTATGGTAATTTATAGAAGAGATCTTTGCCTAGAAGCTTCATTTGAGAAAGACATTTGATTGGCATAAACTAAGAATAATAAAACCGCTGATACACAATCCTTGTTCCTAATCGAATCACAGACTTGCCCTTGTTTGCCATCCCTGGCCTGTTCTTTGGTCTTTGATGTTGGCAATGCTGCCGCTAGCGTCAGATATCTGCCGCTTCGACTGCTGCTCTAATTAGCTAAAAGACAGACTCACAGCCAGCAAGAACAAAGACAATTGCGTGTCGCATTTACGCGCCGCTCCACAGTGCTCGTTGCTGAAAGAATTCTCTTTCTGTCTTGGGCCTGGGGCTGGGGCATCGTCATAGACATCGTCATAGCCATCATCGTCGCCATTTTATCAATTAATTCAGCGCCTCGATCCATTCCGAAAACATCTTGATACAATTTGTAAGTGGCTACCATTCTGCTCTGTTACCGTCTTGGAATCGAGACTTGATCTGTGCCTGCCTCTCTCTCTTGGGGGCCAAACTTTGGCGCTGATCTTTTTCTTGCATTATAGTGGCCATTTTTATCTAATTATCATTTTGTTCGCTTAATAATTATTGCTAATGCGTCGGGGCTACGGTCTAAGTAAGCAAAAGCCCCGCCGCCGTCTCGGCGCTGCTCTTAGGTTGCCGAGAAAGTTGCCAAGAGGCAGCCTCTCTTATGTAAAAGGCAAGGCTCAGTTTAGTTTTCTGTTAAATTTAAATTATTGCAATTTGTGCACGAGTCATTATAGCTATCCATGGAGGAGATGTGGTTAAAGTTGTTGCCGACCAGCCAGCCTGTCGTTAGGCATAAGGCGTTAGGCGACTTGGGCCACTCCACAACAAAAAGAGACAACAGACCAGACCCGTGTTTAATTATTACAATTTGAAAGTTTTGCTTTAATTGCTGTTTGGCTTTTAGTTGCAGTTATCTGTTACTCGTGTATATCTAATGTTGTTGTTCGTTGTTGCATTTTATATGCAAATTAGCATTCAACAACGAACACGAATGCGAATACGAATGCGAATGCGAATGCGAATGCTCATGTTGATTAGCCTCGTGCCTCCCGATCTTTGGTGTGTCTTGTCGTGTCTCTTCGCTGCTGTCTGCTCTCTGCTGTCTGCTGTCTCTTCTCCACTTGAATACCTGGAGTGTTGAAAAACGCTGGCACATGTGTTGATCAAATTTGACATGAGATGCCACAAGCCACAGCAGAAGATGCTCGTACACTCATGCAGATAGAAAGATGTTGATGATGATCATTGCAGCAATCACAGATCGGAGAATTCCTTCTGACAAACCGTTGATAATTTAAATTGATTGTAGAAACATTATGAGTACATTCAAGCTAATGGTGGGGAGATGGCAGGGATCTCAGCTCCATAGATGATGGATACAGCACAGGAAGCCGTGGGCATGCCTAATACTTATCAGCTGTCATATTAACCGCATAATTATGACAGATAAAGCCGCCAACCCCACGGCAAATACCCGCCTATTTCCGAGCATAACCCTTTCGACCCCGACTTTCTAAAGATCTCTGAATGTGAGATGCATTCGTTAAAAATGAATAAACAAGCTCGATTACAGGAAAACCCCAACCCAGAGCCGAAGGGGGAAACGAGAATACTTAATAGTTATTAATTAGTAGGAGGGAATGAAAAGCGTAGCAAAATGATCTGAAAAATACCGGGTCACATGGCTGGCTGGCTGGTGGACAGAAAAAAGAAACAAACAAATGGATGACGTACGAGATGCGGAGAATGATGACTCTGTGGATGGGCTGCAACGACGATGACGATGATGATGATGATGATGATGAGGAGATGACTGTGGCAGAAGTTTATAAGATTGACCCGCATACCAGCGTGTGGGTCCCCTTGCGTGGAGTCGTGGCAAGTGGCGGTCCAAGTCCAACCCATCCCATTCCATCCTCTCTGGCAGACAGACAAACAGAGTTGCACAATTAGATAAAGCATCTTATGGATGCACTTTGATGAATGTTAATTGAACTCTGCAATGTGCTTTTTCGAGCATTGTTCAGTTGAGGAAATGCTTGAGAGTTTTTATACACAGATCCCTCACGGATCTCCGATGCGATGCGATGCCATAAAGTGGCTCAGCATTCTTTTGAAGCCACTACGAGTGCCGGTAACTAACGTTAACTAAACCGATGACACCTGCCCACTCTCGCAGGGTTAATGGCTTTTAAATTATTCCAAGACGCATTCCAGACACACTCTATTAACCATTTGCTGCATTTCATGTTCGGTATTGGGTGTTCAATAAGTTTGTATGTTTTATCTTGCAGCTAATGAAATTGGACACCTCCTCCGTGCCTGAGGCCTGAGGCGCGTGGGCGGTGGCGCAACACTTGACAGCTCTGAAACTGAAACTGAAATCGACATCGACTCCCCTCCACTGTCATGTTGAGGCATTGACCAGAGGCCCAAACCCCGCGTAGGAGTCCGACGCTGCTCCGCGGACATGTGAGCAGCGCTCATCTCTCACTCTCCTCTCAGACATCAAACCATTTGCTGGAGTGCCCATACCCCAGGAATAGGAATAGGAATAGGAATAGCAAGCAGCAAGCGGAAAGTAAAGATTCACCCTAGGAATCGAGTGAAGAGAAGACAGGTTCGAAAATGGAGGGCATCGAACAGGATGCGACGCTGCTGGAAGGCAGCGAAGATCTGATGTCCACATCTGCAACCTCCACAAATGGCAGCGACACAAATGGTTGTGGTGGCAGGAAATCGGTGAGTTTAACCACCAATTAAACCTTTAGATTGCACACACCATGACGAGCGGTTATTTTAATGGATTGCCGCAGCTGGAGCAGTATTATAAAGTTCAGTAGTTTCGAATATGTAGAACAGATTTGCCAGCAAAATCACTTAACTGCTTCACCATAGCAGTTACCTGCATGGGCCACACTTTCCACACCGCTCCCTCTGGCATTGCCTTTCTTTTTTCCAGTCAAGTTCTGGGTGCCAAGTCTGAGGTCTGAGGTCTGCCCTGCTTCTCGTTGACGGAAGTGTTCCGACGCTTGACTTTTGCCACACAAAGTTATTGCCTATAAATGTGTGGTGTTGGGTGGTGTGGTGGTTGGGTGATCGGGTAGCTGGCTGGGTCAAAGCACTTCAAATGCGCTCGGAAAATCGCTTAGCTGTTGTCAACAGTTGAAGGCAAAAGCCACACCGAAGAAAGCGGAAGCAAAAGCACAGAGGGCCACAGAAGATGAAACATAAAATCCCTAAACACAAATATTAAGCTCTTGCCTGCGAACTACTCTCATGGCTTCCAAAGAGCGCTTCACTTTGATGCTCGACACGCACAGGCGTAGGCTGCCAAAGAGAATAACACGGAATTCGCTTCAAAATGCCGTTTTTATCGGCCAGTAATGTGAGTCATTAGCTAGAGCAAGGAACCCTACATATATATATAGTCAAATATGTATTTTGCTCCACTGAATTAATCACCGAGTAATGTGAGTCACAGCCAACAACAAGCACTTTCGAAAATGTTAAGTAATTCCCTTAAGGGGCAGGACTCTTGAGAGCTATCCAAGGTTTCCCGCTTACCTATTTACGAGTCTTTAGCCAATCAGCATTTCCATACAAGTCCCGGTTGAATATTTTATGCAATTAAAGGCAGTTCAAGGCAGCAACGGCTTAATAAGCAAAATACTTAATAGGATTAAAAAGCGAACAAAAAATACAGACATTTGTACGAACGAGTAGAACTGCCCACACAGCGGACAGTGACAGTCCCCAGTGCCAGTTCCCAGTGCCAGTTCCAGTTCCAGCAATGACTCCACACACACACACACCCTGGGACATCTGAGAGCTGCTGACATTTGCATTTGACTCTAGATCTTTATCTGGAG
Source organism: Drosophila guanche (assembly GCF_900245975.1). NCBI lineage: Eukaryota > Metazoa > Arthropoda > Insecta > Diptera > Drosophilidae > Drosophila > Drosophila guanche. Next base: position 7,005,898 of record NW_022995749.1, on the reverse strand, counting down.
GCCAGTTCCCCTGCCCCATAGCTCTTGCTCTTTGCTCAATTCATGCTAATTAGAAAATACAACTTTATTATTGTTATTGTTTAATTGCAGTCCATTACATCGCCGGATCCCACACCATATGTGACCAAGGCGCGCGTAACAAAGCCCACGCCCCCGCCGCCATCGAAGAATCCGATGCAGTTTGTCCAGATCAAGCCGTGCAATCTGTATCAGACGGCCCAGCAGCAGCTCAAAAAGGCCGAGGAGGTCAAGAAGTTGAAGGAGGTGCAGAAGGAGGAGCCCGAGGAGTGGCAGAATGTGAGTTGTAGTCGTAGATCTAGCCCATATATCACCACTGATACCCCCAGATAGAGAGAGAGAGAGAGAGAGAGAGTAAGAGCGAGTAACGCAGTCCGAACTGTTGACACATTCGCACAAAGTCGTGACAAATTTCTAAAATTGAAACTCTTGAAATAAAAGTAAACTAAAGCTACGAGTGAGTGTCTTGGGCAGGGCACCGAAAACCAAACACCAAACACCAGGCACATGGCTCGTTATGGCCGCTCCAGTTTCCAATGCACGTCGCCAAAACGTTAGCGGACATAACGATATTGCCATTGCATAATCCACACTATTACATTTGGCTGCTTTTTCTGTTTGATTTTCTTTGCACAATGTTGGGCTTACATGCAAATTTGTTTGCTGTCTCGCCTGCCTCATAACCTCAACCAAATGCCCACTTTTGACGTGACTGTACGACAGCTCATTACCTAATCAGCTGTTTCGATGCAGTTGCTGCATTTGAAATGGATTTCCAGTCGTTTTGGCCAATCCCCCACATGGCTGGGATGGATGGCTGATCGTGATGGTGTTCCATCGATTGCGAGATTCCCAGGCATAGCTTTTGCTTTGCGAGTAATGTCCCAAAACTTAAAACAGTAATGTCCCAAAACTTAAAACAGAAAAAGCACAAATCGTTTTAAAATGCGTACAACGTTTTCGGGCGACTGGGCGACTTGGCCACCGATGGGAAAGGAAGTCCAAATGCCGTTTTAATGGTCTCTCAAGATTGTGTAAAGTGTTTTCTGGCTGCTCTGCTTTTTGCTGTTTTGTTTCTCATGCGAAAAGTTTTCAATCGAAGGAAAGTTTTTGTTACGAAATTTAAATATAGAATTTCTCATGCCAGATACGAGTATTTATGTGGTTCAGCGGAAGTTCCAATAACTGTGGAATGTCAATGAGGAAATGGTGCAACATGAACAACAAAAACTTTGGCTGATAAATGCATTGATAAATAACTCCGTTTTCACACCTCTCCGATATATGTTATCCGAAATTCTATATCTCACACAGACACAGGCGATGACGCTGAGAGATGAGAGATGAAAATGTGCAAAGTTCATGCGAGACTCGCAGCCACATTTCACCTTTGTGTCACGTAGGGCCAGTGCTGAGTCAAAAACTTTTTAATTGCCATCAAAAGAAACTTTTGCGCTTCCCCAACTTCCAACTTCCAACTTCCAGCGACAATGCGAATGCCCAGCTCAGACATTGCCTTATTTATTTTGTTACTAACTTTCGCTACCGTTTTCTACCTTTTTCTTCTGCCCAACAATGCAAAACAAATAATGAATGAATGGAACGGAACGGAACGGAACAGAACCTTGACAATTGGAAATCGTCAAGGCGAAAACGTGTCGAGCACATCATCGATCGTGTGGTGGAAACGAAGAAACTCGAGCTGGAGGAGCATGATCGGACGCGACGAAAATCGAAGACATTCACCGAAATGATGGAGGAGAGGCAAGTGTTTCCCCAGTTCGAAACTCGAGCATCGGTTTCAGTTTCAGTTTCAGTTTCGATTCGAGTGCTGAAAGTGTTGGAGCCGAACCGAGCCATGAATCAAATATTATCGTATCCCATTAACCCAGTGAATATCCCTCCGATATTTAGGGCCGAACGTGGCGGATCCCGGGGCCGTGTGAAGCTCGCCTCCCTGGCCGTCTACAATGAGGATGAGGCGAATGATTTGAGCGACTTGGGCATCGGCACCAGCAGCGCCAGCGGCAAGAGCAGTCTATCCGAGGATTACGACAATAATAGTGTTATGGTGAGTACTCCACCAACATGGCTTTAAGATGGGACCTACACCGCAAGACACGGGGTCAGTGGCAGTGGCAATCGCATCATTAGCACAATTTCTAGCTCTTATTTCTAAGTGTTTTTTCTGCTTTAGTTTTTCATCTAACATCATTAAGTGTCATTTGGTGGTGTGTCAAAACGTTTATAAACAATTGCAGCAAATTAACAATTAAATACTCCAATAATTTATAAACATTTTCGCCGACGAAGCTTTCAATTGTCGATCTCGGATCGCGGACTGCGGACTGTTTCTTGGCGCTTGTGTGGAGCCGCGTTGGAAAGTGTTTTGCCAGCGTCGCGGGCTAATAAACACAAATTGTTTATTAATCAAATGCTCTCGCACAAAACGCAAACACAATCAAATCATAATAATAACTAACAAACGAACGGCACGGAACACACAGCAAAGCCGATTCCGATTGCACTCAAAGATTGAGTTGGAAATTGTGTCTCGGGGATTGAGCAATTAGACGCGCTTGTCGCCGGGCCATAAAATCCAGCCATTAAATGCTGCTAAATTTATGTTGGTTCACAGCTGCGATGACCCCTGAAAACTAGGTGGGCTTATTATCACGGACAAGAAAGGGAAACTTCATGCGGAAAATCAGCAGGATAGAATAATGCTCGAGAATGGGAAAGAGAGTTGGAAGAGAAAGTCATAGAAAGGGTATAATTTCTAGTCAAAAATCGTAGAGTAATTAGAAATGAAATTTCGAACATATGCAGAGTAAAGTTTTCTGGGAAAACCCTCTGGAAGGCAGGGAGTTTTCCGACAGTCCAAGGTGGAAGCTACCGAACATTTAAATACATTTTATCCAAGAACTCCCTCTCTGATTTTCATCCACTAATTGCTGAACACTCTTCCCTCTCTTCCATAGAGCGACAATGCCGCCGAGCTGGACAAGGCCATTGGAGCAGCAGGCTCTGGCTCTGGCTCGGGCTCTGGCGCTGACGCTGATGCTGCCTGTGCAGCAGGCTCTGGTGGCAGCGTGGAGGATCAACAGAATCATATCAACCGCAATGGCAGCAATGGAAACAATGGAACCGGCTGCCAGCCCACCACATCGAAGGCGGCCAGTGCGGGGGCCATGCGGGAGTACATTTCGTCGCCCGGCTACGACACATCCTCGAGCACGGCGCCGGCCAGCTCGCCAGATCCTTGCGAGTACACGTACGAGGGTGCGATCCAGGACTACAAGCAGCGTGTCCAACGGGCCAGCAGCAATGGCAACAGCAACAGCAACAGCAACGCTAATGCCAATGGCAATGGAAATGGAAAGATGAGCACATCCCCATCGTCGAATGGCGAGACGATTGCCTATCCGACGCGAAGGGGCTCGAAGATCGAGGATCGGCTGAGCGGCTTCGAGGTGACCTCGCCCAGCGACACCCAGGAGGGTGTGGAGAAGCAGAAGGTGGACGTGCCCAAGGTGGACATATCGAAGCGCAAGGAGATCTTCGAGCAGGCCCAAGCGGGAGCAATCAATGGAGCTGGAGCACCATCCGCTGCCCCCAAGCTGGTGCTGCGCGATCGCCTGACGAACGGCAACAGTGGAGCCTCGAATGGCGCCAAGGCTCAGGCCAAACAGGATATAAAGCTACTCTCCGGCGACATTTCGAGCATCCGGGATCGGATGCAGAGCCTGGGGCAGCAGCGGAACGCCTTCAACCACAGCAAGAGCGTGGATGTGCCCGTGCCGCCGCTGAAGCAGCGCCTGAACAGCCTCCAGCAGTCCGTAACCAAAGAGGATCAGCAGCGGAAGCCACCATTGGTGGCGCTCATAGATGCCCGCCAGCTGGAGATAATGCGGGGCGAAGAGGAGCGAATGCGACAGCAGCAGCAGCAGCAACAACACCAGAACCAAAAGCCGAAGCAGTCCCCAGTCGCTGCTGCTGCTGCTGCTGCTGCTGCTCCTCCGCCAGCACTGATCGTGGAAGAACCACCAGCCACAGCGACAGGAACCAACGATGACAGCGGCATCCAGGAGGACAACGAGGAGCTGCAGCAGCAGCAGCTGCAACTCAATGCGGCCATTGCCGCGTTGGCCATCGAGGAGCGGCAGCTGGAGGAGGCTGCCAATGCGGTCAACCAAATCGAAGCGGAGTTCGATGAGCTCACCGATCTGAATCCATCTCCATTGCCGCAGCAACAGGCAACAGCTGCAGCATCAGCACCAGCACCAGCTGCTGTTCCAGCCCCAACTCAAGCGGCTGCAGCTCCTCCATTGCGGGACATGGAATTTAGTGTAAGTTCTACTAACAATTTTATCGATTCCGCTAAGATAAGTCCTTGTGTTGATGATGTAGTAGCTGCTTCAGCGGTGTCGGTATCGGTGTCCAACTCAGGCCCCAGCCAAACTCCCACTCCCACTCCAAATCCGAATCCAAATCCCAATTCCTCTCCCAACTGTAACTTGCGTAGAAAACCCTCAAATGAAATGGTCCATCATCGCAACTTGCTTAAAATGTTCAAGGAAACCTTTCAGAACGATGAGGATCTGAAAGAGGTTGAGGCCGAACCGACGGCCCCCGGTCAGTTCACACAGATCTTTGACTTTACCAAGCCAACTCCAAGCCCCATTCAATGCCCAACCCCACCGAGTCCCACACAAATACCGCGACCCATGGGCAAGCCACCCATGTCGCCCAAGGCCGTGAGGATTGCCACAGCGAGTGCCAGGCCACAGAATAGTCCCCTAGCTTCCCCGGTGAGCACCAGCACGCCTCAGCAGTTTAGCATCAACGGTCGCGTGGAGATATTCAATTCAAGGCAATTGGAGAAGCCACCAACGCCTCCGCCACCACCAAGGCGGAACACCAGAGTCGAGCAGCAGCAGCAACCATTACCCGTGGCAGTGCCGCCACCAGAGGTGGTCATGTGTGCACCTCCTGTGACTGTCGTTCATCCCGAGGAGCTGCCCAAACCCAACACCGTGAAGGCTTTGTCCAACTGCTTTAGCCAGACGAGCGATGTGGTGGTGCCGGTGCCGGTGCCCTCATCGCCCAGGCCACTGCCCAGGAGTCGCATACCACAGATCACGACGCCTCCGGCCTCGCCCAAGCCCCTTAAGAGGGTGCACATGGAGCTGCCCTCGCTGGATGTTGTGGATCGCAGCTCCGGGGACTACGCCCCAGTCATGGGACAGACCAGAGCGATTGTGCACTCGCCGCCGAGCAAAGTATTCCAAGCTCCTGCTCCGGGGAGGAGAGTCGACCCGCTGGCACCCAATGATTCCCTGCAACTGCACACCTCCTCGCCCTGCGAGATGCCAGCCCTGAAGGTGTGCTCGCCGAACGAGTCGAGCCTCTTCAAGTTGGCCTCGTCGCGACCCACTTCGCCCTCCGTGGAGATGGCCCTGTGCCAGCAGTTCCTCGACAGAGAGGCGCCCAAAGACCTCCAGCTGTCCGCAGAAGATCGCCTGCACCTCGAGCAGATGGCCATTGAGGAGTTACCCTGTGATAAGATTGATGTGGCCCAGGCGCCGCTGCCCTCCACTGGCTATCAGAGTGTCAGCGAGGAGCTGGTGAAGCGCTGCGATGGCTACAGCCAGGACAAAGTCCAGCAGTTGGATGAGCAGCCCAGCGAAGCGGACATCGCTCTGTGTGTGGGTCTGCTCGACTGTCTGGCCCCTGCCCAGGAGCCCCTCTGCGACAGCATCGATGTGAAGAAGTCGCCAGTGCCGGCCACGGGCTTCCAGGACATTAACGACGCGGATGTGAAGCGTTGCGACGGCGCTGCCGGCAGGATGCCCATCATCAAGCCCAGCTCCCCCATTGGCACTGCCCGGGCGGCCCACTCCAAGGCACTGATGGACACCTGCGAGCAGATCATCGCCGAAGAGCGGCTGGCCAGCAGTCAGATGATGAGATCATCGCTGCCCGAGGCCACTCCAGCCACGGGCACACCATCGACGCCGCTTCTGGGCCGAAAGTCAAAGATACCCATACCCAAGCCCTGCTGCATTTCTGCCTCTGGCACGGACTCGATCAGTCGAGCGGGCTATGCCCCGGCTGCAGAGCAGCCCCTGATAGCGCGCACGCACCTGGTGGAGACGGAGATTCAAGTGAAGGAGGTGACTCCACCCAGCTCCCCCAAGCCACAACAATCTGCACCGCCAGGGGCCGTCAAGGAGAAGAAAACCAAAAACATATTTGACTTTCTGCGACGGAATTTCGGGCACCACGAAGAGGCGGCAGCCCAAAAAGATCATCATCCCACACTGAACGAAACGCTCGAGAAGAAGGTGATTCTCACGAGCACTCGCAGCGGCGTCGATGTGGTCAGCCCAGAGAGTTTTGTGCAGGTGGAAAACTCCAAGTTCTATGTCCCCAATGAGAGTGAGGAGGCGACTGGCCCTCCGCCACTGCCCAAGACTCCGGCACCCGTAAACATTGAGATCCGCAAGACGATCACCACGGATGAGATACTCGAGGAGAACTCCACGGAGCAGGCACTGACACAGGAGATCAGCGATTTGCTGGATGATGAGATCATGAAATTGGAGGCAGCTGCTGCCAGTACCATAAAGAAATAGTTTCGGATCTGAAAGATCAAAGAGCTTAGACTACCCCCAAAGTGCTATCCAACATAGGTCAGGGAACCCCAAGAACAAAGAGGATTCAATAGGTTTTTCTGTCCATTGATCAGAGTGATAATGTTGGATCTCTCTCTCTCTCTCTCTTTCTCTCTCTCTATGCTCTCTTCGTCTCTCTTCTCTCCTCTCTGATGACTTCACTTGAACATTTTAAAATCCAAAAAAATCAACGAATGAAATTTTCTATCGAATTTACTCTTAACACAAATTAAACCAACAATTATTTATTTATTTTGGTTCATACGCGGACTTCGTTTTTGATTGTTTTCTACACATTGTTATGGGCTCAAGTTTTTCTTTCTATATACATCTATCTAGACCATATGCAATACAAATACGATATTACTAAAACCCCACTTTTATGTAAAAAAAACAAACGAAATTTTGATTTTATGTAAAGAAATGTCACACATATGTTTTTATGATTAATTTTATGAATATGAATATTTATGAATAAACTAAATCAAATCGAAATCAAACCGAAGAAACTGCCAACAAATGTGGTTCTACACTTTGCTACTTGACATGCTGCAAGCTGCGCGTGGTACAGCCGCTAGACGCTAGATGGCGCAGGCAGACGTACAAGCAACTGCGAACTGCTTGCGCACTGCTTGATGTAGCAGTGCAAAGAGTAAAGTGTGTGGTGTAAAACAAGTGTCGAGGATCCTGTACCAGCCCACCCCCACCATATCCTGGTCACCCGCCCACATTGTATACGTTTTGCCAGAGGTTAGGGCTATTTATTAAGACTTTATCATACCATTTGATCCATTGATTGTCACAAACTATCTTTTATGCCTTGCGCTCGTTTGTTGGCTAAATGAATAATGTAAACGATATGTGATTTATATTTAATTTAATGCAGTTACATAGTTTACATGCTTACTGCCAGCAAAAGATATTGCAAGTTTACAATTTCCGAGGTAAGCGGCGTTCTCTATCTCTCTCTGTTTGTTTGTTTGTCTCCCTCTTTTGTGTTGCCCATCCCATCCCATCCCATCCCCTTGTTTCTTTCGTTCTTTGTGTTTGTCTCTGCTTGAATTTGTTGCATGTTGCGTTTTACATATTTTATCACCTCCTTAAAATGCCAAATGTCAGAAGACCCCATCGCCTCGTGGGGTTTCAGTTCAACAAGGTATACTTTGGGGCGCATATACCACCACCACCACCACCACCACCCCTTTACCCAACCCCACGCTCTACCGTTTTGTCGTCCCACATACCCATACAGTACATATAGGTTTCCACCATTTCTTTATCTAAATGAATCGCTCGTTCAGTCGATGGCTGCACCGCTCACGTTTAGTCTTCATTAAGCCCTCAACTGCTGGGGTTCGTTACGGGCCATCCGCGCTATCCACACATGCGAATAAAATATATGTGCACATATCCATCGACAGTCTCTGGCTATCTTTATGACGTCCCATCATAACAGCTATTGATAATCGTGCTAGAATTTCGCACACGGGGATGCACGGTCATCTTTCTGCATGAGCTACATATGCTACATAAATATCACTCAATCGATTTCAGCGCCACAGTTCGTTAGACATTTCGGATCGTAAAGCAGTGGTAAGCGACAACCAGGGTCCCCCCCCCACGCCAATAGCTTGAGAAATTGCGCAGAATTTGTGTGTTTGCTCAAGTGTTTCTCCTTCAAATTGTATTGATTTCTCGGAACTGCAAGCCAAAGGGCATGAAAAATTAAGCAAAATAAGCGAAGGCATTGCTAAAGAGTGGAAATATAATCTATATATATCCTTCACATGATTTGAATAGATTTAAATGATTTTATGATGATTTAAATGATTGAAATCTAAAAGCTCTTCCCTAATCGTTAATTGAGGAATTAGCCTTAACTTATCGGGGTCGCTTTTCGTGGAAAGAGATACTAGTTCCATACACTTGTACTCCTCTACCCCACTCAAGTGTTCCACTTGCTTGGATTCATTCGGGTATTGAGTCCGAATCGAGTGCAAAGAATTAGATGATGAAATCCCCAGAGAACCCACTTTTGCACTCTGAGTTCGACATGTTCCCGATTGTGTTTGATTTTTGTTACTTATTTAATTGAATTTAATTTTAATTGTTAATTATTTTGTATTTAGTTTGCAAAGCCAGCATTTTGTGTGTAAAAACTAACTCGAAAATTCATGCGATCCGTGCGCATTTCTCTCTCTCTCTCTCTTTCTCTCTCTATCATGCACGCTTTTGATGCTTTCTCGCTCGCTCGCTCGCTCGCTGGTCATGCCACAACCAATCGCCCGCCCACATGCCCGCCTCATGCCATATCCACAGATCAACGAAGCTCTTGAATTGGCGCTGGAGGCAATCGATCGAGAGGACACCACCACCACCACCAGCAGCAGCAGCAGCAGCAGCAGCAGGAAAATGGAGAAGCCCCAACAACAGCAGGAGCAGGAGGAGCAGTTAGAGCAGGAGGAGGAGGAGGAGGTGGAGCAGCAGATCGAACCAAAGGAGGAGCACAGCAACGAGGAGGAGCCACAGACCATGACAGAGATGCCAAATAAAACCGATGAGCAAAAGAGGAAGGAAGAGCGGGGAGAACGGGAGCCCATCTACGAGAATGTCAGCTCGACTATATCTATGCATGAAGTAGATAATGAACAGATAGCAACGATGACGATATCCACACAGATACAGACACAAACACAAACACAGATACAGACACCGATACAGCAGGGCACACAACAAGCCTCGACGCGGAGGAGCCACAGGAGAAGCATTCCAAATAAACAAACGAGCAACGGCAACAGTAACAATAAAGAGAATAATCAAAATACTAATCAAAATATCAGCAGCAACAGCAACAACAGCAACAGCAATCAAAATGAGAACAGCATCGGAACAAACGGAACAGTCGATCCAGAGCCCTACTATCAGGTGCCCAAGGCAACGGAGCCCTACTACGATGCGCCCAAACATCTGCGACCCATTCCGGTGTACGAGAACATTGACATATTCTACACGGGCCTGGAGCTCAGCCAGAGCTCGGGCGCAATGCCAATGGGCTCGATGGAGCCGCCCAAAGAGAAGCCACCGCCGCCACCCACCGAGAGTCCGCCGCCACTGCCCGTGGACGAGGCCTCGCTGGGCCACGACGACGACGAGCTGGATGGCCTGTGCAGCAGTCTGGGCCACAACACGGACACCTGGTCGTCGGACAACACCTACGAGACCATCTCGAATGGAACGCGCCGTCACATGCAGTCGTCGCAGCTGGAGCCGGCCCAGCCCTCGCCGCCGATCAAGCGCATGAACTCCACGAAGCGAATCAAGAAGGAGCTGCGCAACAAGCGGTCCAGCTTCCTGGGCATCGAGACGGACGGGGATCTGGACGATGTGGAGAGCTACCTGGAGCTGACTGTCGCCCCGCCGCCGGACATGGCGCAGCTGCTGCAGGAGGAGCGACGCCTCGAGAAGCAGCTGTACATCAAGGCGGGGCTCTGTGATAGTTCCGATACAGGTGAGAGAGACAGAGACTAATGGGTGGAGAAAAAGCCCATAGGGGTGTGCCGCCTGGGGGGTGGAACGTTGAGGTTAAGCATAAATAATCCGTTTAGTTGCTACCAAAGTGCTGGGCAGAGAGAGACGAAACTAACCACGAAATTCTCTCCACTTTGCCATTCTCCCAGGAGAGAGCCGCGACTCTGGCGTGTCTGAGAATCATTCCCGCCAGAGCAGCGAGCACTACACCAACTCCTCGGAGGAGAACGACACCCAGTCAGAGGCAACGCCGCCGCCGCTGCCGCCGCCACCAGTGTCGGGGCTGGGCGGCGAGATTATCTACCAGAACGAGAACCTGCTGGCAGCGCAGACGCCACTGCTGCAGACGGTGAAGGGAAACTCGGCCGAGTCCTGGACTGAGTCGGCAACGGCGGCGGCCGCGGCCACACAATCGCTGAGCGAGGCCACGGCCACGGCCAATGCCAAGATGCAGTCCATCGAGGAGAAGATACGAGAGCAGGGGGAAGTGCTGCGCGTGGAGCGAGAATTACTGCACTTTTCGGTGAGTACGGCAGAGGGAGGAACTGAATGGGAAACTAAAACGTAATCGTTTCCAGCAGGAGGAACTAAAGCGCCAGCGGGAGAACCTTTTGCTGCGCGAGAACATAGCCCGACGGGAGCTGCAGCACGGCGCCAAGATGCTGATGTCCAACAACCGCCGCTCGCTGCAGGATCTGCATCATGGTCTGGGCATCGGCAACGGCATGCTGAGTGCCTTCCAGCCGCCACAGCACCAACAGCAGTTGCAGCTGCATCCACATCAGCCGCATCCCCAGCAGATCTACGCCAATGTGCCACAACAGCAGCAGCAGCAGCAGCAGCAACAGCAGCAGCAGCAGCAGGCGGCGGCGATGTATGCGTACCAGCAGATGGACACGGACTACCGCAAGTCCATGTCTGACCTGAACGAGTTCTCCAGTAGATTGATGCTGGCGCCACCGACACCGCCCACGAAGCCACTCCGTGCCATGCACATAGCCAACGGACATGGCCTGGAGCCGGACTATGCGGTGAGCACGCGGCAGCGCCAGAGCTCCGCCAATGCCTATGGCGGTTCGCTGGTGAAGATTGCCGGTGCACCGATGCCGCCGCGACACTCTGGCGCCGTCTATCCCACAGCCGTGACAGCCTCAGCGGCAGCCGCCTACCATCATCAGTCCGCCCAGAACTTGAGCAACATGTCGCGGAACACCCTCTTGGCGCTGAGTGCCACACCCAAGCCCAAGTACACCGATGGCTGGGTGCAAGTGCAGCAGCGGAAGAGCTACGACAGCAACCTGGCCAACGATCCGGCCTGGCTGTCCGCCCAGCAGCAGAAGCGCAAGTCCATGCCCGACTACAATGGGGCCATGTACAACAACAATCACTGGTTGCTCCAGGAAGCGGAGCAGCGACGCATCGAGCAGCTCAACAGGCGATCAATGCCGGGCAGCAAGACGAATGGCAAGCCCCTGCCCGACTCCATCATCCAAACGCTGACGGAGCGGGTGCAGAGCAAGGGCATTGGAGAGCGCAAAAGGTTGGTGGTTTAATGTGCTTAAATGTGTGTAATCTAATCGGATGCATCTCCACCCAACAGATTCGATGGCAATGGCAATTATAGCCAAGTCAATGGCAACACCAATGGCTACCAGCAGCAGCAGCAGAAGCAGAAGCAGCCCATCAGTAGCAGTAGCAATAAATCCACAGCCACAAGCAGCACGAACAACACGAGCAACAATGGCAGCCAGGAGAAGGTGCTCAGCGTCAGTGGCAAGAAGAAGTGCTCTCATTGCGGCGACGAATTAGGTAAACTTTGCTACTACGTTGGTTGTGAGTGTTGCGGTTCTATCTATGTCTACCAACTCCTGCTCTTCATTCGCCTTGGCCACATTCTCTAGGCTTGTCAGACACTCAGACACTCACCAGTAACGGGTCATGGAATGAGCTTTCTCTTTCTATCCTATCTCTCCTCCATTTCTCAACTCTCTGTCTCTGTCTCTGTTCTCTGTTCTCTGTTCGCGCTTACATGTCTGTCTCAGATCTGGGCTGCACCCACGACAACTGTCGCCACGTGCACAAAGCGCTCAAATATATTGTTTGGGTGTAATCCAACAACGTATCGTAATATCAATTATAACTACAATTAACAAAAAGACTAATATCTGACTAAGCTTGAACTAACCACCTAAGGTAGTATCAATTTCAGTGGAAAAGAAATGTAGAGAACTCTCTTACTAATGATTGATTTTGTCTGCCTTCGCTGCCAGGTCGAGGGGCTGCCATGATCATTGAATCGCTGCTGCTGTTCTATCACATCAACTGCTTCAAGTGCTGCGTCTGCCACGTCCAGCTGGGCGACGGACTCAATGGGACGGATGTGCGGGTGCGCAACCACAAGCTCCACTGCCAGAACTGTTACTCCAGCGACGACGGCATCAAGTTTAGCTGCGTTTAGGCGTGGGAGTCGGAGTGGTAGTGGTAGTGGTAGTGGGAGGGACTACTGAATGATTGTTGTTCTTGTTCTTGTTGCTGTTGCAGCATTGATTGTTGTTGTTGTACTATTACTAGGAACCTAATGACCTAATTCGTATGTTCATGTTGAGAACAAAGTCAAAGCAAAGTCAATACAAAGCAAATGTTTCAGAATAATGTTAATTGCGTTCGTAAATAAGTACGAACATTTTTTGAATGTCTCTTTGCATTGCTTTTTGATTCAGAGTTTAACGTTTTATATACGATATTCTACATACATTTATTATAATACATATACATACATACATACATACATATATACATATGTTTGAAAACAAAAGCCAAGCTCTCTAATGTTTTACGCAAAGTCAAAGTCAAATTTCAAAGGTATGCATACGACATAAGATTTATTGTGTGTTGAAAAGTATAAGAGAAAAATGAAAAAAAAAACAAACAAAAAAAGTTCTATGAACATTGTTAAAATTTTTGAAATTGTATATTGCTTATATAGCCCCCTACTTACAAACAAACAAAACTAAATTGTACATTTATTTCCCCAACAAAAGCTTCATACACATTTCTGTTTCCCCACGCCCTAATGCCCACTTAACATACCTAACGACGTATCCAATGTACCTAAAATTATAAACAGAATACCCTTACACACACACACACGCACGCAACACACTAAAATAAGTACATACAATTATATGCATATATCTACATAAGGATATACATATAACAAGAAACAATTTAATTTCTAAATGTCGTTATTCTTATTTATTGTAATTAAGCATATAAATGAAAAGCTTGGATATTCTACACACTTTCTGAAGTTTATGATTAACCTTTAAAACTGATTGGTACACTCTACCCATATGAATCGTGTTTTCTGTATAAAAAGAACATTTTGAATTTCGCGTAGTTTTATAATAAAGTATTTAAAAGAACAATCTTCTCCCTGACGAGCTAATTTCTTTGTATTTATTCAGTTAAGCAGCGCTGGCGGAACGGCAGCCCTGTTAACAGCCCACATTTAACAGCCTGCTTCCGCTCTCAGCTAACAGCATGTAGCGCAGCTGTCTACTGTGCTGTTAAAAATTGTTCGGAGAGCGCACTGAGATCGCGATCGCTGTCACTTTTATCAGAAGTTAATATGACCAGATCTATTAATATATTATTGATTCATGATCTAGACCTTCTATGGGTATAGGACAAGGCTCTGCCGCGGCGTTGCCGCTTACGTACACGCGGATTATAGTGACCAATTCCAATGTTCTAAATGTTCTAAATGCTCGTTAATTGTTTGGGTTCCGAGCCCTGATCTAGACAGAAAATGTTAGATTACGTGATAGTCATTTCACAATGGGCAAGACGGAAGTAACTCTCGGACTTTTTAGTATTCTTTCTACCTGACAATAAACCCATTCATATTTATAAGTACATTCAAAATCACTGATTGGTCTACTTCTTTGGCGGTGCTTACATTTGGATAACAGCAGCAGCTGCAACCCAACCTCCTGAAAACTGTATTTATTGTGTGTTGTGGACAGTAACTCAAAAATGTTAGTTGGGCGGACAGCAGACGATGCTCGGATCATCGCAAGGATTTAGTTTCGAGAAGTGTGATATGCCCGCCGTCTGCAGGAATATCAGGTAATCCACAAACATATTGTAAGTCCAGAACTTTTGATTCCTGCACGTGAGACTGTGGTGGTAACCGGCATTTCGATCGTATATCAATTTCCGAGCACTATCCGTGCCCCCCTGCCATTTCTGTGTCGATTTTTGGCTGCAACTGTAAAAATGTATTATCCGTTGATGGTCTCGAATGTCTCAGCAGTGCGCCACTTACTGCTTAATCAGTGTCAACCGCTTGAGTTTCTTGAAATCTTCGGATTGCGCCACTGCGCGCAATGCCGGTGGACCGTCGCATCGCTTTGTGATGGTTATTAGGGAGTGAAATGGGATCTCATGGAAGCGAATCGGCTCCACAACGAGCCCGATGTGCGTCACCCGCTCGGGCCAATTGTAGTTTAGCCAAACGATAGCCGCCATCAGAACCTACGGAGAGGGCTCTAGATGGATTATAGAGTTTCCAGCTATTCCTGGAATTCCGTTACGCACCTCCCATTCTGAATTAACCCACAAATGGCCCTTGAGCAAACGTCGCACTAACAGCGGCGGGAGTCTGACGAACTCGGAGCTGGCAACAAACTGCAGAAAGACCTCAGCCACGCGGGGCATCAGAATCTCATTGAGTTTCACACTGGCATTGGGGCAACCGCAGAGGACCATCGTGTTAAAACTGTCCTCGGTGACGGTCTCGAGAATCTCCCAGCATTTTCGGTGCAAATATTCGCAGCCCAGGAACTCGGCGGCCTTTACAATATTCAGTAACGAGGAGTGCCCGATGTAGTCCTGGTCCTTACCCTCGAAGGGCCAGCGATAGAGAATGCCAAAGTCATGGGCGCTAATCACATTTGTGGATATGTGGTACTCCTCCTTCGGCTCCAGTTCGCGGAACAACTTACTAATAACCTGCAGGATAATTCGGTGGCATTCGAATCGCTTGTTGTCCACCACTATCACCAAATCGGTTGAAGCTTTGTTCTTCTCCATGGTGTGCATCAGCGAATGGGCCACGCTTTCGCGCCCAGGATATTGGTGTTTCGACCACAGGTCCTGCGTCGACTCGTACGATGGCAAAAATGTGGCCAACTTTGTCTTGGGGCCAGGCTTCTGTGCAGGCGACAGCATTGCTGGCACAGCATTGCTTTCGGGTTTCATGTCTGAAAAATTAAAATTAATCTAGTAGTGACAGCAGCCTCCTCGATTCTGAATCCGGACTCAGATCAGGGAATTCCGCTTAGATGCGATGAGGTCTATAAAAGTTCGCCTTCTGCAGCTTATGTGTGGGCGATCCAATCCCTTTATTACTGAGAAACATCAAATAGAAATAGATTGTTGTTACACAGCTTTCGACTTAAAAAGAAACCTCAGGCCACCCTACACATAGGTGTCGGTGGGCCTAGGCTGTGGGCAGGAACGTCAACTTCTCGTTGAGCTGCAGCTGCGTCTTGATAAGCTGGGAGAGCGTGATGACCATCAGAAGGTTGCGCACATTGGCGTTGAACATTTGGGTGAACTGCTCGTGGCTCATGTGCGGCACGGAGTGAATGAGGTCGAGCAGCTGGCGGCCGACAGCGTTGTCCGGCGTCACCTTGTGGGCAATCACATCGTCGACGTACTTCAGGATGAGGTCTAGCAGGGATTGCAGCTTCGTGGATGCTTCGGATATTTGGGCCAGGTCCAGCATGGGCGGCACAGTTTTTGGACGGTTGGCCGGGGCCACGCCCACCGTCTTCTGCAGCAGCTTCAGGCCAAAGGTCTCTGGCTCGTAGCTGGTCAACTCCACGGGAATGGGTGTGAACATGCAACCGGATTTTCCGCCGGGCACGCCCAACTGGATGCACACATAGGACCGCAGGCCCATGCGTCCGCCCTGCAGGGATGTGTCCACGGTAAGATGGACCGGATTGTTGCACTCCCGGGCGTAATACTCATGAATGACGGAGCTGTGGTTCGTCACATCATTGCCGGTGGCCCACCAGCCTATAACGAACTCGTTGCTGTTCACCCTCTTGTTCAGGTCGTACATGTCCAGGGCATAGCTCAGCTCCGCCTCCACCTGGTCGTCGTGTTCCTTGTGCGGCACACAGAAGCAGTTGGTCACCTCGACGACATTATTTTCCACCGATCCCAGCAAAGTGCCGATGACGCGTTGTGACTCCGCTGCGCGGCGCTCAAATGCATCCACCACCTGGAAGAGCACCACGGGATGGACGCGAACAGTAAGATTTAATGCTGACATATTGTTCAGAATGCAGTGCAATTGCAAAAATTAGAAATTTTTAGCGAAAATTTAGTCGCCACGCTGTGTTTGAGAGTGACCGCAGATTTTTCGATACAACATACCGCATGACCCTCAAAAATATCCCAATATATAACTTTACATTTTTAAAATATACTGTAAATATACCGTAAATCTTAGATCATTTTCCTCGACTTTCATCTTCTGTTTAATATTACTACGTGGTTAGGATTTTCAGGTTTAAAAATGTAATTTTACTCGAATCACCACTTAATCTCCACAAGATTTTCTGATTTTCATGACATATCTTTATTGGATTGATGTCAAAATAAGGTTTAAGCTAAGAAGGGCAACCACAAAAAAAGCATTTAAAAGTTACGTATCTTACAATTTTTGCTGACGAACTGTATACCCAATTTGCTATAATTAATATTAAAATTTCATTTTACCAGCTGATTTTGAGAATTAACAATGATTTTTTTCTTAGACTGACACGCTCTTAGCCTTTTAATATGTTTTCTATGTATACACTTGTACGTACTATACGATCTAGATACATTCTGGGTATCCATAATCTGCAAAATTTCATTGAGAGGCTCACGAACACAGATTGATTTGTTTGGAGCCAGAGTTTCCTCAATTCGAGGATATCCATTCCTCCAAGGGTACTAAATGTTGATAAATATCCCCAAAAACATATGTATAAATACCGTTGCTGTTCGCTCTACTCATATGTTAAACATGTTGGCAGCCATGTTAACAGCGAGCTTGTTGTCAACGAACATGTTGACAGCGAACATGTTGGAAGCGATTGAGGGACCTCTGCCAGCGGTTACCATTTGCTTGAATAAAATGTACTTTGTGCATATAGAGGATCAGGTGGAATTTGAAACATATTGAACATCTGGTTTGTCGTGAGTGGATTTTAAATATAAACCCCATTCTTGCTACCACCTTGCCAGTATTTAATCCTGTCCACTGTGTTGATTCCACCGCTAACATTACGGAGTAGATCATCCACAGACGAGAGTCAACAGACAAAAAAAGAAGCGCCTCATGGACTTTGTTTACATACATATAAACAAATTTTTATTAAATAAGTTGTTTACATCATGCACACATTGGGGTTGTGCATTAATATAAGCTTTGTATTTGTATTTCTACGAGAGATTAGCTTAGCCCTTCTATATGCTGGCCTGATCGACGCCTTTCCGATGTGCTTTCTATTGGCTAATTGCCACCAAATCAACAACAGCTGGTGGCCGAGACCGCTCTACCACACTTCACACTTTTGAACTGGATTCATGGGGGAGCCTTCCGGACACTGGAAGTCCTTGGCAAAGTCCTTCATGTTGCTGAGCGAGCCCAGCACACGGAACTCAGAGGGCGAATGCACACCGGTGGTGATCCGCATCTTGAGAGATTCTGCAGGCAGAAAAAGGACAAATCTTCAGTATAAATATCGAATGATATTAAGGAATTTCAGTTAACCTTTGCGATATTTGGCACACCAGGTCTGGCCGGCTGAGATCCAGAACATTTGCTGCGGAGTGTAGTCCAGCCCAGGCAGCTTCGGCTCCTCTCCGTGCTTCTGCACCCATCGCTGGTAGGCAATGTACGACTCCTTAACGCCGCCATTGTCGGCGATGTTCTCACCCTGCGTATTGATGCCATTCAACTGGGAGGGAAGGAGGGAAGATACCATTTAGAACTGAGCCAAGCTGCTGAAAAGGAATTGTGACTTACGTGGAGACCTGTGACACGTTCCGTGTAGTTGCCGTACTGCTCGATGATGCACTGGGCCTTGGAGAGGTATGCCTTCTGGGTGTCCGGCTGCCACCAGTCGCGCAGATTTCCCTTGACATCGAATTGCCGTCCCTGATCGTCGAAGCCGTGGGTGATCTCGTGGCCAATCACGTAGCCAATGGCTCCAAAGTTCATGTACTTGGGACGCTGGGCATTGAAGAAGTGTCCCTGGAGTATTCCGGCAGGGAACTCTGTCCAAGTCAAAGGGTAAAGTAAATTAGAATCCCTATTTGGCAGGGGCTTACTCTCTGCTTACGTATGCTGTTCTCCAGGGAGGAATAGAAGGCATTCACGATGGCAGGACGGGCGTGACGCACCCAGTCCGTCTTGTTAACGGGCAGACGCAGCTTGTTGAATGAGTAGTCGGTGCCGAAGATGTTCATGCCCAGGAAGGACTCGAAGTACTTGTCGGGATTGATGTCCAGCTTGGCGTAGTACTTGGCCAGTTTTTCATTGTCGAGCATCTCGTCGGGGTAGCCGATGTGCGTGGCCATGCTGTGCAGCTTCAGCTTGGCCTCCTTCTTGGTCTTGGCATCCATCCAGTTGACCTCATCCAGAATATCATTAAACACCGCTCTGATATCGTTGACCATTTCCAAGGCGTTCGCCTTCGAGTCCTGGTTGAAGTGCTTGCGCACATAGAGCGAACCAACCGATATTCCCAGGCTGATGACGTGTTCGAATGTTAATTAATTAGATGTGATGTCGTTCGTTGTTGATTGTTGATTGGAGATTGTTGATTGTTGATTGTTGATTGCAGATTGTTGTTGTGCAGTTATTGAAATGGTTGCAGGTAGAGTTTGGCGTGAAAGTGAGACACAAAATGAATATGCATAATTAAGATAAAAGCCTTAAGTTAGCTCGCTGTTTGGGGCTACCCGGAGTTCTGGGACGGAAAGGGTAAGGAAAGTGGAGGAACAAAGTGGAAGTCGAACGTGAACAAAAGTGCACTTCAAACTCAAACAAAAAGAAAGAAAAACCCACTCATCAGCTAACGTTAAATGTGAGCCTCTCTCTCTGTGGTTAGCACTACTTATTAATGGACCAACGGGTTTATGTCGCCTTCCTTGTTGGGTTTGGTTTGGTTATAAATGTGTGTGTATGTGTGTGTGTGTGTGTGTATTATAGTTCCCGAGTGAATAATTTTGGTATGCATTTCTCTAAATGTTTTAAGTACCTATCGTTATCTTCTTCTTCTTCATCCATGCTGCAAAGTCACAAAGAAATCAAAAGAAGATACAGAAACAAGTAAAACTTGCTGCAGATATGTACATACATACATAAATACATACATTTACATATATGTATGCATGTAAATATGTATACATATGTAGGCCTAAGCCGAGGCATCGCATCGCATCGCATCGCATCGCCTCCCTTCCCGCCCAGGAGACAGCCGAATGGGTGTGTCCGCCCACTCGCAACACTAACCTGCCGGTGGCAATGTCCACACACTCCTTCCAGCGCGCCTCCTGCTCCTGGCGTCCCGATAGTGCCGTCGCATACTGCAGCTGTCTCTTGCGGAACTCCTCGCTGAGGAAGCCAATCGAGAAGGAGTGAATGCGCCAGAACATGTAGTTGGCAATGTCCCGCTGGGGCGTCTTGGCCAGCAGCTTGCCGAGATCCTCGAAGAAACTGGGCACGGACAGGTTGATCATCTCGTCATCGGCCATGCTGAGACCCTCGGGCAGCAGGGCATTCATGTAGTCCACCCACTGGACGTAGGGATAGGCGGCCTGCAGCTGCTGCGGACTGCGCAGATTGTACAGCTCCGAGGAGTTGCGACGCTTCTCGTTTGGCCACGAGATCTATAAGAGGACAAAATGATGACATTTGGAATTGGAACTGGGATTGTGATCGCTTACATTAGCCAGTGCCATTTCGAACTCGAGAGACTGCAGCAGCTCCTTCTTGGCCTGCTCCTTGTTGGCTCCAAAAAGCACAGCAATGTCCACCATGTAGTCGTAGTAGGCCGTAACCAGGGTCTCATTGAAGCCCTTCACCAGATACTCACGACTGAGTGCCAGAGCCGACTGGTCCAGCTGTAATTCATAGAAACTCCTCAGTTATGCTTCATTTCGGTTGGAATTTCGTTACCGACATCAATCAATCGCTTTGTGCTGTTCTGCAGGTCCACTCCGATGGAAAAGTCAATGATGTAGTCCATGCTGAAGCCGGCGTTACGGAACTTCTTGACCTGCTCTTGCCAGCTCCAGGTGTTGTCCGCGTTCCAGGCGTCGCCCTTAAGCAGAGGCCAACCGCCCAGGGACTCGGCCATTCTGGTGATGGGTTCAGCGCCCCGTGACTCGATGAGAGCTGTCGAAGAAGCGGAACAACCATTAGCAGCCATTCAGGAGAGTCTACTCCACCACCACCACTCACTCTTGTTCATGCACGCCTTGTAGAGCAGATTGGGAAGGCGGAAGTGCTTGGGCTCCGTGTCCGGTCGGTCCGCGGTGATGATGTCCTTCAGCTGTTCCTGCAGCTTGTCCGAAATGACAGAGAACGTACTGATGGCCACCTTGTCATCGGGAATGTTCTCCTCCTCGATGTAGGTGCCGCAGGCGAACTCGTAGAAGTTGTCGCACGGCTCCACCTCGGGCTTCATCTTCCGCAGCACCGTCGAAGCCGTGTGGATGCACTCCCGACTGAGACAGGCATTGTCCATGCCCGTCTTCCCCTTGACCGGTGCCACCGGCACCTGGTTCATGCTGGTCGTGTCCCCATGCAAGGCGGTGGCCTTTGGAGCCTCTCCACCGTCCATTCCCATGCTCTTGCCACGCGACCTGAGGACATCGTTCAGCCACAGTCCCAAGACGGCTGCTGCCACCACGAACAGAATGCTGCTGACAATGAGGAGGCTTCTCTCCAACTTGGTGCGTCGTCGCCACCAGCTTGGGTTCCTGTAAAACAAAGAGGAATAAAAGAATTAATGACACTTTCGATTTCTTTGCCACATGCCTTCACACTCTGCTACAAGTACGAAGATTGTGAGTAACGATTCCATCGATTCCACATTGCAGTTACAAGAACTTTAAGATGTGGCAATCATTCCAATCAAAAGCTTAGACCAAAAATCTGTTGTTCCGTGTAATTGCTGGTCTCACTTCCGATTTGTCAATGCATCCCCGCAACCACCTGCGCCACTAGCCGCATGGCAATTTGTGGCTTTAATGATGGTTCATAGTTTTTTTTTGTTGCCAGTTCAACTGGTTGAATTTTGTGCGCACAACTACTCGTGGTGCTAGTAGTTACGACATCTGAATTTTGTACATATAATTTTGTATATTTTTTGCGGATTTACTGGCCCACGAAACGAACCAACCAGACCATGCCCAGCGAAGCTCTCTCCCGCAGCCCAAGCCCCCCACACACGCGCTCGGAGTGGAGTCTGTGTCGGGCGTTCGGCTGAAGCTTTTTTAATGTTAAACCATTTCCGTGGTCAAAGTGTAAGTAGATCGAAATATAAAAAGGGAAAACTGAAAACTGATGAATATTTGCACGCTTCAATTACGGCTGAAAATTGTAAAATAATAACACCAAATTTATGGCGAAGATGCTTTTAATGAGCGATTAAGTCACGGGCCGTAAAAGCGTTTACTGGCTACCACGATTAAGGGGCAAAGGTCAGGTCCAATACGATGAACGCTAGCCGACGGATATGTACAATTCTATGAGATATAAATCCGAAAATTCACGCCAAATGTTAGAGTAATTATCTGGGTTAATGTGCCTGAACTTGCACCAAACCAAAACCAACAAAAAAGGGAATAAATAAATCAAATATATCCACCATATTGTAGATCTATGTTTGTATGTGTGAGACGCTCTTGAAAGTTCCCCTATAAGTTTATTTTTTGAATTTGGCAAACCTATTTACATATTTGATTTGTTTTCAGCATTTATCAAACATTTTGGCAGCAGTATATCGTATTTATTTGGGATTTTTTGTGCCAATTATTGGCGACTTCATGAATTCTACTTCAGCAAAGAACTGGTTAAGATGTCGAAATTTGAAGAAAAGAATTCCAATCAATTAACCAGTTTTGTAAATGATATTACCAATTTGTACGGTTGCAATTAAACGCAGGTAATGATGCGAACTTTACAAAGTTGAACGACATTTTCAGCCCAGCCCGACTTGGTGGACCCAGCAGATGCGAGAGTGTGTGTTCTCTGCTGTGTTCTCATTGAGTGGATTTCCTAATGGCAGCACTCGAGGCATACTAACAGAAAACATTCTAAATAAACAGACTCAGCGGAGCAAGCGGTGAATGAGCAGAAACTCTATGTAGTTGAGGGTCTCATCGAAACTTGAGTACCCTTTCGCATATGGAATATAAATATGTATGTGGATAATCTTCACAATCATCTTGTATAATCCCACACACTGGCGATGCCGAATATGATAGATGATTGCTACGCTGAGGGAGCTTCCCCAATTAGCCACAAAAACGAGAATCGTGCGCCGTCATTCCTCGCTATCTGGCGGCATTTCCTTTAGGCAACTCTTCCTCCCACTCCTATCACGACCGACAACCAAGAACCTGTAGCCATAATGCAACCCAAAGCCCGGCCTAACATTACCTCAACTTTTGCATTCCCATTGACGCTGTGTCGCGCCTTATCAGTGATGCCGATGGATGCCCAGATGCATTCATGCAGATGGGAGATATCTATACCTATCTCTCTCTCTAGCGCGCTCTCTCTCTCTCTGTGATGAATACAAATACACAAGTGTTACCAACTTTATGTAAGTGGCAGCTGCTGGACGTTGGGGTGTGGATGTGGGTGCGGGTGCGCCCATGTCAATAGGTCGGCCCAGCCCCAGCCCTCCTTTTGTCTCTCATCCTCATCTCTGTGTCTTGTCGTCGGCGGACGAGTTGCGTTGCGCCCAATAAATGTGTCAAGTGCAGGCGGTGTGCTTTTGCCATTGACGTGGCCACGTCACCCACACACGCTCACACGTGATTCGTACACACGCGTATGATGCTTACACATGCATATATGTGTATTTAGGTATATTTCGAGTCTGTGTGCGTTGTGTGAGTGACGTTAGGAAACTTTTTGTCGCTCACAGGCGCTTTGGGGCTGTGTTTTGTTTTTATTGTTTTGCCTTTTAATACGTTTTTGATAGTTTCTGCCAGTGTCTTTATTAATATTCAAAGCCTAGATTGACAGCACAGACATTTCAGCAATGTTATCTCCATACAAATATTTCTTTTCTTTTCCACATTACAAACCAAAAGCAAAACTTTTGGCATTGTCACTTCACTAATTAACGGTGCATTCCACTATTTTGAGCTGTTTGACTCACACACTTTGAAATGAATAACTGTAATTGCTTCACCTCCTTGCCTTTATCCTCTGTCCTCTGCTGACAGTAGTAGCAGAGCAACTCCACTCCCTACTGTAGAGCATGTTAGCTGCAGCATGACGCATATGACATAGTTGGCAAATGTGAGGGAACCAATTTGTGTTTATGGCTATGGTAATCAGCTGTTCGATATTTAATGAGACCGCCCCACAAGCGAGCTTTTGCAAAGTTTTAACTTTTGTTTGCTGCAACTCATTCGTAAATCATAAGAATATTAAGCAAATTGACGTACGCTTATACGTAGGCACGTGCAAGGCACGTCGCTTTTTACTGGCTGCCGTGTTACATTGTCGTAATTCCTCCTGAAAGAAAATGCCACGACAAATTGCCTTTCAAGTGTTAATTTGTGCCACAGACACAATTACCTAATACATTTTAATTTCGTTGTGCGAGAGATGGAGAGATGCCACCAGAGATGAGCTCGCATCTACTCGCGTTTAATTGCCTTGCCCAACGAAAAGCTTTCATATCTTTCAAACTGAGTCGCGCTCCCCAGTGAGAGTGTATCTGTAGCTACATAGATACTCGTATAATTGTCGTATCTATGCCGTGTGCGCTCATTAAGATGTCAGGGATTGCACTCTGAGACGCATTTGTCCAGAGCAAATCTCAGTCCAAAATCTAGATAAATGACAGACACAAGAGATATGTAGACCAGATATCCGAGTTTCGGATTTCTATGCAAATCCATTGAGGTGGGGCGTAAGCTTTCTCTTTTGTCGGGCTTAAACTTGAACTTGGTACCCAAAGTGGATTGATCTTATGGCTGTGCTGAGATGGATCCAACAGGTAACAGCCAGCGACAAACCCTCTCGAAATGTATTTACCAGCAGGAAGAGTGCAATTTGCCAGCCAGCAGGAAGAAATCAGCGACAATTCAATTTGCCTAGTGCCTTCCTTGCCCTGCCACTTAATTTGCTACCTTTAATGGTGGCTCAGGGCAGGAAAAGCCAACGGAAGCTCCTCTGGAAGCGCCACAGCGAAATGCAGTCCACAAGGGGAATGCGATGCTCAGAAGGGAGGGAGTGGAAGTGGAAGTGGAAGTGGGGGAGTAGCAGCTGCTGATGGACGAAGGAAGGGGAAAATAAGACGCAAACAACCGCGGGGCTCGACGTTGATTGAATTGCCGTTGCCACGGCAAGGCCGCCTAATTACCGTTATGCGGCAGGATTGCCAACAACTTGTCGGCCCGTCCCAGCCACCAAGGTAGCCAAAAACAGTTGCGTTTTGCATGCCAACATAATAAAAATTATCAAATTTTATGAGCATATAATTTGATTGCATTCAATTGGAAGGGTGCCCAAAACGCACACACGCAACACACTGAAAATATTGGCGGCACATGATACTGATAAGTAATAGGCTCTACAATAAAATTGTACATATAAATAGTTGTCAACAACAGCGCCCAAGTTCAGTTAATTAATATGCACCACGCATGATTTTATTGTCAGAGCGAAATGTGGTGTCAACCCATATTCAAGGTTTGACCTCAAATATAGGAATACGAAAATGATGGCAATGAGGCAACATGCGAAGAGAGTGCATTAAATACTCCGAAATGAAACATTTCAAGGCAGAGTCTGCTCGCAAGCGATCCTCAAATCCACCTGACTCATGGCACGTTCTAAGGTTCAATTACCCACAGAGCCACAGAGCCACAAAGCCCCATCATCAATCACTGCAGAGACACATAAGAAAACAATTTACATTTTATTATGTGGCAAAAAAGCGGGAGGAAGAACAAGTCAAAGACCGAGCCATTACGTGGACGACACGCTCTAAAATCTTGTCGAATTACCAAGAATAATTCTGGACATTAAGCTGACTGCTGGCCCCATTCACATTTCCAGCGACTCACGTGCGGTTCATAAGGAAGCGAGGCGAGTCGATTGCAGATCTGATGAAATTCAGCAGGGACAGGTGTGAGGATTCTTTCAGCACCAGGGAATGAATCAGCTGTCGAGGAAGCGACTTTGGCGACGGTTCATGGCCAAGACGTGCATTTTGATGGAATTTGTCAGCCAGCAGAACAAAGAGAAAGTGTTGATCACTGAGAATCCAATGACCTCTGGGGTTCACAGCCATTGGGTAACCAAAATGAAGCTCTGACCGCCACGATTACATAGCTCAATCTCAACATATCTGTGCTGTGGCCAAGTACAATTAAAAAGGGAAAGGTCAGTTAACCACAGACTTCACAGACTTCACCTTCAGAAGAACACAAGAGGCAAGAAAAACTAAAATGAAAACGCAGCCAGCCGCATGGCCGAAGCATTGCTGACCATAATTGGAGTTGCACTTAAAGGTCTGCGTGCATTTAATTATGCAATTGAGCAAATAGCTGCCAAACAGCACCACACAAACTCAAAAGAGAGAAGAAAAAAAGGCAGTCATAATCCGCAAATCGCTTTGGTTCTTGGCTGATTTCTCGGCTCTCAAATCAGCTCTTTCTCTGCCCCAAATACCATTTAGAAAAACTTGGGAAACACATTCAGAATTAGTCAAATAGCCAAAACCGGTAAGGCAATCGAGCCTCTAAAGGTGTGATTTTTGTTGTGTTTAGGCGCCAGGGGTCCGGGTAACCACAAAGCCTTTTATTGTTGAGAGTTTTCGTCTGAAATCAAACCCGAGAGATATGGAGACGAGACGACCTCTTTATTTTTTGGGCACGACAACAAAAAGTAACCAAAAAATGTTTCGCTTACGTCATTTTGACCTACAAATTTGCGCATAATACATGTAAACATAACCTTTCTGTTTATATTTAATTAAAAACAAAAGTGATCTTCTGCCGGCGAAAAGGTATTTCGATAAGGAGTTTGGAAATTGGCGGTGGGAGTTCAGCAAGTCAATTTTTGTATCTTTTGTAAGATGTTTATCTGTTTGCTCACTGAATAATTATATTTGAGACCTATTAGCGGAACAATAGGAATGTTGTTCAAATGATTCATTAACGGATGGATGGAGTCGACTAGGAAACATTCGTGCCAGCAAAGAACAATGCAATACAGTCAGCAGTGGGAACAGCAAAATCAAATCTAAATTGTATGTTGCGAGCACTTAACAAACTCTAGACACGCGTTGATTAACAACACAACAAATATTACTAATCCTAAGGCTCCGCTTGGGTCTTGGGAAGTTCTTACTAAAACTAAAATGAGTCGCCTAGCAAAAGTTGAATGAATGCTCAGGCTTTGACTCTTTTTTGAGAGCGATCCCGATGCCTGTTCGTTTTGGTTGAGTGAACCTGATTAACACCCACCCCGCGATCCCCACTGGAAACCCGTTTCTCGAATTTCCAGCCAAAACAAAAAGTTTTATAAAAATACAAATAAAAAGCAGGAGGCAGAGATTTACCGGCTGCTGTCATTGCCACTGCCGGAGTGATAAGCCGCAGTGGAGTGGCGTCCCCAGCATATCGTACCGTATCCCCCTACGAAACGTGTTTTCAATAAACATGCGCAACTTTCTTTTTCCAATGTGTCCATATAAAATATGTACACATACATATGTACAAGTATATGCATACATAAATAATTATGTAGGGTGGCTAGTGGCTAGTGAAACTGTCCGAACGCCAGAGGTGGCAAATGGAGATCGAGAAACCCATAGATGGCTGAGCATTTGGAGTCTTAAAACCTATGAGGAGCTGGAGCTTTGGCTGTAACTATATTATTAACAAAGATAAACTTACTTAATGACTGTTTGCATGTCGGCCGTTTAGCTGTTTAACAATATTTGATGTACGACGCGTCTGGTTTGCTTAATATTGTTATCTTGTAGTTAACGAGACGCTGTTAAGCTGTTAAAAATAGATTAATTGTATTTATTAAACACTTGAAACCAAAACTTCAACTCAAGCTTCAAATTTAAATGGTTTTGAGCGTCGCTAATGCTTATTCTTTTTTATTTATTCAAGTATTTAGCAGGAAAATTTAATGTTTTACACTGCGCTCTTCAGCTTCGAATTTGAAATAAACTGTCAGAGTTATTTGTTGTACATATTTTCACCCACTCAACGATTTGTAGGTAAAACTCGACAGCCGACGACAAGCGGCAAGCCACGACTGTGGTCTGCACTGATAATTCGCCTCTATTTAAAAACAAAAGCGTGAGCTGAGCCCCCGTTTTTGCCTCCCATTGGTGGAGCTTGGATACTCTATAGAGCCAGAGCGCGTGGACAAGAAGGTTCGGAATCTTTCTAAAACATCTTGTTTCAGATCATTCATGGGCATTGTAACGCTGGGAATTATTTATACACACATGGCTTGCCTTTTCTTATGACTTTTTTCAAGTAACCGCTGGTCATTACAGACTCATTGCCAATTCCGTGTTCTCCACACATAGGGCATAGGATGGGCACAGCGAGCGAGAGAGGCAGAGAGTAAACGAGAAAAAGAAACAATTAAAATTGCAGCACTCCACCAGAAATGCATCAATCTAATTATTACAACTAAATAATTAATTAATTCTAATATATTACACTCAAAAATTAAACACACCAAAAAGAGCCAAATTTTTCGAATAAGTCAGCAAATGTACCAACAGTGCGCGCAACTTTAAGTGTGGACAACTTTGATGCAGCCCGTAATGCCGTAGTTGCGGAACTGCCAACTCCGGTTAAAAATAAGTACTGAAAGCCCCTGTGAATGGCACCCGTTGAAGTAGTGTATACATTTCGAATATTTTAAAATCGAGTTTGGGTATTTGTTATTTTAAAAATGCGACTGACTTCTGGATGAGTTTCATTTATATTCCCCAATAGTTGCAGCATATTGACAGTTAGAGATTGTTCGAAAATGACATGCCTCAGGCTCAATGGGATCCCGTCCAGGGTTAGTTGGCTTCACACAACATCCAGAATTTTGCTTCAGTGGATTGACCTCCACAATGGTTGGGAACTTCTGCTCCCAATTATCCGCTAGCGCTAGGATCCGTCTTCACTCTGTCTGCTTTAACAATATAAATGAGTTGATGTTTCTTGCAATTACATATTGTATTTATTGAATTATGCAACTTGTTTGATCACTTTTACATACACATGGTCAACACATCGTCTGCCGTATGTGGAGGCATGTTTTAATACTATTTATGTGTGTATTTTTTACAGCGCATTGATATACAAATATTACCGATTCATTCCCAAATATCAAACAACAAACGGTACTCTACTGTCCTGACATGTCTCTCCCTTCGCAATACTCCACTTAAAAGCGCATGTGTTGTGTTGTGTGTGTTTGTGTCTCTCTACTTTAGAAAAATATATATGTATGCCGTTATATATATTATGAAGTAGCATTTTTTTGTTGTTTCAGATTACATGGACTGGGTACAAATTTTTGTATACAATTCTTTTTGGTTTCTTGTGTCGCCAAACTACTTGCATTTTGGTTTCGTTTTTCTCAACATTTTCCGTGTGATCTTAGAGTTTAGTAAATGTCATAAATGGAAGTAAAATTCATCAAGAGGGTTTTCCTTTCGGGCGTGTTTCTCTACAAAAGCCAGCTACAATAAATGTGCTCAGCAATTTCAAATCTGTGCTTGTGTGTGGGGTGGAAAAGGTTCGGTTCGGTTCGGTTCGGTTCTTATTCGATTCGATTCAACTACGTTTTTGCTCTTCGAGAGCAAAGCAAATGAGGATTCAAGCTTCAATTGAAAACAAAATACATCTGAATGGCTTTTTATGCATAAATAATTTGTTGCGTGTATTTGTTGTATGATTCCTTGCTGTTTTTTACGCTTCTTCTTTTAGTACTAGTAAGTAATACAGAGTTATGCTTAATGCAACTATTATAAATTTTCATTTAAATTAAACTAAATTTAAACTTAAACATTTAGTAAAGGCGCGCCTCAAGCGTACGCTGTTCTTTTACATGTTTCTTGTTTCTTGTTTTTTTTATTTTTTTTTTATTCTGATCTGATTGATTTTTCCTGCACATTTCATCGATTTGCTTACGTTAGCCGTTTGCAGAACCACAAAAGGAAAAAACAAAACAGTTCTGGGGTCGCGACAGCAGATCACTCCGCGCGATAATATCATAGAACAGAAATCAGTAGGCAGATTCGATAGAGAATTAGTAACATATAAGTTGGGGTTGCCGGCGCACCCGTAAGGCGTCTGTGGAACTCAGAGGGAAACTCAATTGGCCAGCCCCGAAGCGTTTCGCTGGGTGTAAGGGGTTGGTGGCTGGGTGAACTGGACTGTGTGGGTTGTGAGTGTTTGCGGGGGTTAACTAAAAATCTAGAAATAGTATAATGTGTTTTTCGGATCGTTAGTATACACAACTAAATATTAATAATTATAATATTCAAGTTACGAGCACACAACAGAAACAAATTAATAGAACACCATGTAATGCGTGGATGATGGATGGAAGGGTGACAGACATGCCACAAGATGCCACAAGACAAATCCTAGTATGTGTGTGGATTGGGTGTGTGTGTATGAGTAGATGTAGATGTAGATGTAGATGTGTGTGCGCGTTTACAGCAACGTATAAGATACATTCCAGGCAAATCCGTTGGAGAGAGTTTAACTACTACCACCTTGGCCCTTGCCGTAGATGAGCTCCTCGCAGATCTTCAGCAGATCGGCATTCTCGCGTGACTTCTGCTGCAGCTGCTCGGCCGTTGAGACTCGCGACACTTCCTCTTTTTTGAGTAAAGCTTTCAGTTTTTTCACCTCATCCGCATGCTCCCTTGTGTTGGTGTCCAGCTTTTTATTGGCACTGAAAAAGAAATTAATGATTGATTGATTCCTGTTTGCCTATGGTTAACTTACATTTCAAGCTGCTGCATGGCATGGCTTTTCATCTTCTCATAGCGCTGCTCTTGCAGTCGCAGATTCTCCATCAGCTGCTTTTTGTCCGCCAGCAGCGTATCCTCGCTGTGTTTCAGCTGCGAGGTCATCTCTTTGCTTTTCTCATATTTCCTATATTAACAGCAGGTTATTCCGGATCTATAGAGACAGTTGGATAGATCGAACTTACACATGCAGATCGGAGAATGTCGTTTCCAGCGACGTTAAGTGATGGTAGTTTGCATCGCGATCTGTTTGCACATCCTGCAATTGCCTTTCGTAGTTCTGTGTCAGTTGCTCTTTCTCGCTGATGAGCTCTGCAATGGCTTTCTCATAGGCCTCGATGACGCCACTGCAAGTAATTTATGGTAGAAAAATTAGTAATTGATTGGATGGTGTTTAATCGGAAGGGTGGGACCCACGTGAGCTTTGAATTTGTTTTATCCTTTTCTGTAATGCGCTTAATGAGCGCCTCTTCACGCTGCTCCGCATCTTTGAGCTTCTTCTCAATGTCCTCTGAGCGGGTTCTAAAAGCAATATTTGTCAGTATATCTTTACTTTAATTCCGCATAGATCTTCATCTACTTACACTTCATTTTTGATCTTCTTCTCTAGTTCATCCATGTTGTTGTAGTTATGGGATTTGTCCTCCGTGTTAAGGCTGTGTGCAATACGAATTAAATGTTAGAGTAAAATCCGTTTTTGATAGCTGGGGGGATAGCTGCTACATACTTGGAATTATCGAAGGTTTTGTTGCAATCGTTGTCTATAACGTCCATACTCATTTTAGCATGCTTCTGAGAATCGAAACGAATATAATCTTAAGTAAACCATCATCCTCATACATATTATTACTTTTGACTCACTTTTGTCCTATCCACTGCCGGTTTATACCCAAAATTCTTAACTACTTCTTTGGCACTGGATTCAATGACAAATGACTGATTGCTGCCACTCGTTTCGTGCTCCTCCCATGTGGGGCTCAGGGCTCGATTCTGATTATGGTTGCCCAGGATATTGAGCAGGGCCTGCTCCTGATGCTGTGGATGGTTCACTGGCACCGGAGCTCCGAGCAGCGGATCAAACTTCAATAGCAATGAGCTGCGGTCCACTGGAGCATTATTGCTGCCTTTGGTGTACAAATAATCGAAATCTGAAGAGTTGAGTATTACTGCGGATGTGGATGGTCGTGCAATTTGTTTGTTTGTGTGTGTGAGAGGTGCATGCGCGTTCATTTTGTTGTTGGATGAAAAGTAAGAGAGAATAAGAATTAATCAGATTTTAGTCACTAGCTTTTTATAATTTCGATTGCAATTACTATCAACATCAAGACAATTCGTAACCGGCCTCTCTGATCCGAGAACGAATAACCAAAACACAAATAAATGGCAGGGCAGGCGGCAATAGAAAACGCCCCTTGAAGTGCCACAAGGGGGGTTTGAGATAAAAACGGCGAGACGTGAGAGGGACAAGCAAGTGGCAAAGGTTGAGCTCGATCTGAAGATGCTGGGTTTTAGTAGAACGCGGAAAGAATAGTTTACGATAGTGCGGTGGATGCTATCTTCTGTGTACATATGTATGTATGTGTGTTTACTCGTTTTCTTTCGAAGTTGTTGGGAAAGGAGAAAGGAAAAGGCGACTTCATATTCTATCTCTAATAATTCTAAAAAAGAGAAAGGATTAGCTAAGGACTGTATATCTAGAGACTGTCTGCACTTCTCTCATTTCCCGTTCCCCTCATTGTGATCGGCTTTTAGATTCTCCTGCCGTGAAAAACGATACATGTGAATGCATTTATTTCCAATTTCCTTGTTACACTTGTTACAGTCGAAATTTGGATGCTCTTTTTGCGATTGTCATCTTTTGAAATCTATGGTGTTTCCCCTTCTTTCCCCTATCTAAACCCACAAGCAGCTGTCGAATCTTTCTGTTGCTCTTCCCTTCTTTCTCTTTCTCTTTCACTTTAAATGTGTGTGTGTGTGGAAGTGTGACATGCCGAAAATACACACAAAGCGGAAGGAAGGAAGAACAATGGCAAGCACGAAAATATAAGATATGACTCAAAATGAAGGAGACTCTGCACCCTTGAGTACCCCCTCCAATCAACCTCCCGGGGGGACAAAATGAGGTGTGCCATGTTCTGCACAGAAGCCACATTATTTACCATCTACTTACATATATACATATGTATTTGCGTATGTAAAAACAAATGTCAGAGACAGATGCCGACGGTTTAGATACCCTTGACTATCGTTTCAATGCAAGCACGAGATGGTGATTTTGCTTAAATTCTACCATGTTTGGGATTACATTTATTGTCGGTTCTAGTTTGCATGGAACCTCCAGACGAACCAAAACACATATCCACTTTGCGTGGGAAGACATCCGCTGAAATCGTCATACCTTCTCCCCTCAACGGAGCAATAATGGGCGGCTGTAAAAATAGTAATATGAGAACCCGGGCAGACCCACATTCACATGCAGGTCATCCGTGAATCAAAGGGAGGCAACCCAGGGGTGCGGCAATAATGGTATTTGTATTTTAAAAACATATTCCAAGCCGAACCAAGATCAAAAGCAAAACAAAACAATAAGAGAACCCGCTGCATAGTGACTTGTGAGTCATTTTATGCAATCGACAAAAGAGGTTTAAAAGTGGGTTGATTGACAGGCTGATGTAGAAGAGAAAGAGAGAGAGAAAGAACAAACTGCCAGAGAGAGCGCCAACTACCAGAGGAGTGCGACCGAGAAATAGAGAAACTTTTCACACTGACGTGCATTTTAATTGCGTGTCTTTTTGACAACTTTTGCATTTTCAAGATTTTTCACAGTTATTTGCCTCGCAATCATGTTAACCGTGAACCACACAGCGCCCACACAAACACTGTGGGGCTCTCTCGTGGAGCGAATCACCGAATCACACAATGAAGTTTCACGCTCTCACTCTCCGCGTATATCAATTTTTTTCCTCATCTTGTGGCTTTATTGATGCTTTATTGTTGTTTTCTTAAGATTTGTTGTTTCACGCACAGCTGCTCGAGATATTTTTAATTTCTAGCTTTAAATCCTAAGGAATCGCAATTTGGAGATGTTCTCCATAGTGGGGATAACCGAAATATTTGTATTCCAACTAAAAATTACATTTTCTGGCTTAGCAGTTGCCCCAATCGAAAAACGAGCGATGTCACGGCCAAGCGGGGCGAGCGTGTTGGAAAAAACTAACTGAAATGGAATTTCGTATTGCTTACGTTTCTCCCCAATTCCAATAAGAA
Source organism: Drosophila guanche (assembly GCF_900245975.1). NCBI lineage: Eukaryota > Metazoa > Arthropoda > Insecta > Diptera > Drosophilidae > Drosophila > Drosophila guanche. The sequence goes on along the minus strand of NW_022995749.1, from coordinate 6,972,069 downwards.
AACCAGCGCACGCACGCAGAGACAGAGAGAGAGAGCGAGAGAGCTAGCTGGGGGCAGATTCTGACTGGAGTGTGTGACAGTGACGCGTATGCAGCAAGTGCGCAAAGAGAGCCTCATAGTGCAGAGAGCATTGTGTACACGTTGTATGTTTTGGAGCAGTCCGTTCTTCCCATTTTCTCTCTTGCTCAGCTGCAGTTGCTAAAGTATGCGCTTATCCATATATGTGTGTGTTTGTGTCAGTGGGAAAGAGCGAGCGACGTGAGCGCTATGAGCTCGGCCATAGTATGACATGGTTATGGAAGAATTTCAGTTAATGCATTCAAATTAATATATTCAATGTAACGGCCACCTCTTCTAATGAGTATATTTTGGGATATTTGGAGCATAAGTAATGGGTGAGAAAACTACCCATATAAAGAGGTTTTACTGTAGTCTAGCTTTGCTTCTATGAATGATGGGGCCAGAGAGAGAGCAGTATTGATGTTGTCTTTGTCTATGTGTGAGTTTATTTGTAGGGGGGAGGAATAGTCAGAGTTGCATTTGCCTATTCAGCGATAACGATAGATGTGCGCGAGCTCGCAACTGTTTTAAAAAATAAAAAATGCTGAATATGCATTAAATAAATATGAATAAAACCCCTCTAATTGCATAAGTGAGCAATTCTCCAATTAAGGCATGAGTGTTGTTAATTAGCCAAAAATAAAAATTCGCTCATTAGACAACTGATACAGCAAGACAAGCAATTGGACAAGATGACGTCACTGCGAATCGGTTTCTTTTGTTGGCGATGATTACCGCATACGATATTTGCTGATAAGAACTCAACCGCGTAATGAGCGGAGAGCGCTCTAGAGCAGAGAGAGAGAGAGAGAGAGAGCTATCCTCTCTCTCATTGAGTGAGTGTGTGTGTGTGTGTGGGGGAGCAGAGAAAGGGACCGGGGTCAATGCGGCATTTCAGGGCAGAGGGCAGCATAAAAATGCAGGAACAGGAAGAGCAACAAAAACGTGCAGACAAAAAAAATGTGTGCATTTTTACCCCTTCCGTACTCGAACACACTCACACACACACGAATGATGCCATTCAAAAACTATGCGCCTAATTGACATTGTGTGTGAAAGTTTATGACATGAGGAAGGGTATGATGATTCTGGACGAGATGTTTGTAACATCTAGAAGGTCCAAAGATAGTCCATTTACACATAATAGTGTCAAATAAGGTAAATAGTGAATATGAGCAATGAGTATTCAAGGGTATTTAAGACTTCGACATCATAAGCTAGCTTTCATTTTACGTTTCAGTTCTTGTGACTGCAGTTGCTGTTTTTGCTGGATTTCCTGTTTGTTTCACCGTTTGCTACTCCCCCTGCTATGCCCTCTACCAGCCCCTAGATTTGTGAAGTTCAGGTTCATTGCCTTGCATGTGAGTGGATTTATTTTTACAGTTAGATTTCGTTATGTGCGACAGCCGGTTGGAAAGTTCATGGAATGCATTAATTTCAAGTTCAAAAACTAAAACGAAGGATGCATGTACTGTGGGGAGGGGGTAGTGTTTGACGGCCTAAGGTCACGACATGCAGAGGAAGCGATGTACAGTGGGAATCCATTACAAGGGCTTCATGGTCCGCATTCACATACCAAGAATATAAAACAAACAAATACTTACAGTTTGTATTACTTGCAGTATCATGAAACTCCTCTTCGGAGAAATGCTCATCCTCCTGGCCCTCACCAGGTAGGGACATGGTGGTAGCTTCTCCTCCTAATCCGGACTTCATCTTGGCTAAATTATTAAAGCCACTACTGGTGTACTGTGGCGCCTTGAACATATCATCCGTCACGGGTGACATGGCCCCAAAGTGCTCCACAAACACATCGTCCTTTTCGTCGCTGGCACTGAGATGTGCCTGCTCCTTGGCGGACAGGGCCTGCTCCTCGACGGCGGCGTTAGCTTGGGGAGAGGCCACCGGAGCCGGCTCCACATGGATGGGCGGACGAGTGAGGTTTTGATGTGTGGGGATTGGTGGCGAGTATGGAACCTGGGCCGGGGTCTGCGGAGATCTGAGCGCTGTGGCCGCCTCAACCTGCATGGAGACGTCTACGTCCATGGCCTCGAAGTCCTCGCTGGCCATGCTCTCCTCGGTGGCTTCCATGGCCGGCGAGGCATGAGTCTCCAGACAGAAAGTGCGTCTAGGGCGGTCTCTCTCCAGGGAGAAGGTGCGACGAGAAGTAGCCGCCTCCTGCTGATCCTCTGTGGACTTGATCACGGAGAAGGTGCGACGCTGCTGCTCGTCAGCTGTTTCAAGGGAGACGGCAAAAGTGGCCGAAGCTTGGAGCGGGGTTCCCTCATTTTGAGATGAGCTGGCTTCAATCCGTTTTCCGCCATCGTAGGTTCCGTCCAGTGGCGATGGGGAAACCGAGAGCTCATCCATGGGCAGCGTCTCATTCAGATGGCGCTGCTCCGGACTCGGCTGCGTCACTTGTATGATCACCGGCGACTTGGCAATAACTCCTGGAGCGCACATGCTCAGCTTGCGCTCAGACGAGGGCTCGATGACCGCCTCCTCCAGATAGGACATCTCCTTCTGCTCGGCCGGAGCGTGCGGCGAGCGGGGAAAGTGTGCGGACTGCTCAGCCGGACCCTTTATGGGAAAACTTGGTGAAGTGGGTCCTGAAGAGCGTCCCTTGGGGTGGGAGGAGCTGCTGTCCATCGCCAGACAAAGGGGTTTGGTGCTTCCTTGCAACTGGGTAGGTGCAACGGCCACCACAGTCCCCCGATCGGATGGTTTTTCTGATTGGCCAGTTTTCTGATCATCTGTTTCTAGTTCGTCTTCGTCGGCGGGTAAGGGGTACTCCTTGAGTTCCAGGAACATTAGTTCCTCGGCCGTCTTGTGCCGATGTGTGGGTATGGGCGGCGAGATGGGATATTCCACACTGTTTGCCTGCAGAGTTGGAATTGGTGGGGAGAGCGGTGCAGCTACGGGCTCCTCAGGTTTCTTCAAGTGTGAGGTTTCTGCTAGTGCTGCAACTTGTACTTCCTGCTCTCGAGGTGTTTCGAGCTGAAGACTGAGCTCGTGTTGCTGTTCCATGGAGATATGGCTGCTGTTTATCAACGGAGAACATTCTTTTGGCACATGCTCTTCAACTGGTTCCTCCTGTGGTTTTTCCTGCCGTTGGCATACTTGAGAGTTTTCTATATTTTCTTTTGGTTCCTCCCGAAGCAGTTGTTCCTTCTCTTTGCATTCCTGTGACTGCTCTTTCGATTCATTCGACTCTTGAGGTGGATCAACTGCCTGTTCTTCCTGTTCTTCAGGCAATTCCGTTTGCTTTTGGGGAGAATCAACTGCTGGCAATTCCATCTTCTCGTGCGCCTCTGGCGATCGCTTCGGCTCGGTAACTGATGGCAAGGGCTCTTCCTGCTGCTGGCATTTTTCTACAGATTTCTCGAGTTCTTTCTCTGCCAGCCGTGCAACATCCTGGCCAGGCATTGAGTGTGGTTGCTCCTGCTGCTGCTGCTGTTGTTGCCCAACGAACAGCTCTTGACCCATTCCGGTTGGCAATGCATCCAAGAGAAATTGCTGCTGCAGCAGTTGATGATCCTCTGGACCCAAGACATCCTTTAGCATTTCCATGGTCTCATTGATTTCGTCCACATCCATGGGCTCGTAGCTGGTGTTGTGTAAAATACTGCCAGCCAGTGGATCACTGACTGTTTGCTCCAGCTGCTGCTCCAGCACATCGTTGAGGGCACTCGAATAGGCCTCCATTTCGGATGGATCACAGGAGAACTTTTCGCTGTTGAGCGACATGCACTCCACAAATACATCCGCATCCGATTGGTCCGCTTTCAGTTGCGCTGCAAAATGGCAACAGATATTATGAGATTTTTCTCTCAATTGATTTTTAATCGGATATCACTTACCCTCCATTTCGGCACTGAGTGGAGCCAGCTCTGGGATCTCCTCTTCATCGAACATGCCAAATCTGGGAGCCGTTGGCTCTGGCTCCAGCTCCTCAGATGGCGGCTTGATCATTGCCGTAGCCAGAGCCTTTTGTTTATCCAAACTCGACCTGACACTCTGCTTCACTGCCAGCGGACTCATCTGCGGAGAATGGAGAAGATTTTTGCAATTAGGTGCATCAAATCAAAGAAAATTAATTTCTAATTTCGTGTGCATCGCGTGAGGCATGAGAAGACAGCGGCAGCAACAACAATTCCTCCTCGAATGAAAAATTATGAAAATAAACCATAGAAAAATCAACATAATCCAAACAATTGGCAGACGAAAATCGTAAACAAGTCGACATGATGATGATGTTGATGGGATGATGATGGGATGGTGCAGCAGCTGCTTTCAGATTTTATTAGGAATTGTTGACACATTGAAAGAATGATCCACAGGGGTGCAAAACAGGGACAGGGAACACGACCTGGTGACAGAAATAGCTGGCGTCTGGGACCAGAAAACAAGATGCCCTTCACCTTTGCAAGTTATTAAAACAAACAAATCTTGAGTGGATTCTATTGAAATTTAAAGCAATGAAATTATGAAGCATGAAGCAGAAACATTTAATGCAGGAAAGATCCTGGTGTTTAATTGATTAAAGATACTTAAAAAGTCTCTGTGGAACCCATTCAATATTTGACAATATAGGCAAATCATTCACTACTTCCACCACTTCAGCATGGGAGAGCACACTCAACCCGTACGTACGCTGCATATAGCCATCTAGCAGCCCCATCCTCAACCCATTCTCATCTCACCAACGGACAAGCAAATGTCATTAATTTAAAAAGCCACAGAACGTAGACGTAGACGGGGCAGTGGCAGTGTATCTGGGTCGTTGTCGGCTTTTGTGCAATGCGAAAAAGAAAATCCGTACATGCCGGCAGCGGGACCGGGTCCGAGTTTTGTCTACTACTCAGGGCCTTGATGCAATATTGTAAACGCGAAATTTAATTAGAGCGCAATACGATGATTACCATCAAGCGGCAAGCAAGGTTAAAGTCAGCCGGGAATGGGTGGGAAAAAATTGGTGTGTGGCGTATGATAAATTGGGATTTGAGCAACGTATAATTAAAGCCAAATGGAATTAGGGGTAATTAGAGCTACGATGGGGAAGCCAATCAAATGGAAATCCTATTAAGGAAAGAATTCTCTTTAAGGAGAACTCTCAAGAATTCTACAAAATGTGTGGAATTCAAGAGAATTTTGACTACAACGCAATAGTCCACCGTCCACACAATATTTTGGCAGAACAATGTACGACATACCTCCGCACTCATGGCCTGCAAATGCTCCATTTCGTGGGCACTAACTTGGCTCAGGTTCACATTGATGTCAAGCAGAAGCTTTTGAATGGTCTCCCTGCCGCTGGGCAGTGGATGCGGAGCCGGATCCGAAATGCCCAAATCCAACAGATTGCTGTGATCCTCTTCCAGTTGCAGCAAATCCTCTGTAGCCGAGTCCAAGAGTTGCTTCAGATCCGTGTGGGCAGCCATGCTGGCCCGTGGTTCGGAGTCCGTCGACGACTGAATGCCGTTACTGGTGCTGCTGGCGTCTGTTCGGCCCAAGCTCAGGGGCCGTTTGATAATGTTTGCGATGAAATCCATGCCGGAGAACTCGCACAAAATGTCTCAACGCACGATTAACTTTCTCGAGACGTTCACGGTTTACGGTTCACTACTTTGCACTTAATTCCATAAAAGTGCTCAAATTTCAGTGATTTATTTTCAATACATGTTCAACATTCTGATGTTCTAATATGTGAGGACTTGCCTACTTTTTCGATTGTTATTTTTATTTATTTATTCTATTTTTCGTATATATATTGAATAATAGCTGAGATTCTCTGGCGACCTGGCGCCGCGTGTGTTTCTCGCTGGCTACTGCTCCGTTCGGGTCTGTCTTTGAAATCAATTTAAAAATATTTTCGTTTTCAATTTGCTCAGCGTCGTATATTTCAGTGCATTCATGTGTGTATTTGTGTGTGTGTGTGTGCTGAGAGAGAGGAACAGCGCTGACTGGTTCGAGTGGCATCCACAAAAACGATCCGGATATGTGTTTGGGTCTCTGGTGATTTTTCAGCCCACATGGGCGATCTCCTCATTATCAGAGTGCTCGTCTGCTCACTGGCTCCTGTGATCATTAACTATCACTGAATGAACGTGAGGATAAGCCCGAAAGTCCACATCCCATTTTACAAACACTCTGCAGCATTGCCGATCACTTAACTGACGCGAAAGCACGTGGGGGCGAACAAATGCAATTCAATTTATCTAAGAATCATAATTGAACTCGTACAATTCTATTGATTTCGTTAATGAGTGCAATTCTACAGCTCAGATGGCGAACCGTCTTGGGGGAATTACAGAGGCAAACTGAGGCCTAGAGTCAGACAAGACTCAGACTGAGGCAAAAGTGCAAAACAATGCAAATACTTACACCGAAACATGGAGAAAGAGGGAGCAAAAATAGGGCACCAAATAGCGACCGCGAGGCTAATGAATGAAAGTGTTAAAAGACAGTCAGTTGCTGCTGGAGAACCCTGTACTTCCCACAGTGTGTGTGTGTGTGTGTGTGTGTGTGGATGTGGATGCCAAGTGACATGCAATCCCATAGCCGGCAGCCGCAGCGGGCCCATTGTTGCGCATCGTGCACTCGAGGAAGTGCTCCACATTGCTCCACGGCTGACTTTGCATATTTTGAGAGAAACGGAATATCACATGATGGGACACAGACACCGACGCAAACCCTGATCTTAAGAAGGGGCGATGCGATGCATGACAGGTGACAAGATATGTAACTGAACGGCGCAGCGCCGAGTGGAACCCAATCAGGAAATGAAGTATAACGAGGAGCGAAGCTATAGCTTGGAATGTAATTCGAATACTCTTTGGCCAAGGCATTACATATGTTTCCCAACTAAAGCAAGCAAATGGGGAAAAGGCAGGCAGCTATAAAACATAAATAGACTATAAATAGCCGAAAACAAATGCAGGCAGCGACGACTGAAATGTGGGGGAGTCTGCAATGCATTCATATTCTCCTTCCAGAACGACGTTGGTGGCAGAGGGGAGACACTTTTTGATCGCTTGTGTACGATGACCTTTTGGCAGGGGCTGGGAGACAGCACCCTTGAAGCATTTACCCTTCCAAGAGAATCACAGATCCATCTGCCAGATGCACAAATCCCGAGAGTGCGCGCTTCGTTAGCCGTATTTATTTTGGTCTTCACTTGGGCCAAGTCAATTTTTGGCACGCTTTGCCAGCATCTGGACTCTGTTTCGCCAGCCCACCATGCGAAATGTCAAGAGCACATATCCCCGACCGAATAAGATGCGGCCAAAATGGGCAGATTGTATTAATGGTATCTCTCTGTACGATGAATATTCATATTGCATACCAGCGTGCCTTGCCAAGTGTCCGAGTTCACTGATGCCTTGCCTGGTCTATTACCCATTGAGGGTGTACGTATTTTGATCACTGGTAAACGTCCGAACGCTGCCAGATATGGAACACACTGATCGAATGGGGGACGCAGGCAACTCCTCCAAAGCAAAAGCGACAGCTGCCATAAAACTGCACCAACAGAAAATATACTACTAGAAGAACGAGAGAATTACTTGTAGCAGACCGAGCATATGCAGGGCGGCGCATGGTCACGTCACGGCACAGAAACCAAACAATGCCAATTCGAAATTGCGGAGGGGACGCCGACTTCGACGCCGACGCCTTAATGAAAGAAAGTGAATATTTTTTGGCTAAATCGGTCGAAGGGACACGCCCACAGCTGGCTGAAGGCTGCCACTGCGCATTGCCTTACCTTTGTACCGCCATCGTTTTTGTTGATCTCCCGCAAGACACTGCGGCTGCCGGGACCCAAGCCCAAGCTATTGTCGGCCGAATTGAATTCCATGGCATATACTGAGCTCCAGCGTATTCTTATTTACAAAAGACGTTAAATGAACTTTGTATAACAATAATTAACAATTTATTTAGCACGATACGGTACTTTGGGACGCTATTTAGTTTTTTTTTTTTCTTTTGACAAAATGCCGCTATTTAGTTAAAATTTATTATTTAGACTCACTCGAAAATATACCGCGGAATAGGGTTGTCAAATATAGATTAAAATATCAATATATCGATATTTATTAAAATAAAAATATTTTTAAGTCGTGATATTTTTTGACAAAATATCAATATATTCATATATTTATGCGATATTTTTTTATATTTTAATTTCCGTAACTAACCACAGGATCTTAATAAATATATATAGGGTATCATGTATTTTTATATGTATGTATGTGACGCACAGAAGGAAATGTTCCGACCCCATTAAGAATAAATAATCTGTTAGTAGTAATAATCAGCATCAACCTCTGGAGGATTTTCGTACTGTAAAAAAATCTGTGGGTGTTTTGTTACTGAAAAGAATTATGTACGTAAAGCGAAGAATAGTTGAATAAGTCAAGTTAAAAACACAGAAAAGTGGAATAAGGATTTACGATGTTAAAAAAAATTGTAAGGATTCTGTGTTCTGTGTGGGAGTTATTTATTTCCGATGCGCACAGAATTGAATTTAGCAAATAAGTACAAGCAAAAATATATCAAATATATCGATATTTTTGCAGTGATATATTTTATATTATTTTGAAATATTTTCCAAGCAAAATTCATCACCGATATGATATTTTTTAAATATTTGTCAACCATACCTTTAAAACGTGCTAAGCAGTGAATCGTTAAATATTTTCCTCGACTTTGATGTTCTATTTGATATTACTAGCTAATTAGGACTCTAAGCGCTAAAAGTGTAGTTTTATCCGATGTGGCAATCAATTCTGCACAAGATTGGCTAGTTTGGACTTCCTTTTATTTGGAATGTTTTTAAATAGTCAGTTGGCAAAGTCTATAGTCAAAAGTATATAAATTGTATTTTTAAATAAATGTGCCAATCGATATCTGATTACACCAAGTTCAAGTGAGACTAGTGAGACATTTTGAGGACAGGGTTGCCGCTTTGTGCCACTAAAGTTTGGTTCGGTTCGGTTCGGTTCAGTTCATTTGATTCGCTTTGCGGTTCAAATAGGCAGTTGCTAAAGAAAAAAATACGAACGAGAAAAGAAAATTTGCGATGGACGCTTGCAAGAATATTATCGAAGTGATGCTCAACAAGGTGCACGCGGCCTATGCCTGGCCCTTCTACAAGCCGTTCGATGCTGAAATTTTGGATCTGACCGACTACCACGACAAAATCAAGAAGCCCATGGACCTGGGCACCATCAAGCTCAAAATGGAGGACGGGCATTACAGCCGCGTGCTTGAGTTTGCGAGCGATGTGCGCTTAGTATTCACCAACTGCTACAAATACTATCATCCGGTGACTGATTTTGTTGGCATGGCCCAGAAGCTGCAGCACGTCTTCGAAGTGCTCTTCGCCGAAATACGCGACGAACCGGTGCCCAATGTGGTCCACGACACGCACACGCAGGGCAATACGCATCATGGCGAATCGGACTTGCAGGATTACTACGCCAAGATCAAGGTCCTAGAGTCCAAGTTGGACATGACCTTTTCCAAGCAAGCTCAAGGCCAAAAAGAGAAGCAACGATGAACAGACGCTGGTGGTCAAGAAGGAGATTTCTGACCTGAAGGCTGAGTTGAAGCGTCTCCAAGCTGTCTCCAACGAGAAAGAACGACGTAGACGTCAACGCATAAGTTATGTAAGTAATATTTCTTCACCATACCTTTACATACAGAATTAATATTAAATTATTCCCTCGCTCAGTTGCTAGACCAAATGGACCTGAACCTTGAATCTTCTAGTAACTCCGAAGGAGATGTTGTTTAACGTGAAGGTGAACTGCGGAGGACAGAGAGTAAACAGTAGTAGCAGAGATTCCATAGCGATTGGATTGTGATCCCAAGGTTCCTTTAATGGATCGGTGTAAATGCAGCTCAAGTTTGGTGGCAAAGGCAACCAATTCTGGCCTCAAAATCATAAGTAGAGCCTTGGCATTCTTCTCCTTTTGTAGTGCAACGCCAGATTGATAGTTCCGGAATCACGGCGGTGCTTTCTGGAGGTCTTGCCAGAGTGTTGGCTACCTTTGGAATAGACTGAACGAGGCTCACACGAGGTCTTTGCCAAAGACAGAAAGGCATCCATCGACTGGCCCTCAGCCCTGCCGTCCAGCTTTAGATTTAAATGCACATTGACAGGAGACTTGCGGAAACCATTGAGCAGGCAGTGGATGGCATCCACAGCAGCTCAGCTGACATGTTCTGAGCACCTACCTTCTGCAGCCATGGCCATCAATTGGTTTGTAAGTCTGTAAAGGACCGAATGAAGCAGGAAGAAATATTCCCAATAGAACACAGAATATTATTTTAGACTGCATGGCCTCTAAACTAATGGTATACCAATGCGAATTCAATCACAATGAGGAACTTTTCTTAGCCAGAATTTATTCCGCATGACCATAGAAGTTGAATCAGTTGAATAGATAAAACTGATTCAACTTCTATTCCAAATTATATAACGCGTTTATTGAAAACGCTGTGACGGCTGTGCTGGTTTGTTGTTTAGAAGATCTTAGAACATCCTAGACAATCTTGGGACCTTTCTAAGGAATTTACACAATTTCTGTACACTTTATTGCAATTATTTTGGAAATTGCTGAAACTGGAATGCTGAAAAATAGAGAGAAACGGATTTATTTGATAAATCCGTACAATAACAGCGTACTGTTGGCTACTGATTTATCTATATGTCTGCGAATCTTCACTGGATCTTCATCATTTTCTCTAACAGCCATGTTGTTGCAGGGTTGCATTTTTTATTTTATATTCCATAAAACTTGAATGAAGTCTTTGCTTATTCTTAAAGGTAATTTTTGTATGGTTCTGCCTGCTTATGTCCCTCAACAGTAAAAGTTTGAGTTACGTTCATTGAATTTTATTGAAATTTTGCGAGTTAATACAAAACCGAAAATCTAAATTATTGCAATTAACATTAAAAACGCCCGCTCACCGTTACAATGCCACTGAAAACATGTTTTAATACTATGGTTAACTGATTTTACAATTACTAGACGAGAGTGTCTCGGTTCTGTTCTCGGTCTACAAAAATGTAAAATAATATATTTAGTCACATTTAAAATTGCATAAATTCTAGACAAGTTTAGATGTTATAGTATGTCGTAAATATTTTTGTTTGTTTTGGGAGAAATTCTCATGCATAAAATGTTTTTTGTATTTCCTCTGTTTTGTTTGTTTTATATTTTTTACGTGGTTGTAATAATTTGGAATTATGCTTTATATGTTTTAAATTTTTTATTGCATTTGCATTTTATGTAATTAAATATATATAACGTACATCACAGCAAAACTTTATAATTTTTTTTGTTTTGTTATTATTATTGTTTTTTTATTATACTATAAATATATTTGTATGATAAGCTTTTGATTTTTGTTTGGAAAGTGTTTGGAAAACAATAAACCAGAAGGAGTTTGATCAAAAAGAACTATTGATGGAAACACGTAGTTGGTGCTGGAGATATAGAAATAACTGAAGAGGTACTCGTAAATTGAATCCGGATAGAAAGGAAATTGTCATTTGTGTTCTATATCTGTTTCCGTTTTTGGTTTAACTTGGTTGATTGAACTTTTATTATAGTATATATGTATGTATACTCGTAAGTAAGTATGTCAGTGCACGTACAAAAGGTATTCAATTCATTGTATATATAATTACTTCACTTTATCGTAACTTTCTGTTATTGTGACAGAAAGTAAAGTTTTTTATTTAATTTATCCTCCGTTGATGTTCCTACTAATAAAATTCTAGAAAAGCACAACACCTTTACAATGGTCTTTTGGAAATACCATTCATTTATGTAGATTAAAAATAAATACACACACATTTGACATATACAAATACTAGGTATCAAGATTTCTGTAGTGCATAGCGTTTACAAGGATTTGCGAACATTCTTTTGGGGCTGCGACAAGGTTTGGGCTGTGGAGTGATGGGCCCGGCCCCGAAGTGCAATTCGCCCGGCGCAAGCAACATGGAAATGCACAACAAATGTGGTTTACTGCTCCTAAGAAGGCTATGTATGCACGTATGTATATCCCCATTCTCACAAAAAATCAATGCTATTCATATGTGTACAATATATACTCGTATATGCTATAAAAAGTTGAGTTAGTTTCAATGGTTTTTTCGTTTTGTTTTTGTTTAATACGAATGGAGGGCAGGAATCATTTCAATTTACTTGTTATTCTGGTTGTTTTGTTTTCCTCGTTTGGTTTTACATATGTTTAGCTATCATGTCAATTGGTTATGTACCACATATGTATGTACATGCATGCGTATATCGATCGATAGATGGATAATTATTGTATCGTACTTGTACATGTATGTATATTGGTAAAAATTGTTGTTCGCTCTCCGGTTTTCGAGTTGAAAGTTTTACAGTTGAGACAGGCTAGTGCGCGTAGTTTGCTTGAATCGTATATCAATTTCAGAAGGAAACTCTCTATGTAAGTACTAAACAGTATCTACATACTCATATATGTAATATTTTGTTTTCTTTATTTTGTATACGATATTCGTAGCTATGCATCTGATGCTCGGCTCAGTTTGGTTACGTTGCTGTAATTTAATTGTTTGCCATTCTAAAAGACAAGTCACATTGATTCAAGGAGGTTTGGGTGTAGAGCTACAGACGTTACAGTTTAAAGGCAAAAGTATTTACTACGGAAGTGTTTTTGGGTGAGTGAGGAGAACGGTTCAAGTTCCCACCCCCGGAGAAGTCCAAGTTCGATTACAAATAATTGTGTAGTTCTCTTAGTAATTGCATTATAGTTACGCTCACATCTACTACAAGTACTCGTACATTTATCAAGCCCACCAATATACATCTACTTATGCATGTTTTTGCTGGATCATCTCTAAACTGTCTGCTAAATTCATATTACGGCGTCTTCCATCCGGCTGTGCGTGCTTGTATATATACTATGTATGCATGTGTGTATCTATATATTATATTTATATATATATATATATATATGTATATTTGCTGAAACGTTTGTCGTCGTCCGCTCATCTGATTTAGTCGATTTTAAAGATTGCTTATATGTTTCAAGGTTAGTTGCTTCCATTTTTAGTTACTTATATTCTCAAACAGTAGAAACAAAAATATACATATCTATATATCTATATTTGTTGCTGTTTTTTTTTAAGGATATTTTCCATTTCTTTTTGTTTTGTTTTGTTTTGTTTTTGCTTAGTGCAAGAAGAAGGACTTCTTCAGTGGGTTCAGTTCGTACAATAAGTAGATATAAAATGCAATGCACTATATATATGTATATGTATATGCTTTTTTTGTATGTGTAAGTTAAGAAGAAATATTTTGTTAATAAAAACTAGAAACTAAAAATAATAGTTATAGTACACTCGAAATGTAATGCATGGAGAGAAAGCAGCAAATATGCAAGCCAGACTCGAAAGCAAAACACAAAAAAAATCATATAAACAAATACAAATGTATATATTCCTTGTTGCATAAATATTTATATAAGTATAGAGTCAGCAAATTGTGTGTAGGGACAATTCAAGATTTATGTACCCAGGTTCTAGCTCAGCAATGCCCGTCCCATTGGGAATATTTGAACGCATTTCGTGGACGTTCGAGACATTGAGAAACCAGTTCCTAATTTAAGTATACATTTAAGATTGTTTTGGTGTTTTAGCGGGGGAAAAGGAAAACCGTAGCGTGTGGCAAAAGGGCTAAGAAATATCTATTGAATTCATTATTCCAGTTACAGATACAGATACAGATACATTTTTGTACAGTGCATTTAGCCTGCTCTTTCTCTACACGCACACTCCGCATATACTATGTATATTAGATGCTTAAATAGTTGAAATCTTGGTGGTATGCATAGGGGTTTTATTCTTATACAATTGGGTATTACCATTTACTCACATACAAACTAACGTCTATGAGAAGCTATTGAAGAAGTGGCGCGTGGGGCGAGGCATAGATCGGGAGACTGTAAGAGCTGAGGGGAAGCGAAAGTTGGTTTTGGCAGTTGGTTTCGTTGCGCGTTACATCAATTAAAGGCGGGTGTGTGGCTTCTCCACCTACTCCCACTCCCACTCCCACTGCCACTAATTCTCATCCATTCCGGAGTGGGAGCCGCAGCTGGGGCTGATGGCGTATGCATTTGGAATACGATTACGGGTATGGGCATGCGCATGCGTATGGGTATTGGCATTGTTATTGGAACACCAGGCCCATGGACGAGCTCCTAAGCTGCTTGGCTCTGCTGAGGATTGGCTGTAGTGGCTGCTGCCGCACCGGGATTACTGGTAGCAGTTGTGCTGCTGGCAGTAGCCTGTGCCTGAGTCTGCTGCTGATCGGTGCCGTCAAAGTAATCCGAGGCATTGCCACGGCAAATGGGGCAAGTGCGATTGGACTGTAGAAGGCGATTAATCTATTAGTTGTTGTCTCCGAGCTCTGATGACAAGCTTGAACTCACCCTTAGCCATTTGTCCACGCACTTGGCATGGAACTCGTGGGAGCAGGGCAGGACACGCAGAAGCTGCTTCAGCTCGAAGTCGCACATGCAGACCACACATGAAGTTTGATCGCCTGCAAGAAGAATAAAGTTTTCTAGACAGTTTCCTCACTGCATTTGCTGTACCCTTACCATTGTGCACTTCCGGATTGTATTTGTAGCTGGGCAGCTGATCGATCTCGTTGCGTGTGAGACCGCGTGGCTTGGCCTCTCCCAGGCGCTCGGCCAGACTTAGCAGCGCCTCGTAGTTCTCCGTCTCATTGGTATCCCCGGAGCTCAGATCGTGTTGGTTGTATGGCGATAGCGGGAACATGGCCCTAAAAAAGAGACGTCACCCACAATTAGTTATTCGTGAAGATCATTTAAGCCGGCGTAAACCTACAGGAAGTTGAGCAAGAAGCCCGGATTGATGATACCGGCCGTTGTCTGTATTTGCACGGGCGCCTGATGGGCGGCCAGTGACTGCGGCGGCAGGACATGCCGGTGTCCATGGTTGGCGGGCCAGAAGCGTGGTATGCGCCGATGGGGCGGGAATGTACGACGCTCCGATGAGATGATGATCTGCTGCGGTCCAGCCGACATCTGCGACAGTTGTCCAGCGGCCGCGGCCGCTGCCGCCGTGGAATGTAAGTGGTGAGTGGCCGCCGCAGCGGCAGCCCCGCTAATTGGCGTGATGTGAATGCCGGGCGGCAGCTGGTGTGGATGGGCGTGGGCATGTGTGTGCGCGTGTGCGTGTGCGTGGGGGTGCGCATGCGGTCCTGGAGCTGGTCCGGCGCCTGCTGCATGGTGCCCGTCCATGTGGTGGGCACCCGGCGGGTCAATGGGCGTCAAGTTGGCCACGGCGATGGCGGCAACGTCTCGCTGCTGCTGCTGGGCCGTGAGCGTGGCCTGGGCCAGCATGTGCTGGGCAGCGGCAGCAGCGGCGGCCATCTGGGTGGGTGTCGGCACCTGGGTCACCTGCATGGGCGTGGCGGCGGCCAGACCGGCCGGGGCGGCGGGGAAGGGCTGCGTGTAGACGCCGTGCAGATGGCATGGGGCCAGACGTGCCTGTGCTGGCATCGGGTAGGTGCAGAAAGAGGCCCAGAAGGGCTCCTGGCGCAAAGCCAGGCTAACGGGCACCTGGTTCAGGTTGAGGTCTACCATCAACGAGGCGGATGGCGGCGGTGGCGCATAGCCCACCGTCTGCTGGTGGCTGGGCGGCTGTGGCGGTGCCTGCACCTGCTGCAGTATTGTCCCCACCGAGCTGCTCGAAGGTCCTCCGCCGCCTGCATTGCCACCCGGCATTGCTCCATTGCCCCCGAGTTCCCAAGGGGAACGCTGCGGATGCGACGGCTGCTGCTGTTGGGTCGCATAGGGCTGCGGCTGATGTTGATGGTGGTGCAGCTGGTGGTAATTGGGCGGCTGCTGTTGCGGCTGGTGGATCTGCTGGGCGTATTGCTGCTGCCCCGTGGACGTGGCCACATCCCGCAATCGCGGTCGACGCAGTGGCGGACTTCCCTGCTGCATCTGGAGAGGGTCACCAAATATTTTAGTGAGTTTATTGCGAATCTCGTGTCAAAACTCACCTGGGCAAGAAGGCATCGATGTGGTGGCTGTGCACCGCCCTGAGGGCGGCCCGAAATGCGACGTCGCTTGCGCGAGGGACTGTCCGAGTTGAGGCCAACGGGTCCGTTGTTGAGCGAGAGCGTGGAGCCCGATAGCCCAGACCCAGAAGGCATCTCACCCATTAGGCCCGGACCACCTGTTGATGTAGATGCACCGTTGTTGTTGTTGTTGCTGTTTCCATAGCCATTGCCCATGTGCTGATAATGGGATCCGTTACGACCATAGCCAGTGGCTGGGCCTCCGCCATTGCGCATAAAATTATACGACGATCCCTCCGAGCGATGGTCGGGACCACCTTGATCCAGATTGCCAAAGTGCTGAAAGAGATGAAGATTAAAGGACTGGAGTAGAATTGTGTGCAGGGATAAACCCACGTTATTGTTGTTGTTGTTTAGATTCCTGTCATTGTAGCTGCGCTGATGGTGGCCGGGATTGTTGTGACTGTTGTTCATGGCTGCGGCTGCATTGCTCAGATGGTTATCGGTCATGTGGCGACGATTGTGATTGTGTCCATTGCTGGCGTAGTCCCGCGACAGTGCTGGACACACGCCACCTCCGCGACGATAGTTCATGTAATCGGGTGGTCCGTTCACATTACCGTTAGCGATGCCATTTCCATTGCTGTTACCAATACCGTTATTACTGTTGATGTTGATTCCATTGCCATTGCCATTGCCATTGTTATTGCCTCCGCGTTGGTTGTAGCCGCGCTGCTGGTGGTGACTGTGACTGTGACTGGGTCCGGAGGAGGAGCCCTGTCCCTGGTTGTGGCTATTGATGGGTGCGGATGCAATATTAATTTGATGTTGTTGTTGTGGCAGCATTGACGACGAAGACGACCCATAAGGAATTATATCGGTACAAGAATTTACATTCACAACATCAGTAGGATTACTATTTGTTGTTGTTTGTGGATTGGTTGAATTGAAAGTTGTTGCGTTTGTTGAATTTGAATTCGAATTCGTTCGTGTTAGCGGGAGGGATTGGCGATTAGTCTGTTGCTGTGGTTGTGGCTGATTGTGTTGTGGATTGTGTTGGTTCTGATGTGGGATTTGTGGATGATATTGATGTGGATGTGGATGGGCATGATTCTGACTACGAATGGCCAAGAAATTATGAAGTGGATGTGGATGGGAACGGGCAGGACTGATGGGACCAGTGGCAAAGGACACTACAATAGGCGAGTGACGTTGGTTGGGTGGCGAGGGCGAAGGTTCCGATGCGGGACCAACAGTCAGACACAAGCGGGCGGGATTCAGTCGGACCACGGACACGGACATGTGGGTTTGTGCCCCGCTGCTGTGGCAAATGTCGTAGTAGTTGACATGCGGATTTGGATTCAGATTAGGAATTGGATAATTGGGAGCTCGGCTGCTGTGGTGGTTCTGTTGTGTGGCTGCTCGCGAGCCGCTGTTGTGGTGAGTATTGCTACTACCGTTTGGCGAGTATGTTGAGTATGCGTTCGAGGGGGGACGGTAACTGTTATACTGAGGTGGGGCAGGGTTAGTATGCGGATGGATTTGGGACTGGGACTGAGACTGAGATGGAGATTGAGGGTGCTGGTGATGAGTGGTAGTGGTGGTGGTGGTTGTGGTGGTAGTGGTGTGACCTTGACTGTGGCCGCTGTGGTGGTGATGATGATGCGCTTTGCTATTGTTATAAATACAAGTTCCGCTAGAATTACTTGTTTGTACATCGCTGGATTTTCGATTTAGGTTTGCAGTTGCGTTTAGATAATATGTAATACATATAATACGTATATAGAGAGTATAATATTCGGTTTACGAGATACAGTTGAAAATGGTTCAATCAAATCAATGCAGTAGCAGTGTGTGGTAGTATAAACACAACCCATATATAGTTATTTTGTATGCATATACATGTACAGGTAGTAGGTAGTAGTAGTAGTAGTAGTAGTAGTAGTAGTGTACATATGCAGAGTGGTAGCCACACACATATACGTTATTTATATAGTTTTTTATTTTGCAGTTTTTTCGGTTTTGTTTTGTTTTTTTTTTTTTATGAAGAAGAAAGAAAAACGAAAAAGATAAAAATAATATATATGTAAATGGCAAAATGCAATAATTAGATTATTAGTTTAATATAGATATATATATATATTTAATATCAATATGTACACACACATAAATATACGTGGTATAGCGGCAATGCGTGCATATGCAGTCGAGTCTACTACGGCGGAGTAACAGTAATAGTAACAGTAATGGTAATGGCAATGGTAATATGTGAACTAGAGTATATAGCATATTTATTCCCGATACATGTAAGATCCAATGGCCGATGTCTATATGTTCTGCATATGCACGCATCTGTACTAAACACACACCATATGCATTTTTAGTATTAAAAACAAATACGTACGTACTAATTTGCTTTCACATCGTTTGCTTTTCTATTTGTCTTTTTTGGTTGAATGATTGGTTTTAAATGCATTTTAGATGGAAATTTTGTTAGTTTGCTATTTTATTTATTTATTTGTTTTTCTGCTTTGCTTGAATGCACACTACGCTTTTACCAAAACGGAAATCAAAACAACAAAATGCCAATCGCACACTCTCTTCCGTACGAACGGAACGGAGCAGAAACAGAACGGAACACAATTGAACGTAACGTAATGTAACGACAACCTGAACGTAAGACAACGCTTTTGGCCGGGCGCACTAGCTAAACACGAGACGAGAGAAAATGTTGGATACGTACGAGAATATATGTATGTATTTTTTTTTTAAAGAGAGAGAGGTATATATATATATATATATGTATATACATATATATAGAGAAATAAGAGAGAGAGAGTGCTGGTCATGCTCCAAAACTATACAAAAGAGAAACGCAAAACGTAAATAAACTGGTACAAAAAGAGCTTGTATATGTACTATAGGTAAGTAAACTCGAGCCTTTTCAGCCGTGTGCGCTGGAGAGAGGTGGATGGATGTCCTCTGCATAACGAGTCGTAGGCGCAACCGTAACCGTAATGTAACCGCATGCGAATGCAAAGCTTTGACAAATACTTAGCGGGGGGTGAGAACATATCCGAGTGATCGGGGACGCTATCTATACAATATGAAAATATATATAGCTATACACATATATGGCACGTGGCAAGAGAGATAAAGATGGAGAGAGAGAGAAAGAGGGGTGGGACGCTGGTCAAAGGGGAACGTAGGCGTGTCTAAGCGCCAAACATAATCGTGTCAACGGCAACACTTACGGACTAGATGCAAAAGCTGCAATTGCGATTGCAACTGGCTATAAACCAAATACAAAACAGAGTAGAATGACAAATCATACAGAATACAGAGTACTGGATAAACAGAGTGTGACAAAGACCAAAGACTAGAATGCGTTACTGTACACAGACACACACGTATACGTATACAAACAGTAGAAGAGTAGAGAGAGAAGAGATAATTGCAGTGGAAATAATAATGGGGGAAGGAAGAAGTAGTAATGTGTGTAAGAAATGCTCGAACGCATGTACTAAGTACTACATATGTATTTAAAATAGAAAAAAATACATATGTTAGTTGATTTGTCCGGCACGATTACGAGTACGAGTACGAGTATTGGTACATAAGTTGGTAATTTGTTGATTTGCACTGTTTAGGTTTAATTAAATCATTTCAGTTGGTTTTGGAAGTTCTATTGGGTACATATAAACTGTTGGTTAAACATTCTAAGCCGCAGTGTGCAAAATGCAAATAAATAAGTAAAACATTAAGCTGAGTTTGTTGATCATTTCGGTAAGATATTTATGCATTTCCGATTCGGATCTCGGAAGGACTAGGACTGGACTGGACCTACTGCAGGTAAGCAAATTACATCAATCAATCCATCAACATATTAAGTATGTACTTAGCTATCAATCAAGAAACTCAACTAAAATGCATATCATTCATAAAATGTTGAATTGAAAAAAATTACAACTATTTACGGTACGGTTTGGATAAAGAGGAAATTTTGTAACTAAATTCATACTTGGCTTGCACTTTTTCACGCTTGCATTTCATATAAGTAAATACGATTAGTATGCGAATCTGTTTAACATTTTGTTCCGACTGGTTGCTTTGTTTGATTCTTGTTGCTGGATAGTTTTAACGTATAGCATTGAACTTGAAGCGAAACTATGCGCAAAACGAAAATAATCTTAACCAAATAATAAATACATGTTTATGTATGTATGTATGTATGTAACGGTAATTCAAACAAAATCAGTAGGGTGGATTCGAGTGGGCCTGTGGTTTGGGTTTTGGGATCGTGACTGCGATTTTAATGAAGTCAGAAAGATACTCTTGGGAAGAATTACAATTTCAGTGTTTAAATAAAGAAGAGTACAACTCGGTAGGAGAACCGTGTAGGTCCATTATGGGTACATGGTAGTACATAGAGCAAACAATTTGCAAATCAAATAAATGCCCATCCAAAAGCTTAGAGCTTTCGCTGCTCCCATATGTTGTGTTTGTATGTTTGTATATTCAGTTAGTTCCCTCTTTTCGGTGATGCATGAAAAGCACTTACACATGCACATAACCATATGTACCGTTTATTTTGTTTCAGCTGGCTACGCTCTTTCCCCTCGAGGTTCTTTAGCATGTTTCCGCAACCAATTTTAGATAAATAGAATAACTTAGATTTAAAATACGTATTCTACGGACGAGGCTGCTAACTATTTTGAACAAAGCGAACATCTTATGGCGGTAGAGTGATTGTGGTACCAGCTACCAAAACGAGACAGTCAGTGTGAAGGAGAGAAAGGGATTTCGATGGCGATTAAGGTTAGTCTCCTCCCCGGAGGCACACTTGGCAGTCAAGGATGCTGGATAGTGAATAGTGTGAGAAAGGTGGAGAGGGAGAGAGAAAAATAGGGAGAGCATGCTGGTAAGTAGATACTTATGTATGGAAGTCCGTCAGGCGCGCGCTTTACTTAAACTGAATAAGCTTTTTGGAGAATGAAATGACTACGAAACTGAAGAGAAAGTTCTACGTACAAATGTAATAAGTTTTGGTCGCCATTTTCAAGTGCTTTTCATGCATTTTCTTGGGGAATTATTTTGGTTTTTTCGGTATACGCAACATTGAACGTTCTTTAAGTGGTTAAAATCGAAATAAAGAGTTTCTGATTCTGTTATTACGATATCTTCTACGGAATTTCACACTTTTCAAATG
The DNA here is from genome assembly GCF_900245975.1 of Drosophila guanche. Taxonomy (NCBI): domain Eukaryota; kingdom Metazoa; phylum Arthropoda; class Insecta; order Diptera; family Drosophilidae; genus Drosophila; species Drosophila guanche. The sequence continues at coordinate 6,950,682 of NW_022995749.1, read as the reverse complement.
CTTGTATTGGAGTAGAAGCGGTTAGAGAATTGTACATACGATTACATTTATTTAAATTTGAAGTCAAACAACAAAAAAGAACTCTGTTCTTGCTGTGGTGTGTGATCGATCGTGTGTGTGTGTGTTGTGTGTGTGTGGGTAGGGGTAGGGATGGTATGTAATGTGAATGCAGAGATATGTATGTATGTATGTAAATACAACGATAATTAGTATTCATGGTAATTATGTGGATTAAATGTGCCAATCTCGACGAAGAACAAAACACAAAATGTACAGTACGCAAGAGAGAACGTAAGAGAGTTACAAATGATCAAGAAGTAACAGTAACGGTATTTTCATTATTTTATGTGGCGCCATCTGTGATGGCGATGCAAGCTTTTGTTTATTATTTAGTGCTTCGAAAATTCAACGGTTAGGACCAATCATATCTTTGGTTTGCTTTGATTCAATTTGAATTTTACTACACGCGATATTAATTACAAAATTCTCCCTTTAGCCTAAAAGCGATTTTCGATTTTGATTCGATTTCATTTTAGGTGTGGTTACGAAGTAGATAGATAGAGATAGAAAGTAGAGAAACTGTTCTAGTCGTTGGGAGGAGCGTGGTAGGGGAACGAGTTACAAGGACATGTTTTGTTATTTATGGCAGATCGAGGCATCGAGGATGGGGATCGAGGGGAACTCGGGAGCGGACGGGGGTTATTTCAAATTCGCTTTTATGTCACTTAAAGCTAACATAAATTCGACCGATCCTCGGGATCGAATCGAGTACAAAATATCTAACGCAAGCGCCTCTCGGCTCTTACCAATTTGAGTTTCGGCCGTCGATTGCATCTTTGTTATTGTTGGCGTTGTTGATGCTGCTGCCGCTGTTGTTGTTGATATTGTTGTTTCCGCCTGTTTCATTGCCACGCCCCATCACATTGATATTGCACCAGGGACTGTGGCCCGGCAGAAGGCTGTTGCTGTTTGATCGCTGCTGTTGCAGCTGCTGCTGCTGCTGCTGCGACTGTTGCTGCGAGTGCGGATGAAGATGTGGATGGGGATGCGGCGAGTAAAGCATTCGTCCGCCGCCACCGCCGCCGCCACGATGTGAGCGGGCCGAGGAGGAGTTGCGAGAGAAGGGCCGACGACTGCTGCCCCCATGATTGTTGTTGTTGTTGTTGTTATTATTATTGTTGTTGTTATTGCTGCCACCATTGGCATTGGAGTTGAGCATGACGTTGCGCTGCTCCCAGAGCTTCTGGCTCCTCGAATATGGTTCGACGCCTGCGATGGAGTGTCCGAGTCCTAGTCCAAGTCGACCTGACCTATTCCCCACTTACTTGTGTTTGTTTGCTGCTGATGTGTCTGCTTGTTCTGTGGCGTTCTTACTCTTTTTCGACTTGCAAAACCAAACTTGCTTTTGCTATATTTACGCAGCCTGTGGGGGGTGTAGAAGAAAAGAGGAAACCGCTTTTACAGTCAGCTGAGCTCGAACAGTTACTTTTTTGGTTTGGTGTTTGGTTTAATTTACTTTTGGTTTATTTGATTGTATGTAGGAAGGTAATCTAAGCCGGACACCCGCGCTCCAGAACAGAAAGCAAACAACCAACAAGCCAACATGCTCAATAAACAAAACATTTATGGTTCTCTAGTAGGCAAAATACATACTTACTTACACATGTATATGTATGTAAGGATAATAAAATATATACGTATATATTTATATATGTTTGTGTTTGTGTGTGTGTGTGTTTATGTGTTTGGCTGGCTATATGTAAATATGTAAATATTCATTGGAATCGTAATAAATAAAACAGCAACAATTTTCAGTTTCGTTCAACAGTGTAGCTTTAATATATTGTCAATTATATGGAACTGAGATGAGATACGTGCGTGGTTAGTCTTTCAACTAAATGTATACGAGGACGGACCCGAGACTTAGGTTGGTTACAAGTACGAAAACTAACGATCTCTGGGATCGAATCGAGGTACGATTTAAACGATTTTTACAATTTATCCGGATCTTTAGATTTAAAATTAGTCAGTCTTGTGTTGAGGTTGGAATATTCGAGTAAATTTTCGTTATTTCCAATTTTTAGACGTTGCTCTTTCCCGAACGAATCTAAAAACTTCGTTGTTCTCGCACCCTTTCGTTTTCGTTTTCTTACTTGGATCAAAATGTCTAATCTTCAGTCCATTCCCGTATGTACATACATACATACGTATATACGATATTGATATATGAAAATACATTACGATATATATATAGTAGTTAACAGTTAAACATATGTATGTGTTTGTGTAAATGTGAGTAAAGTAAGGTAAAGGGGTACTCCTTCTGAGATAAGTGTGATAAGCAAGAACAACAAAATTGTACACTTTCAGTGATTCCAGTTTTTGAGTTGTTAAACACGATAACCTATCGTTAAGCGCTCCCCCTCCCATCATACATCATACATACGATATTTATCTCTATGGGTGTGGATGTTGTGTGCTTACATGAACAAGTGTTGGTTGTAAAGTAAACAGAACAAATTATTAGTGGGGACAGTGGAAATGGGTATTGGGTTGGTTTGCTTCGGGGAATATGGATGGATGGTCAATGGGTGTGGGCAGGGTGGCAGGATGACTGATTACAAACTTATCACTTATCGCTGTGTAGGCGGGGCAGGGGGCAGTTAGTACAATTGAAAGAATCCAGATCAGAGAGCGACAGATAAAGAGGTTTACACTTAACGTACATGTGTTTGCGCTGTATTTGGGTTGTGTGTTGGGGGGATATGTGCTCTATAAGTAGGTAATATACTATGTAAATACTACGCGTAAAGTAGAAAACGAACATGTGCAAAGTAAAAAACAAACAGTGTGACAGAGTTGTGTAGTTATATTGTAAATATTATATATGGATGGGGGGGTTAGATCGTATTGGAACCATTAAAAAGGAACGTAGGACGAATACAAATAAGTACAGGATGGCTATTCCAAAATGGTACATGTTTAAAATATTTTGTTGTACTTGGTACATAGTCTTTTGTTTTTTTCGTATTCTACGGGGTGGCCAAATGGAAGCTGCAAACCTCTTTCACGCTTTTGGTGTATTTATCACTTCATTCTTTCTTGGGTTTGCAGTTCCATTGGACCATGCTTTATGCTCTTTAATTCTTTAATGCTTTAAAAATGTACAAAAAACAAGCTTACAAACTAAAGCCGCTCTGTCGCCAGTTGCAGTAGACGGTTGATAGATTGGTTGGTTGGTTGGTTGGTTGGTGGTTGATTTTTTGGTTGGTTGAGAGGTTTGTTGGTTGGTTTTGGTTTCGGTTTCGGTTTCATAGGCAGTACGAGAACTATGCGTATACATATATAAGTTGGCTAGTCAGCTTGAGCTTTGGGTGTTGAGTAGAGGTTGAGGTGTGTGCAGTTTTTAATTCAGTTTTGCAGTTTGCTTTGCGGTAGTTGGTCAGTGAGATTGAGATACAGATACAGCAATGACAATGTCAACGGCAAACGGCAACGACAACGGCAACGGAAATGGCGGTCTTATGTGCTACATATGTAGTATGTATTTAGTATACACTTCGGTTTGGTTTAGTTGTTGATATTTCAGTATCGGTTTGTTGTTTATTTTTACATGTGGATATATACGAGTCGAGTCAAAAAAACACTTGATGATCGGTATTCATTGAGAGACGTGTGTGTTAAAGAAGCGGGAGCACGTCTGGCCACGGCCGTTAAAAATGCAAATTTACCACCAAAACCAGCAATAAAATATTGTATGTATGCTAAAAACAAAGAAAATAAAAGTAAAAGAAAACATTTGCTATTACATTCGGTTGAGTTGAGAAAACTAATTACTGGGATTCTGATTTTGGACTATTATTCTTGTAGTTTTGTTAGCATTACAGTATGTATGTACGAGTATATGTATGTAGGATAATATTCAAATATATTAACTATATAAGCCTTGTTTTTAATTGCGGCCAATGAGTAGCGAATGCCAATGTTATATAAATTAGATGTAAGAAAGTAGGCAGGGCAGGCAATAAATACATTGTACAAATGCTGGACTATTATGACGATTATGGTTGTAATTGTGGTTCAATCCGTGTGACTTAAAGAACAGACCGGCGGGTAGAGCTAGAAGTGCGTGCGACTGGAGCGAGGGGAACGAAAGTGCTTGGGGCAGGGTCGGTCTCGGCTGGACGAACGACAGAGTGCCAGTGCCACCCCTCCCTCCAACACTCTTAAAATTAAAACAATAAATTATACAAAAATATATACATACATACATACAGACAAAGTATTCCAGAGTCCGGACTCCGGAGCCCCACCAACGCACACACACCAGCAAAGGCTATCACAGACGGACGAGAGCAAGAGCAGCTGGAGAGCGGTGAGAAATCCAGAGAGCCCCACACAGACACACACTTGCACGCACACAAAGAAAGTAAGAGAGAGAGAGAGAAAGAGAGAGGACACTGGTGTGCGTCGTCTCTTGTTGTTGCTATTGCGTAGTCATGGCAGTCAACTTCATCGACGACTGCTCTTTTTTTTCGTTACACACATTCGATTATATGAATATGTGAATATGTATACTATGAAAGCTCGCTGGCTGGTTTTTTGGCAATTACAATAGCGTTTCAAAATACGATGATGGGGCACATTGTGCCTGTGTCTGTATATCCAATATTCTGCACATATTCATATGTATGTATAGCATATATGTTAATATTGGCTCCCTATCAAAACATGTTCACGACTACACTTTACACACGCACACACACATTTGTTGATGGGGCCAGAAAATAAATAATATTACACACCAGACTCTAGCGTAACTAATGCCAGCCCGAGCTCGCTGAACGCAGACAAAGACGCAAATGCTTCTTTCTCTCTTGTGGCTGTAGCTCTGAGTATAGATATGGATGGAAAATCGAAACTCTGTGTCCAAAGTGCTCCCCCCGCAACAGAGTACGGACAAAATCAACACAAGTTCACACACTCACATTCACATACACACACAAAGTGTGAACTCACAATGACAACCACTTCGTCACCAGCAGATAAAAAATAAGCTGGCATTAAACAATTGCGTTTTATGTAATTTCACTACATACATACTTTAGCAAAGGAGCACAATTTATATTACACAGTACCGCAACATAAATTCGATATTGAATCCAAATTGCACTTGATTAACAAAGAAATTTTCTATATTTTTTTGGGAGTTTACCTTTTCTCGACCTGACCAGTGCGACCGCATTTTTATCGATAAAATATATCGACAGACCCTCGGAAATATACCGAAATATTCCCTTGCATTTTTTAAATATACGAAAAATATACCGTGAATATACACATTTTTTCTCGATTTTGATGTTCTTATTATATTACCAGCTAGTTAAGTATCTCCCCGCTAAAACTATAATTTTATACGATTTATCAATCAATTCTTCACAAGAATGACTAGTTTTCGCGACTTCCTCTTGTTGAAATGGCTACCAAACTAAAAAGGTCAACCAACAAAAAGAGCATAAAACGTTACGTGAGTGGGAACGGACTCCCATACAATTTATGTTGCCAACGGTAAAATACGTAATTGTAGATGGAATTCAACGTTATAGACATTTGGACATTTGATTGAAATTCCCATGTTGCAGGAGAGAAACTTCTCCAGGGACATTTGGAAAACATGCGAATACCCTATTTTATTGAATATTGAATACCTTAACAGTTAATATAATAGACCGATGTAATTCATTAAATCTAGCATTATATACCGATGTACCGTAAATATATAAAAAGGAATTTAAAAATATATATATATAGTTCATATAAATGAAAAAAATAGTCTGAAAAGTGTTACGAACCTGTTTTGGTGTTGGGGCAAGGCCGGCTAGCCAGTCATCCCAGGGCTGAGTTCTTCCCAGGCCCCCAGGTCGCACAACAAACCAACTGTTCGGACATCTCGAACAAATATCAAAAAACAAACGATAATTCAAAACAATGCATCGGACTTTACTCTACATCTAACGGACAAACATCTCTCCACCCCAGACGTGGACAAGTCTGAGGTGCCGATGGTCTAGCTCCTACGTACTCTACCTGAGATGCGACTCAGAATACCTCAGCTCTCCTTCCCAAGTGTGGCGGACTTTCTCCATTTCGCCGCTGTGGTCCCCTTTCCCCCCCATACTAAACACGCTAGCACTTCATTTTAAACGTTATAATATTTAAACCAAAAACTTAACACATACTTAACTAAAAATCCCTATACTAATGTCTCGTGGCGCGTCCGCCTATTCCCGACTCTTCAACTTAAATTAATGGGTGGGAATAATCAAAAAAATTAATAAATATAAATAATAAAATAAATATAAATACAAATACTACATTTATATTACATTAATATGGTCGGTAAATATATATGGGGTGGCAAATTAATTAAATCTTAATTAATATAGACAGATATTATTTTTTTGTGTTTTTATATACGCATGTAAATAGGTATGCGTTTATGTAGGCATAGATTAATTATATTAATTGTCGCTGGGGCTNCGAACAAATATCAAAAACAAACGATAATTCAAAACAATGCATCGGACTTTACTCTACATCTAACGGACAAACATCTCTCCACCCCAGACGTGGACAAGTCTGAGGTGCCGATGGTCTAGCTCCTACGTACTCTACCTGAGATGCGACTCAGAATACCTCAGCTCTCCTTCCCAAGTGTGGCGGACTTTCTCCATTTCGCCGCTGTGGTCCCCTTTCCCCCCCATACTAAACACGCTAGCACTTCATTTTAAACGTTATAATATTTAAACCAAAAACTTAACACATACTTAACTAAAAATCCCTATACTAATGTCTCGTGGCGCGTCCGCCTATTCCCGACTCTTCAACTTAAATTAATGGGTGGGAATAATCAAAAAAATTAATAAATATAAATAATAAAATAAATATAAATACAAATACTACATTTATATTACATTAATATGGTCGGTAAATATATATGGGGTGGCAAATTAATTAAATCTTAATTAATATAGACAGATATTATTTTTTTGTGTTTTTATATACGCATGTAAATAGGTATGCGTTTATGTATGCATAGATTAATTATATTAATTGTCGGTGGGCTGTGGCGGGTCGCGCCCGAGCAGGGGTGTGACCAGGATTCCGCGGGCCGGGGAATGGTAATTTTGGCCCATCTACGAGAAGCCAGCCGATACAATTTATGCCCTATGGGTTTTAAAAATATTGAATCTGGGATTCATTTTCCCTTTGGACTGGACTCACTTTTTCTTTCGATTCGGGTAAAAGGGTCCTCTACGTTGGCCGGTCTTTCTTTTTCCTAAACGGTCACACACACAAAACGCACTAACACTGCCGATGTCTATTTTTCCACTGCCGGCATGTTCAGCGTAGCTACTCTACGCAGTCCCCCTTGCTGCAGTTGATCTCATCTCTTCTACTGCCCTTGAACCAAATTCAAGGGCATAGCATGGCATTCTTGAGGGTGTGGGTGAGCTGGCTCGTGGATCCCGCAATATTCCCCTCCTTTACATTCTCCCGCTCTCTCACCGGCACCGTTGATCGCCTTGCCCCTTCGCCTATCGACCTATCAACCTCCCAAAAAATACTACCAAATCTAGTATTTTGCATATCGCTCTCCTTCGAATGCAACAAAAGTTTATAAAATACCTGGAGTTTTTCTTTTCTCGACCTGACCAACCAGTGTAACCGCGTATTTATAGCTCAAATATACCGTCGGAATCTCTATATACTAACATATTGAAGAAAAATACTATGAAGTACCGATATCTTAACCCACTCAGCACCCCTCTGTTTAAACTTGAGTGAAATATCAACGATATTTGAATTGCGCTTAAATGTTTCAAGTTTCCCAATATTCACTCATACACTTGATTTTGTAACTATTTTTGCAAAAATTCATTGCCATGGCCCTGATAGTGTTTAAAAATCTATGGATGAGATTTTTAAAGCCAGCAATGGACTGTGCCGAAGATAGAAAATCTCTATAATTATGTTAATCAGCATTCAAAATAATTAAGACACTTAAACTCTGGCATGCGTAAATGATCAAAGCTTAAAATAAAATGTTGGTCATGTTCAAAAGGAATTATTTCCATCAATGGCAGGAACGATGCGGTGCCAGCTGATGATCTGTACGGTCATTGGATTATTCCCAACATTCAACATAAAATATAACGTAAATATATTTAAAATGTAATCAATTGGACAATGGTGAACCCACTTTACAGGATGCCGTCGTATTCAATTCAGGAACATAGTCATAGGGCCATTCGACGTTACCTTTGATGCCTGTCAGTATTTCCGAAAGCGCAGGGCGATTATTTGTTGTCGGTTCAGTGGTAATTCGATAAGAAGAACCAATTTGATACTGCAGAGTAATTAAACCAACAATGAATTGGGCAGAAGATCGGATACATATCTCTATAATTATTGAAAGCAATCAAAGGCAATTAAACTCAAATAAAGAGTAAATGTTCTCATCCAAATGTAATTTTTTCGCTCAAAACCAGGAGCGATGCGGTGTCAAATGGTGTTCTGTGTGGTCATCGGACTATTGCTAACATTTAACATCAATTTTCAGGTAAATATATGTAAAATACTAATCAAGTGTAGGCTAAAGAACAAAGTTTTCAGGATGCCGTCATTTTCAAGTTTACGAACATCGTCTGTGAGAGCTACAATCAATCGTGGGTCGTGTTCCGATACTGTCGCCTGAAGGCTGTCGGTCGGGACAGGGTTCATCTGAACGTAAATGCGACGATACTTTATCCAGCATATAACATAACAAATCATGGAAAGATATTCAAGAGAGCAAGTGGCTACAAGCCCTGGATTTTGGACACCACTGTGGATGCCTGTCGATTTGTGCGCAAGAATTACGATCCATTTGCCAAAATAGTCTTCAGCCTTTTTAAAAATTTCTCAAACATCAACCACACTTGTCCGTTTGTGGTAAGAACTTCATTTTATACTCAGTGCACTCAAGATTTCTAGTTCTTCTCTATTTCTTGTTATAGGGACACCAAATATTGAAGGATTTTTATCTTAAGCCCGAGCTGCTGATTCTGCCCTTTCCCACCGGCGATTATATGCTGTCTATGCGCTGGTACTTTGGTAAAAGGCTGCAATTTGATACCAATGTGAGCTTCGTGTTCGTGGAGGATCTCATCAAGAGCTAATGGTTGGTTGGAGGCACCTACAGCAGATCCTTGAAGATCCGCAGATGCAAATAATAAAATATAAACTGCAAGCAATTAATCTTCCCATTTGTTAAATATGTGCAATGCGATTTTGTTTACAAAGCCAAAAGATGCGCTTTATGTGAGTAATGTGAGTGGCACTGCTAACCAATTGCTCCATGAATATCTATCAAGAATAATCCCTATGATTCACATCATTTTCTATAATTGAGATACCATCAATCATCAATATGTCAAGCAATGTTAAATGGTATTGTCCACATTTAAAAGACTCTGTCATGCGGAAAAATGTAAATTATCTAACTCGTCACTAAAGTATTACTTATTGAGACAAATAAGATTCGTCTCGATGTTTTTAATAGCCAATAAGGTAAGTTTATAGATAGATAGTCCATCTTGTTGAATCAGTCGATTTCAGACACTATCAACAACTTTAAGTTATAGTATATCCAAATGTACATATGTTCAGATTGATGTATGTATGAGAGAGATATAAGAAAACTGATATGCATTCCGGATCAGAGAATCTAGAGGATCTAGTGAAGGGCAGGTAGCAGGTAGCAGGTAGTCCTGCAGACTATCACTGAAAGGCCACAGATACATCTAATGTATATATGTATATATGTAAGTACGTACATACATATGTACATATTTAGTTTCAGTTATACAAAACAAATTGTAGCCATTTACCATTGGGATGCAGTCCAGGCTGAGCAACAAATTTCAGTCTGAAAACTGCAAATCTATCTGCACTAATCGAACTTAGCTTTGTTTTAAATTAGATACTATCGATGTTCTGTGGAAGTAATTCAAGTAAAGTGGAATGGGATTGTCTGCCATTGAATGACTCTTTCATGCGGCAAAATGTATATTGTTAGATCCGGTACTCAAAGAGTTTTGGGGTATATCTGAAGATACGTTAGGGACTTTTCTGGGAAGCAACGGTTGCAGTGATAAAACAGCTGGAATATTTGTCTTGAGGTGAAGGAAGAACTAAAAAATTACATAAATATTATGTATAAATGATCAATATTATATATATATATATAATAGAACCCAATTGGTTCGGACTGGAAAGTATTTAATTGTAGTTATAGTTAGCGTTGGAATCCGATATGGTAGCTCGATTGCCTCAGTGATAAGCACAAGAATGCGAACAGTCTGGCAACTCCTTTTACGATCATGTACGCTTCGGACGTCCGTGTACCGTTTCTATGGGCTTATCACTGTTGGCAAAAGCAGTGCACCAGATACAAGGAACCAGCACCGCAGCCAAGGCCTGACCAGCCAGTTGCGGATAAAATGTACCACGATAGTCGTCAAACAGCAAAGGGATAAGTGTTTTGACCGGGTTCATAGACGCACCCGTCAAGTTGTTCTACACATGTTGGGAATGAAAGGGTAAAGATTTGTTGTTATTCTGTATTCTTTTCTGCCTTACCCCAGCAATGCCGCAAGCGGTCACCAACAGTCCCATTCGAATTGGGGCCGAGTCCGGGCAGTTATCATTCCGCACATCCCACAGCGCACACCAGCCCAGGACAAGCACCGATGTAAGGATGAACTCAATGGCTAAAAGTTGAAAGTTTGACAGTTCGGCCATTGGGTCGTGCACACAGACAGCCGGATAATTGTGCTCAATGACAGCCGCTGGCAGCATCGCCATGAGAAAGTAGTAGCCTGCCAGGCCGCCGGCCAGCTGACAGGCCACATAGGCCAGCATCATGTCCATGGCTATGTGGCCAAGAATGCAGCAAGAAATCGAGACGCACGGATTGGCATGGGCACCCGAAATGCAGCCAAAAACATGCACCACTATGCACACTGTCAATCCGTATTGAAAGCTGCCCACCAAGAATCCAGCCTCATCCGGAAAGCTCATCGCCACTCCCATGCAGCCGACTATCATCAGAAGTGCCGTGGCGGTAAACTCACCCATAGCCCGAGAGAAAGTGCTTACGTCTAGGATCATTGCGTCTCACCCGTGTCTGCAGTTGAAGTCTCAAGTGTGATCAACCACAAAAAAGAAAACACTGTTCTCAAACAGGAACCGATTTATGTTGAACAACAAGTTCACGGCCTGCCTTATGCATAATTCAATTGGAAAATCATAAACATAAACAAGGGCTCGTCATAACGCAAGGCTACATGTGTATTGCAGTTATTCGTACCAATACCAATGTATTTCAATGTTCCGTTTCTCACACAAAAGCAAAAACAAAGCACCGTTGAATCCACACAAAAGTAAAAACAAAGCACCGTTGAATGCGTGCCGAGCCTGCTGTGGGGAAGACCAATAACTTTTTCACCACGCACAGAGTTGACACAAGTGCTAGAAAGGGATAGAGATACAGCTATCCCCGAAAGAAACTTCTATGTGGTGAAGTGAACGAAACAAGAAAAACTTTTCTTAAAATGTTTCATGTCAATTTAATAATAAATTCGTACAGTAAAATATTTTAAAAACACTTGATTATAATTGAAAATAGTTGAAGTAAATAAATTAATGCACGGGATGAAGTGTGAAACAGATTCAATGATTGTTATAATAATAATTATTTAATGAAGTGGAAAGGCACCAGGAGAAACGGAAGCACAATTAAATTATTCGTCAAGAATCTCGGTTATTTTGGCACTCTCGGCAAACACGTCTGGTATTTCGGCATCATCGGATCTCTCGATAATGCGATGTCTCTCCGCTGCGGCCAGGCACTGGATGGCCACCTCCCGGGCCTTGGCCCGCGATTCGTCCGGTAATTGGCCGAGGCCGCTAAGCAGCTCCATGATGTCCGTCTGAAAGAGCTTCTTGGCAGTCTCCTCGCCGGAATTGATCATGTTGAGTATTACGACAATGCCACGATGCTGCACCGCGGGGCTTGGATTGGCTATCAGTGTGTGGAGTATGTCCAGCCAGCTGGCCACGTTGAAGATCTTCTCACAGCACTTGTCCGAAACGGAGGTGAGCATGGCCAAGGCTCCGGCACAGGCCATGGCCGTCTCCTCGTCCTCATCCTCGCAGAGCAGGGCCAGGAACTTGACTCGATCGTTCTCGCCCTCAAACATCTTGACCACGTCCGAGGACATCACCAGATTGCAAATGCATTGAGCAGCCGCTCGCGTCAGATGGACATGATCTTCCATCAGGTAGAACTCGATCCGGGACACTCCCTGCTCCTTGACGATGCGCTGGCGAACGCTCTCGTTCATGTTGGCCAAGTTGGTGAGTGCCATCAGCGCCTCAAAGTTCTCCAGTGCCGTGCAGTCCTGATGCAGCAGATTCAGCAGCGGCCGTATGACATCGAGCGATCTTTGGCCGCTGAACGCCACCTCTGGGTTGATCGTGATGCCGATTCTGGCCAGAGCCTGGGAGGCATGCCTCTTGCCCTTCTCCGTTCCCTCGAGGGCCATGCGCAGCAGCGCCTTAACGCCTCCATCCTGCACGACCTTTCCGCGCAGCTCCTGGAGTCCACAGACCGCATTCAGCACCCTCGCCATCAGCTCCTGTGAGTTGTGGCTCTCCGTTTTGGACAGCGCACAGAGGGCGGTGGTGATGCCCTCGTTGGCCAGGATCGTGATGCGCTTATTGATGAAGTCCACGTCGTCCAGCTCGTGCTCCTCGGGTATGTGTTGCTTGGCGAACTTGGCCAGCTCGATCATTTCAGGGACCATTTCCTGCTTCTCGTACGCATTGCACAGATTCACAAAGGTGGTGACCACGCCGTACAGGCAGGACTGATCTCCACCTCGGGTCAGCTGCATCAGAGCTTGTATGGAGGCCTGGTCCTCGATCAGCTTCTCCTTGCATTCGGCATCGAGCGTGAGATAGGCCAGGCCATCGGCTGCCCAGCGTCGGATGTCCTTGTCCTTGCCGGGCTTGATCAGGAAACGGCGACACGCCTCGGCCAGCTTGAGGGCTGCCCCGTCGCCAAACGGCCGGATAGCCGCATCCCCGCCACCGTAGCTGCCAAGCTTGCACAGCCCCACCAGGGCGCGCACTCGGATGGCATCGTTTTTGGAGTGGTAAAGCCGCTTGAGTATGTCCACGCCATTCTCCGAGAGAGCCTTGGCCTTGTCCTTCTTGGAGGAGGCGGCTATCAGGCACTCGCATGCCACACGCTGCTGCAGCTCATCCTCTGTGGTGGCCATGGCCAAAATCATCTGCAGAATGCCTACAAAAAGATCGATTGTCAGTTGAGTTGCGCAAACGCAGCTTGGACACCTCTAAGACTCACCCTCTCTGGCGATGATTTGGTTGCCCACATCCAGGGGACCACTGAGCAAGGCTGTTATGGTCACAATGACTCGCACCTTGGACTCCATATCGGGCGAGAGCAGCTTGTCCTTGATGAACTCATCGATCTGGTCCGCAAATCGTAACTTGGCCTCGTCGTAGTACATGTTCTCGTAGACCCTGGCCAGACACACCGAGGCAATCGTCGAAGTGGAAGAAGTTATCTCCATGGCACTCTCGTACTTGTAGTCCTCCAGCTCCGAGCACACCTCCAGCAGGCGGCACAGGCCGCGTATCTCCACCAGTCGCTCGGCCCACTCCAGCGCCGAGTAGTGAATATTTCTGGTGAGCAATTCTATGACGGCATCGCGAGCTGGCCCCGAAATGGTGCGATCCGTGATGCTGTACACCAGGCAGGTGAGCAGCGTGTCGATCTCTCGGTTGTTCTTCGAGCAGAGCTCCTTGTCCGGCTTGGAGTCCGCCTTGTTCTTCAGCCCGGACAGAGCGTTGATGATGGTCTGCAGGCAGTACTGGGCCGTGGCCACGCACTCCTCGTGCTTTTGGTCCAGGACACGCATAAACCAGGGCACACCCAGCTCCGTGAGCACGCCCTTGGTGCGCTCCACGCTGTTCTCGCAAAGCGCGGCCACCACGTACACCATGTTTATGTAGATCTCCGGATCCTTCTCCACTTTGGCCAGCGTTGCCACCTTGGTCACGCAGTGCTCCTTGTAGAGCAGGTCAGCGCCGGTTTCCTCCTTGGCCAGTACCACCAGATTGTTTGCCGCCGAGCGACGCTTCTCTAGGGGCAAGGTCAGGTCGAAGGTCAGGTCCATCATCTTCTTGACCTTGGTCGAGAGTTTGGCATTGCGCGCCACACGCTCCTGGACAATCACATGCAATCTCTGCAGCATGGGCTGCACCGTCTTGTTGCCCGGATCGGCCTTGAACAGTGCAGTGGCGTCGTGGTACGCCTCCTCGAACTTCTCCAGCGATTCGTAGGCCTGGGCGCGCCTGAACAGAGCCTTTGGGTCGTTGGGCATCAGCTTGAGGGACTCTGTGCAATCCTCGGCCGCCTTCTCGAACTTTTCCAGCTTCAGGTAGGCAGCTGCACGGTTCTTGTAGAACACCGGCAGCTCCTTGTGGCCGCTGCCCAGCTTGATGGCGTTGCTGTAATGCTTCACTGCCTCGGCCCACTGGGAGCCCTTAAAGGCCTCGTTGCCTTTGTCTTTGTGGCTGCCGGCCGAGGCTTCGTCGTTACTGATAGTGTTTGTCATAGTTATACAATTTTCTGAATTAAATAAGGATGTGATCTGCACTGATCGTCTTTTATATGGCTAATCACAAATGATTCACGATTTCTCGTACCTTCTGGCCTAATTTTCAATAGCCAGAAACTTCTCGATCATTCACAAGGCGAGATACACACACAGATAAAGGCACGCTAGCGGGAAAATAAAGCACGCTGTGAAGAAAAATTCAACCAAATCGTTCTATTCTATATATAAATAAATTCAAAACCAAAATAGTTGCAACAGGGTGACATTCGCCGGAAGCCGCAGACACAGCTGTTTGGCAGTCAGCTTGGGACGCGGACGTCTATCGGTCTATCGATGCGATTTGTTTTGGATTATGTTTGTGATATAACAAACGAAAAGAATAGCGTATAAACAAAGCGTAGAGCCATGTTTCAGCATGGCCAACTGCTCTGGCGACAACTCTCACGCAATCTCCACACAACCTGCAGCTCATGGCAACTGAACTACTACGATGCCCTTGGCATTGGGAAGA
This sequence comes from Drosophila guanche, assembly GCF_900245975.1. Taxonomy (NCBI): domain Eukaryota; kingdom Metazoa; phylum Arthropoda; class Insecta; order Diptera; family Drosophilidae; genus Drosophila; species Drosophila guanche. The sequence continues at coordinate 6,935,418 of NW_022995749.1, read as the reverse complement.
GGTCCACTCAAAATGAAATCAAGGCCGCCTACTACAAGCTGTCGATGCTCTATCATCCGGACAAGAATCAGGGCAGCGACAGTGCAGCCAAGAAGTTTCGTGACATCAATCAGGCCTACGAGGTGCTGGGAAACTACCGATTGCGTCGTCTCTACGACAAGGGAATAGTTCACACAGCCGGAGCACAATATGCCCAGGACATCCACGATGCTCCCGAGCCCGTGGTGGAGGACGACCCCGAGACAAAGTTCTACAAGTCCCGCTTTCAGAAGTCCAAAGTAGCCGACTCCGAGGGCAGGACGCCTATCTACGATTTCGACGAATGGTCTAGAAATCATTACGGAAAGTCATTCGATCGCCGCCAAGCAGCACAGGCCAAGTACGATCGCCTAAAGACGCAGAAGGAGAACACTCGAGTCTCCACGCAGACGGATGTTGTAATGCTGGCCTTCATTTTTGCCGGTGTGGCCATTTACCTGATGTTTCTCTCCGAGAGTTCCTACGATACTCCAAAGCAAAGAGCCGAAGAGCGGCACAGGCGTGGAATAGAGCAGCAACAGTCGGGGCTACCAGCAACCACCAGCACAACGGGGGGGAAGCCATAGCCAGATGCTCTAGTCCACTGTGTACATAGTATATAATGCTTAAATGTTTAAATAAATAATATGCAAATTGTGTATAAGACTCGCACGGGATATCTTTAATCAAAATTTTCCTGTACGTTTGCGTGCCGTGTACTTTGTGTCCGGACGAGTCTCCAAGCCCTGGCGACGTCTGCGCTCCTTCTTGGCCAAAATCCAGTCTCGTGATTTCTTCGGTGCCTTGCCACGGGCATCACGGCACGCATCGCGCTTCTTAATGTAGTTTACACGACGCTCTTCCTCCGCCGATGCACCTGAAACAGGCAAAACAAACAAAGCTCATGGCGGGTGTCGGTTGTATGCCGCGTGACAGATACTTACCCAAAGCCTTCGGCAGCTCAGCCGCTCCGCCCGTCATCAGCACCAAGTAGTATTTCTTGGCCTTGGCAGAATTGGGATAGTCCACCACCAGTCCGCCGTAGAAGCCGGCCTTCATGGCCTGCGATGTGACCATTTCGATCTGATCGGAGTTCTCCGGGTAGAACTGGAAAACGGCTCGGGCCGTACGCGTGAGGCAGGAGAAGAGTGTGGTGAAGAACTTGAGCAAACGTTTGTGTGGATTGTGGTAGGATTTGTCGGCATTGCAGAGCCACTGGAGCGCCGAAATTGAGATCGCGCCATCGAAAGTGCCCGGCCTGAAGGGCATTCCCTCGCCCATGTCCCCCAATATCACATCACCGGCCACCTCCCTCTCAACGGCAATGTCTAGCATCGACTTGGATATGTCTATGCCGATCCACATGTGTTCGCTGTCCTCCAGAACGCTGCCCGACAGACCAGACCCACAGCCTATGTCCAAAATCAAGCGCGATTCATCGTCGTCGGGAAAGGCCAGCAGTTCCAGGGCCCGCTCGGCCATTTCCACTTGAATTTCAATGATGCGAGTGCTGAAATATGCCGAAATTAGTTCATATTCTGTGTGAAGTCGAAGCAACTTACTTTGTTGAATATTTCTTTGCCTCATTTTCGTTGTAGAACTGCAAGAGGGAGGGAATATGTTAGGGATGAATCTGATTGCACTGCCTTGTATTTGCTCACAATTTCTGGTGGTGCTGAATGCTCTGGTCTTCTAGCCATTTTCAATAATATTTTAACTTATAAACCCACTTTAAATCATAAACCAGCTTACAATCAAAACCAAAATAATACACGTGCAACGATTAAACAGCTGGTCGTTGCCAATCACAGGTATGCGCCGACATTTGCGCACTTATCGCTATCGGTTTAATTATCGTACACAAACACACATATCATATCAGTATCAGTTCGTAGTGAATTTTCGTAGAAAACTTGTGGAAAATGCAATTTGTGATTTGAATTGAGTGTAGTAAATATGTGACAGGTGGAAAACGAGTGACACGTGCAGGCACCTTAAGTGAAACGGTGAGTTGTGCGGTTAAAGTTTATAAATGTTCGTGCAATGACAGCATTTGCATTAAGCTGTGGGTGTGGATGTGATATGTGTGGGAGTTGTCGTCTACATTTGAGACACTGCGACAGACAGCGGCACCAGAGTGTATATTCTTATCTGTGTGGTGTTCATTTTTTCTGACGCTCTACCCAATACGTATGACTAGTGCTAATGCTAATTAGCTGCAGGTGAAAATGCAAAGCAAGTCTGCAAAAGCCACTGTTGATGTATGTACATACACATGTATTCCTAAAACGTGTGTCTGGCTTTGTGTGTGTGAATAGTATTAAGCCGTTAGGCGTGCTCAAGAAGACTAGTGACACAATTTGCAATCGAAACCCGTTATAGTGACCCGTTTACCTTGTGCCGTTTTGTTGCTGCCTCAAAAAAAGCGAAAACTCTTCTATGCTCACGGGAACGGAACAACAAACAACAATCTTCTGAGATAAATAACAACAACAGGTTAATGTTCATCTCTGGCAGGTACTGACTCTGTCACTCTCTCTCTCTCTCTCTCTCTCTCTCTCTCTATCTTTGTGTTGCTCTCTGTTTTGACAGGAAGCTTTTTGGATGGGGCGCTTTTATTTGACACTCGATCAATCACTCTCAAACTTTCGCAGTGCGAACAAAACTGCACTCAAGACTCGAAACTTGCATTTCCCTCGATTGAAGTTATATTGGGCCTTATCCAAACAAATAAGACAAAAAAAAAACAAATTCAGGTTTATTTACTGGACGCTTGTGTGCGTTTTTTGCATATTTATGAGGCAGGGCAGGCACCTTTCATGGAAAACAGGTTCTTTCTTTTTTTTGGCAGCGGAACATCTTTCACTCTTTCCAAGAACAACTCTCAGACGGTTACAAAATTGACGGAACAAGCGACAAACGCGGTCGCTGGCCTCTGGGCTCAACAAGTTTGCCAAAAAAGAAACCCCGATAGCATCCATTTTGGAAACCAGATACAGATACCGAGAACTACCCATCGATGGTCGCGGCTGCTGGGAAGCGGTTTCAGTTGTTCGCCCAAAGCTCCCCAGATCAAAACGTTTCCCGGTCAAACGGTCAAAGAAAGATACTTCCTCCAGCATAATGCGCAGTTGCTTAACGCTGACGTTACTGCTGATGCTCCTCTGGAGCCCGGCGGAGCCTGCCAGTCTGCTGACCAGCTATCTGCCCGCCTCCATGCAGGCCCTGGCCTACTACATCGACCTGCTGCAGTACGAGCCGCTTTCCAGCACCACCATAGAGCCGCCATTCAACGCAAATGGCTCTGACATGGAAGCCAATGGCGGCAGCTCCACAACACCATTACCCCCCAGGCCCACGCCCACGGCCATCAAACCGAAAACCACAACCCGGCGTCCAGTCGGCTCGGGTTCAGGCTCTGGCTCTGGCTCTGGCTGGTGGCAACCGCCCAGTTGGTGGGAGACACCGCAACGAACTTCAACCACAGAGCGCCCCACCTCAGCTCCCACGCCACCACACAGACCGGCGCTGTTTGCACCCGCCTCAGAGCCGGCACTCGAGGGTCATGCCCTCTTCACTGAAATCGGAGATGATGCGGACTTTGACAAGCTGCCCCTCTCGCTGATACGCGACATTCAGAGCGAGGTGCGTCACGATGACTTTACAAATGATGTCGAATCGCTGGACAACTTCCTGCGCCTATACGACGACAACTATGGGCGGGCGGCCTTTGACTTTGAGTCGGCCATGGACCGCTGGAGCACCACTTCGACGGCGGGCAAAAAGCGGGTGCCGCCCACCAAACCATACGTAGACTTTCTACTGGTCTATGACCTGCTCAAGCGAGACGCGAAGGCAGCCAATCTCAGCAAGTACGAGGGCTACTCCGAGGACCTGCTCGAGCAGCTCTCCGAACTGTCCAACGCCTCGGCGGCCAGGCAGCTGCACACGATGTTCCAGAGAATGCTGGATCGCGGTGACATCCAGCGCAGTGATGTGGTGGCTCGTGTCCAGGGCATTGTCAAAGATCTGGGCAATCCCAATAGTGCCACCTCCAAGGCGCTGTCCTTTATACCGAGCATGCAGTTCTTACCCTAAGCCTAAGCGCAACTAAAACCCATAATAAAGTCGAGGAACCTATTAGCCTCTCCCACACCCCCACACCCTTGCACAATCTCCCTGTTGGCGTTATGAATTTGGATTCCAATTGGGTGGGATTCAACACTCGCATTGCTAAATACTTCCTAAATGACTGTAAGTAAGCATTCTTGCTTCATGCATTACTGGGCAATCAAATATCATCAATTATAATAAATAAGTTGTATAATTTCCTCTGTGGGAACTGCAGCAGCGTCTTCAGCCATAAAGCTTTTACAATATATTTATGTAATGGTTTAAAGTGTCAAAAAACAATTTGATGTTCTCTACAAATATCGATGGAAAAGATATTACATATGTGCACATGTATTATTGGCAATTTGTTGCTGTTTCTACAGTTGTACTCTCCCATCAGCTGCTCTGATGCACACGCAAGTGCCTCTCTCTCTCTCTCGGGCGCTATCTCCCTTCCATTTTGTGGTTGTAACGCTCTCTCCTCTCTCAATGGGTGGTTGGTGTTGGGTTGGTTTTATTTTTGCAAGCGCTTTGTCCGCGCTCTTCCAATTTCATTTCATTTACCGTTTTTCTGCGAGTAGCACCGCAGTACCGCCACGCTCGCGTTTAATCTCGTTTATTCTGTTTGCCGTTTGCCGTTTTTATTCATTAAACGTCAAGTGATGCAAACATTAAATTCGGCGGAGAGGAAAATAAAAAATGCATATCCCCTATGCCTAGCCAACGACATCCGACTTGAAGGTTGAAGTTTGCTTTTCTTCAGTGTGCGATGAAAAGAGGAAGTTATTGATTTGTGAGAAAGTTGCAACCTGCAAGCAAACGGGCAAGGCAACATATTGGCCCAGCCAAAGAAAGTTTACTTTTCTTTCATTTGTTCGTTTGTTCGGCGGCTGTGAATGCTGTGAAGCATCACCGAAATGGAAAACCTTAACTTTGCACGCACGCCGCAATTTCTGCGCAAAGTTATCAACGAGGCGCGCAGGTAAGGGGAAAACAACAATATCCAACACACAGAGAGGTAGAAGGGAGGAAGGTTGGAAAGTCAAGCAACCCACCACCACCGTCAAGAAATCACCACCCAACCGCCAACAGACACACAGACACCCTGTACACACTGTAGGTGGACATCTAGCCTCTCTCTGTGGTTTGTTATGGTCTGGCCTGGTCTGGTCTGCCGTTGTATGCTGCTGCACCTTACAGGTTTTACTTGTTTTCCTTTAAGGCCCGTGCCTCATTCTTGGTGACAGTGGGGGGTTGTAGCAGCAGCAGCTCAGCAGCGTCTTATGTAACTCTAGCCTGCAGACGTCAATTGTTGGCAGTTCGGGGTCCTCCTGAGCCAGGCCTCTGCATTCGCTGCTGTGCCCCTTATGTGCGTCACTTGAGGTGACCGCAAACAAAAGCCAAAGAAAACAAAGACGGAAAGCAGTAAACCAAGACAATTCTCCTTGGGCTAACCAAACATCTTGACACCCTTAGGAAATCTCAACGAAAACTACTCATATTGTGGGGTTAATAAATTTAAATTTCGTTGCAAGTTAGTTTCGAATTTGTATCGCTTGGTTCCATATTAACTTCCTCTATTTTCCCATACATTTTTCACTTTATCAAGTTACTTACTTCGCTTCTACTTTGGTACATCGATTGTGATGCATCACATTAACGCTCGACTCGTGGTGCACAGTTGAAAGCTTTAAAAGAGATTAGTAATAGATTGCACCAAATGCGAAGAGCCTCTCCACAGCTGATTTATGGTATAACAGCTCGCACCCATGGCATGCACTAGAGGGTATTCCATGCCGCATGGAGTACTGTACCCCTTTCCTCTCGACAATCCCAACCTTCCATCCTTTCCATTGTCTTTTTTTTGTGGCATAGCACATACCCATTACCCATAGCCGACGGATATATGTAATTTCGTAGTACATGTACTAGCAGCAACGGGGCCAAGAGGCACTCCCAGCCAGTCCCCCTTCCAACAGTTACTCTTCTTTTCATTTTTTTCGAGGGAAAAAGTCTTTGTTTCGTATTAATAATTTGGCTCCTCTTGACTTTGTCCCCATCTATGTCAATGGGCTCTGTGCGCTATCGAGCCCAAGGCGACAGCTCTTTCCTATACTTATCTGAAAGCTGAATAAAAATATGTGTGGGTGGGTGGGTGTTGCCCCATTTTATATCCTATCTGTGGGGGCGGGGTCGGTGGCATGCTTCTGTTAATGGTGCAGCTTGCGTTGAAGCGTGCCAAGTGGTATGCCACCGATATATGCATATAACACAAATATATTTGAATATTTCTTTGGCAGATGTAGGTACACATATGGAAGTCGTCATTCCCGTCGTCACTTACGTATATAGAACGTGTGATGCATGATTTTCCACACAATTCGAAGGCAAGCAGCATCTCATCTCTGTTTCCTTTCTCTTTCTATCCGCTTCGTAAAATACTGCTGCTACCCTGCACTTAAAAGGTGTTTGGTGTTTGTACAGACATTTTCGAAAGCTGACAAATATTTATTCAATAATTGTAGAGACGTTTTTTAGTGGTTGCATTTAAAAATATTTTTACAACAATTTCAATACAATATTCCTTACCATAATTTACCCCGCTTCAGCGTATGCAAGTTGGAGGCTAATAATAATGCTAATGGGTATCCAATAGGTCCACACACTTCCAACCTCTGTTTTGCTGTGGATGACCTAATTGTGTGGACAATTTGTGATACAAATAAAACTCTTTCTGGGGAGGGATTTAAAAATGAAACTATTACATTTTATCGATCAATGTGAATATGTTTTATGTAAATCGATTTAGCAGCTGCTTGATCATCGATGAGGCATACAGTATGGTGGGATAAAGGCCAAGGTTCCATGTACATTCCCACATTATCAAATTGTTTATGAATTAATTAACGAAACATTCCACAATTAATGTACATATTTTGCTTGCGCTCTTTTGCAGATCGTTTATACACACCGCTCCATCCGCTGGGGGACACCAACCAGAGGAGGCATCAACATCAACACCACGCGACGAAATGGAACTCGCCCACACACTGACGCTCAATGAAGCGGCCATGAAGCAGCTGCCCGAGGCAAAGCGTCCGGTGTTCGAGCTGGAGTGGCTGCGGTACTTGGAGAAGTCGCTGCCCCATGTGGCCAAGCACGAGATCAAGGCCAACCAGAAGAAGTTGGTGCAACAGCTCACCGAGCGCATTCAGGGTGCGCCCGGCCCGCCCATGCGGAAGCTGATTGCCAGCGCACTGGCCACACTCTTCTCGGTGGGCGACACCTTCATGCTCTTTGACACGGTGAATGCCTGCAATGACATACTCAAGAACAAGGATGATTCGCCCAGCTATCTGCCCACCAAGCTGTAAGTTCCTAAATAAATTCCCATTCTGATTCGTATTCTATTCCCTGACTCCGCTTTTCCAGCGCTGCCATTTGCGTCTTGGGCTCGATGTACGAGAAGCTGGGCAGGATGATGGGCAGAACCTATGAGGACACTGTCCAGATCCTTATACGCACCCTGAAGAATGCCGAGTCGCAGGCGCGCATTGAGATCATGCACACCCTGGAGAAGGTGAGCGCCGGCATGGGCACGGCCATTGCCAACGTACACAAGGACATCTACAAGGCGGCCAAGCACTGCCTGCTCGACCGAGTAATGGCGGTGCGAGTGGCAGCCGCCCGTTGCATACTCAAGATGATATACAGTGCCCCGTTCCTCTACCAGACGGAGCTCGAGAGCCTGGGCACGCTCTGCTTTCGCGCATTTGACGGTAGCAACTACGAGGTGCGTTGTGCGGTGGCCCAGCTGCTGGGCACGCTCCTGGCCTACACACAGCAACTAGCGGAGGCTGCCCTAAACAAGAAGGCCAATCAGACGGTTGTCCTGCAGGCGGGCAAGGGCGCCACGCAGCGTCTGGTGTCGCTGGACGAGGCGTTGGGCATTCTGATGTCGGGATTCCTGCGGGGAGGAGCCTCCTTCCTCAAGGGAACCGGAGAGATCATCAAGGGCACCTCCGGAGTGAATCGAGAGGTGCGTGTGGGCGTCACCCATGCGTACGTGGTGTTTGTCCAGTTCATGGGCAGCGTCTGGCTGGAGCGACAGCTGAGCGTGTTCTTGGCCCACGTTCTGGATCTGGTGGCCAATCCAAAGGCGGCTTGCTCCCATGTGGATGCCGTCTACTCGCGCAAGTGCATCAACTTCATTCTGCGCTCGACGATCGGCAAAATGCTGGGGGAGAAGGCCCAGACTGCCGCCTGCAAGGAGCTCATCCATCTGGTGGCCAAGCAGATGAACTCGATCGACTTCAATCCGGAGAACGCCAAGGACTCCAACCAGGAGACACTCTTCAGCCAGCACCTGCTCGTGTGCGCCCTCCAGGAGCTGAGCTCCCTCTTCATTTGCCTCGGCACGACGGCCCAGAATCTGCTGGGGGATCAGTCCCTGCAGACGATCGACGCCACCTGCGCCGTGCTGGTGCATCCGTGCGCCGCCGCTCGACTTGCGGCCGCCTGGTGCCTGCGCTGCTGTTGCGTGGCCGTGCCTAGTCAGATTACGCCACTCATCGATCGCTTCATCGAGTCCATCGAGCAGATGCGCTCCTCCCCCGAGGCAATAGCCGGCTACAGCTGCGCCCTTGCGGCCATTTTGGGCAGCGTGCGCTACTCCCCCCTGGGTATACCCCACACCAAGGGCAAGGTGGTCTTCAACTGTGCCGAGGAGCTGCTGCGCTCCGCCTCCCAGAATAGCCGCATGTCGCTGCACCGCACCCAGGCCGGCTGGCTGTTGATCGGGGCAATCATGACCCTAGGATCCCCGGTCGTCAAGGGTCTGCTGCCGCGCATGCTGCTCCTGTGGCGCAACTCCTTCCCACGCTCCAACAAGGAGCTCGAGTCGGAGAAGGCACGCGGCGACGCCTTCACCTGGCAAGTGACGCTCGAGGGCCGTGCCGGTGCCCTCTCTGTGATGCACAGCTTCCTGCTCAATTGTCCGGAACTGGTCAGCGAGGACATCACCCGACGGCTACTCACTCCCATCGAGAGTGCTCTGGCCATGCTGGTCAAGTGAGTACAAAGCCGATCTCTGTAGGTGCAAGTGATAAATAACTAATAATGTTTCTCCCTGCAGTTTGGCTTCTGTCCTTAAGAGTTATGGCACCCAATTGAAGGCTCCGGCGGCAATGGTTCGTCTACGCCTCTTCGAGACGCTGACGCTGCTGCCGCCGAATGCGTTGGAGGCCTCCTACACGCATCTCCTTCGCATGCTCGTCTCGGAGTTTACGCTTTCTGACAATGCGGCGAACACCACCAACTCTCTGCTGCGCACGCTCTGCCATGGCGATGATTCCATTATACTGGGCACCTGGCTACAGGAGACTAACCATCGCACCATCGAGGATCAGGTGGGTTCTCTGGTACTCTTCCAGGGTTTCTGTAGGGCTTCCTGTAGGATATCAATTCTGTGTTCCTGGTGTGCTAACAAATCTCTTTCCATTGAACCCTTTCTCCCTTACTCTCTGTAATTATGCATTCCCAAAGATGGAGCCCAATCGCAAAGTCGATGGCGAGCATGTAAGTGGATTGCGACAATCGATGCACGCGTTCAATCGTTTGTTTATAGTTTCTTGGATCTCCGTATCCTAATTGTTTTGTTTTGCGTTTCAATTTATCTTTTTGCATGAACACATATTATGCTCCGCCTCAAAGCTTTTCTAACTAATTGCTTTACCAGCAATGGTTTCGCTTCGATATGGAAAGACATCAGTTTTTCCATGTCAGCTCTCTTACCTAGTTGTTCAAAAATAAGTTTAAGATAATTAGTTAAGATCAGTGGAAGGCCCTTCTTGAAACCGATTTAGTACAAAGCTTAGTTTATTGCCAGCTGATCCAAAATGTACGTGACCAAATGCAAGTAAAGCTTAAATGTGGTTTTAGGCGATGCATCGTAGAGCTTTCATGTATGTGAGGATGCGCACTTTGTTCACAAACATGCATATTGGATCATAGATGAGGGCAGAATGAGAGAGACATAGCTGAAAAGCTCAAAGCCCGACTGCCCATCTAAACCGATTTGATATTCTGTTAATCATTGAGATTGTATGAGTGAAATGAGATTGTAAGCGTCACACTTACACATGAATCAGTGAGTCAGATGCATCGACTTAAACCACCTTCAAAATTAAAGCAAAAGATAAGAAGAAACAGAGCGCGAGCGCAGCTTGGTGCTGCTGCTGGGCGACAGCGAACGAAAGCGAAATATCGTGAGAGCTAGAGCGTGTGAGTAGCTTAATGTAAGCGAACGAAGAAAAGGCATTGAATAGATAACGGTTCCGTGTGTATGTATGTATGTATGTATGTATGTAACAATATTCCTCTACAGTGGGCAATGCAATGAGAAAATTAGGTTATAAAATATAGATTTAGGAGCTAATAGCTAGCCTAGTAGCTAGATTAAATTTAATTAATTTAAATTAACAGCTCTCTAACAGAGCCGCTGCCGTGATTTGATTCGGTGTAAAATCGAACGGAAGGAACCAATTATTATCCTTCTTCTTTACTCATTACTCAGCATATAATATTTTGCGTATTTTTTTGTTGAATTTACCCACCGTTTTGGCATCAAAAACTCGTTGACTAATGACCCCCTCTGTTTCTGTTCATTAGCTACAGCCGAACAGTGCGGCTGGTTCGGGAGCCCTGGAGCACGATCCCTGCTGCCTGTACCGCCCCAATTGGTATGCGCATGAAAACAGCGGCGGCAGCAGCAGCAATTCCGGTCATGGCGCTGGAAACTCTGGAGGCAGCGGCTCCGGAAACTTGCAGCTGATCAACAAGGCTCAGCAGTGTCCCGGCCCCCTGCCACTGGGCGTGGCTGTGATCGACATGTCCGTGACGCTGTACGGTACCATCTTCCCGAAGGTGGCGAACAAGCATCGACTGCAGATGCTGGAACACTTTGGCGAGTGCATCAAGCAGGCGAAGAGCAGCCGCCAGGAGGCGGTGCAGATGAACATCTTCACGGCACTGCTGTGTGCGCTGAAGAATCTGACGGACAGCAAGACGAGCCTCGGCCAGGAGGATGTGCGGAGGAGTGCCACAGCCCTAATTGTCGCCTCGCTGACCAGCGCCAACTCCACCATACGATGTGCGGGCGGCGAGGCTCTGGGAAGGCTGGCTCAGGTCGTGGGCGACTCGCACTTTACCGCCGAGTTGGCCCAGAACAGCTTCGACAAGCTCAAGTCAGCGAGGGATGTGGTCACACGCACGGGACACTCGCACGCCCTGGGCTGCCTGCATCGCTATGTGGGCGGCATGGGCTCCTCGCAGCATCTCAGCACCAGCGTGTCCATTCTGCTGGCCCTGGCCCAGGACAGTGCCTCGCCTGTGGTGCAAGTCTGGTCACTGTACGCCCTGGCCCAGATCGCCGACTCCGGCGGTCCCATGTTCCGCGGCTATGTGGAGGCGGCGCTCACGATGTCCCTCAAGCTGCTGCTCAGCGTTCCACATGCCCACGTGGATGTGCACCAGTGTGTGGGCCGTGTGGTCAATGCCCTGATCACCACCGTGGGACCTGAGCTGCAGGGGAATGCTGCCGGAGTCTCTGCCATGCGCGGCTCCTTCCTGTGCTCGGCCGCCCTGCTGCAGGCGCACGCTGATCCCCTGGTGCAGGCCGAGGCGATCGGGTGTCTGCAACAGCTGCATCTGTTCGCCTGCAAATCCCTGCAGCTGGACTCGCTGGTGCCGACGCTGGTCAAGATGCTCGCCAGCAACTACTTTATCCTGCGAAAGGCGGCAGTCTCCTGTCTGCGTCAGCTGGCGCATCGCGAGGCAAAGGAAGTGTGCGAGCTGGCGCTCACCATAACCCCGGAGCAGTGCCCAGACCTGGTGCTCACGGAGTACGGACTGCCGGGGCTGCTCTTCTCGATGCTGGACACCGAAACGGATGCCGAGATGCTGAAGAACATTCACGACACCTTGACCTCCATGCTGCAAATGCTGGCGGCGGATAATCTCAGCTCCTGGCTAAGCCTCTGCAAGAATGTGCTCACGGTGGCCGTGGAAGGAGGCCTGGCCGAGGATAGTCCACCCACAGGGGGAGATCACGTGAACAAGGAGCACACGTCGGGGCAGGAGGAGGAAGACGATGAGGAGGAGGAGTATGCCGACGATGTGACCGAGTACAGGGCAGAGGAGAACACCTCCACGCATCCGGCCGTACAGCCCCGCTGGCCCACGCGCGTCTTCGCCTCCCACTGCGTCCGGCGCATAATCTCCAGTTGCGAGGCCTCCAGTCCTATGCACTTCGACCTGCTGCAAGCCAAGGAGCAGCAGATGATCAAGTCACGCGGCGACTACCTCATCCTTCACCTGGCGGAGCTCATTCGCATGTCCTTCATGGCGGCCACCTCCGACTCGGACCAGCTGCGGCTGGAGGGACTGCGCACCCTGCAGGAGATCATCGATCGCTTCGCCAACGTCCCCGAGCCCGAATTTCCCGGCCATCTGCTGCTCGAACAGTTCCAGGCCCAGGTGGGTGCCGCCCTGCGTCCCGCCTTTGCCACTGACACGCCCTCCCACGTGACGGCAGCCGCCTGTGAGGTGTGCTCCGCGTGGATCGGGTCGGGAGTGGCGAGGGACATCAGCGACCTAAGGCGCGTCCACCAGCTGCTCGTAAGCTCCCTCAGCAAGCTGTACACGAAGACGAACAGCACTCAGCTGTACAACGAGTCCATGGCCACGCTGGAGAAGCTGAGCATTCTCAAGGCCTGGGCCGAGGTCTACATAGTGGCCATGATGGGCAACGGCAAGGCGCCGGCCTCCCTCCTCTCACTACAGTCACAGCAGACGGTCCAGTGCCTAACCGCAGTGGAAGCGGACGGGGAAGTGGATCCGGATCCCACACCCGACAGCCGAGGCGAGAGCCTTCTGGGGCTGGTGCAGCCGGAGCTGCATAATCTGTCCACCCACTGGCTGAACGCCATGAAGGACCACGCCCTGCTGCTGCTGCCGGCCGAGTTTCAGTCGCAGCTGCCGCACGACGGCGGCGCCTTCTACACCACGGACACCATCAACTCCTCGAAGCCGCACTACATGACCAGCTGGCCCCCGCTGCTGTATGCCTCGGCCCTGTGGCTGCGCGACGAGGGCTTTGCCCGGCACCAGGACACGGCCGCCAGCTCATCGGCGGAGTCCAACAACAATCATATAACGCACGGCTCCCTCTCGGCGGACCGCTTCCACATGATATTCGGCATCTGCATGGAGGCCCTGTGCAGCATGCGCAGCTCCGAGAAGCCCAAGAATATTGTCAGCTGCCTGCGATCGCTGCACAGCATCTTCGACTCCACATGGGCGCGCCAGCAGTTGATCAAGAATCGAGCGCTGACCATCGAACTGTGCCACGTGCTGCATCGCCAGATTCTGACGCGCGACGAGCTGCTGGTCCAGCTGCTGTGTGTGGAGATCCTCAAGCAGACCATCCAGGCAGCGCGCGAGGATCTGGACAGCAGGCGGGACGACAACGCCAATGCCGAGGACAGCCTGCAGCTGGGGGAGGACAACTCGATGCAGCCCGGCAGCTCGCATGTGTACGCCGTGCTGGAGGTGTGTCTCTGCCTGTTCGTGCGCCAAATACCGAGCATGAACCCCACTAAGCAGAGTGGTGCGGCGGGCCTGCAGTTGGACTACGCCTACGCCAAGTTCAACTCCACCGCCTCCTTCTTCTCCGTGTTGAGCGACGACAGTGGCCTGCTGGTGGCAAGTGGTCTGCAGTGCGTCGAGCAGCTGCTGGATCTCTGCACGCCACGGGGAGCCCTCACCATACTGCCCACCATCCTGTACATGACCACCAGCATCGTCAAGGAGATAGCCAACAAGTCAGCCATAGACAGCAGCATCTTGGCCAACACCAGTGCCGTGCAGGCAGCACTTCAGTGCCTGCGCTCGGTCTGTGTGCATCGGTGGTCGCGGCAGCCGGACACCGCTGAGGACTGGCAGCAGCTGCTGCAGAGCGCCCTAGCCACGGTCATAGATCTCACGAAGACGGCCGGCGACAACGAGGAGCGCAAGGTGGACGAGGTCACCATGCTGATGGCCATCGCCGTCTTCATTCTCCACACTCCAGCTTCCGTGGTGGCAGCGCCCTCACTGCAGTATCCATGCATCAACCACTTCCGGCAGTGTTTGCAGTCGGAGCATCTGTCGGTCAAGCTGAAATGCATCGAGACCACGCGCTCCATCTTCGCCAAAGCGGAGCTGAAGACCGCCACACCCTACATCCATGCCCTGGCCCCGCGCATCATCGAGTCTCTGTACGCGGAGTCCAGCAAGACGCCGACCAGCGAACTGGAACTTCAAGTCACCCTGGAGAGCATTGTCACAGTGGAGCAGCTGATCGATCTGGCCGAGCCACAGCACCGTAAGTTCCCTCAAATAAGCTCTCAAATAACAGCTGTTTGATCTCTCTCCAATTGGGGCATTCCTGTTTATTCAATCATGGCGAGCTATCGTCTGGGCTGGATCATTTTTTCTTCTGGTTGAAAAAAAAGAATTATTTTTCATGTTTTTGGCATGAACTGCTAGGATCAATACTAACTAATCGTTACAGACCCCTGCCATAGGGAGTTCCTTGCATTTTTAACTATGTACTAGGGCCTGACGATCATTCGTTTATAAAAGAAATTATAACAATATCGCTTTTAATGCGCGTTGGTAGAAAAAATAACTAAATAGATGGAAAGCTTTGAGAACATATTTTTAAATAATTCGTCTGAATTTAGTGTATAGAAACAGTTAGATTTCCGTTCCTCTTATAATTATCAATTTGCTCAATTGACCTTTTATTCTCATTAAACTTTAGTTTTAATTAGTTTCTTTATTGTTTTCTTTATTACGGCTGTAATACGCTTAGGGTGTACACAGAAACGTTTTCGTTTCGCTAGACCTTACATATTTTGTTTTTTAGAACAGGATCACCCTCTGCATAGTGTAAAGCTTGACCTTCCTTTCTCATTTAGTTGACACAAACCCTTGACCGGCATTAGCATTCCATCAACATTTGCATTTGCCGTTAAGCGGCGCCATCTTGTTCTCTCACTCTCCCTCTCTATCTCTCTACTTGAATGCAGCCAAACCAAAAATAATAATATAACAGCACATTGCGAGATAAGAAAAAGAGATTCGGTTATTATATATTTGCTCTCTTCTCTCCGTCTCTTCTCTTTTTAATCAATTCACAAATCATTTAAAACACACAAATTACAAAATCAAAACACAATTAAAACTAAATCCAATTTAAAACCGTTAGGAAACATGAACTTGCTACAAGGTAAATGAAAGAGCACAATCAAAAGAATGCACTTGTTTCATGCCACCCCCTCCACATTGCGTTTCCGAATGGTAAGACAGTTGAGGGGCAGTTTGGGGCTGAGCTCTAAAATGAAATAGTTGGAATATTGCCATCCTGAATATGAATCCTGTCTTTCAGTTCGGAAACACATTGTACTTTAATTGCACACTGAATGTTATTGCACAAACCCATAGAATAGATGATGTGGAACGAATAGCTGTAGATGCTGTACACAGACGGAATCACGCTTTAATTGTTGCATGTTCAATGGTCGTTCGTATTTGTATTGTGGATAGCTGTGGACCCAATGGGGTCGTACTTGTTGCATAGGACAAATGTTCAGTGTCCTCTTCAAGCATTCAAACAATATTAATACCCATTTTCTGGCATATTCACAGACATACAAATGCTGACGTTGCTGGTGCCTGTACTGATTGGTTTCCTGGCCGATCCCAGCCGGCTGAGAGGCGTAGCCAAATACCAGCGACAACTGCACGAGCAGGCCCTGCAATGGCTGCTCAAGATTGGACCGAAATATCCGCAGGAGTTCAAGGCACTGATGGGCCAGACCCCGGAGTTGCGCCAGAAACTGGAGGCAGCCATACGCAGCCAGCAGCAGTCAATTAACATTGCCCAGAAGGCATCGGAAGCCCAGAGGAACGGTCTGCTGGCCAAGCCACAGAAGCCGACCATCAAGCTGAAGACGGACTTTAGCAACTTCCAATGAACATGAACGCGAATCGCCATCAGTTCCAGCTGCTAATGCAATGCTTATTTGTGCTCTATTAGATCTACTTATAGTCTGCTACAGAAATGCTTTGCAATGCAAATTATTAACACGTGCATTCTCCCTGGAGCTGTGCATTTGATCTTTTTTTGGCTATATGTACTCTTACTATAAACAGACACACCACACTAAAACACGCGATGAAAGTACCTACAACTTTATAAATTATATTTGTTAGCTATTATAATGAGTAATATATATACGATGCGATATAAAGTAAATAATAAACTTATAAAGGCAACAACTCCTGCTCCTTCAATGTTTTTCTTCATGTCCTCCTGCATTGGTCTTGCCCTGGATTCCACGTAGGTCTACAGAGGTCGTGGCAAGGTGCAGGGCAAATCATCTAAGAGATGTCTTTCTTTTTAGCGTGGAGGCTCGACGCAGAAAAGCTTCTACATCCGCCCGATACAGTTCAAAGGGCACATGTTGGGCGGCAGGAGCGGGGCCTGGGATGAATTCATTTCTGATGTATTTATACAAGCGAAACGTCCGAACAAATTTAAAAAAAGGAGCTCCCAGAGGTCTTCGACTTTGCGTTTGTTTTTTTGGGCACACAATCCTATTAGGTGTTTTTCTTACGATTTCAGAAGAACGATTATTTTCTATTTCCCTTACAGCCCATTGATATTTATGATCCAATAAGAATTTCGAAATAAAGATGAATATCATAATTGACGCCACATTCGAAAAATTCGACGAATACCAAGGGTATTCAAGGTGCGACGTGCAACCACATTCTTTCCCTGCAATACATGTGTATCGATAGTGCAATCGATTGGTTTTTCAGCCGCATGCGATACGCCTAATCGTGGCTTGCGCATATCTATCATATCTTCTGAACCTGTGCACAGTTTTTTGTTTTTATTTAATTAAACTATAATTTAAGAGTGTTTATTGACTAAGTTGTGCTCAACAGGTTTGTTTAAATTGCCTTTAACGTTAACGTATCAGTGTTCAAATCTCAAACATCTTCAAAGCTCTGATGGGGCTGTTAATTAATGTTGGAAAGATTCTTAATTAAGGTGTGGTTTGGATGTTTGACTAAGCGCAGCTTTACTCATCATGGGCGGGGGGCTCTTCTGAGCAACTCTTTCAGAGGCATCACCCCCAAGCCAAGCTGTGGACTAAACGCTTTTGCACTTGCAAACTTGTATTTTAATCAGTTCAACTAATTATTAATCTTAACACAAACATGCATAAGTTGATTCAATGAAAGCCTACGACCACACCTATCACATGCACACACCCACACACACACAGACACGTAATTGACGGACCTATGATCGGGGAATTTGTTTATATTTCGTTGTTTGTTTACGCCACTAGCGGTGAAAATAAATTAAATTTTAATTTTTCATTCTTCTGCTTATAGCCTCAGACGAATCTCGAACGAAAATGTGCCACTAGTCTGGAGCGAAACGACACCTGAAGTAGTTCCCACATTCGACTCTTGATCTAAACCGAGTCAGTATGTCACTGAAAGGCGGCCTTTTGGCCGGCTTGTTTCTGCTATTACTTGTCCTGGCAACGGCACAGTTGCCTGGAGACCTCCCGAACGGCCAGCTGGAGCAAGGACAGCCCATGCAGCCGAAGCCATATCAGCCCAGCTACAGCAAGGACTACTCGCCGCGCTACAATCCGCTGTACACGGGGCAGCAACAGAATCCGGACACCACGCAGTACGATAATCCCTTGCTGGACAAGCAGAACCCAAACAGCTACAACACGTACTACGATGGCAATCGGCAGATAGGCGCCGGTGTTGGTGGCATCGGTGGCAACGGAGGCCTTGGAGCCAGTAACATAGGCGGACCTGGGAGCAGTCTGGGTGGTGGCGGCTTGGGAGGACTGGGTCCCCAATACGATCCCTTCAATCGAAACAGTGTTGGTGCTGGAGGAGTCAGCTATCGGGACATGTACAGCGACGAGGACAACTTTTGTCCAGAGCATTGGGTGTCATTTAGGCAGACTTGTTACCGCTTCATACGCTCGCCAAAGCGCAACTGGGCGGAGGCGAAGAAGATTTGCAAGGCCTACAATGCGGATCTGCTGAACGTGGACAATCTGGAGAAGCATGCGTTCATCCTCAAGAATCTGATATTGCAGAACCATCGGCAGAATCGCTTCTTCATCTCCGCACGCCAGACGGGTCCCCAGAATTGGGTCAATGACGACAACACTCAGCTGGTGCAGATCGAGGACTCATTTGCCTTTGACGAGGAGCAGCCCTGGGAGAACGAAGATCTGCACGACAACAGATTTCTGGTGCAGAACGATCTAAACAATCGCAATCGCAATCTGAATCAGAACAATCCCAATCAGTTCTACAATGCAGTGCCCGGCAATGTTAATCAACGAAACCAAAATAATCTGCGTGGCTTCATTGGTGAGTAAACAAGAGAGGGAGTCTGCCTAAGCTCTTACTTACGAATTCATTTACGAACTACTCGCAGGTCCCAACCAGCCTTATGGCGACTACGGCTATGCGCGTGACCGCGTTGTCTATGCCTACTCAAAGAAGCGGGACAGGTGGATGTTTATGCCCGCCTACGAGATCGAATTGAATCTTTTCATCTGCGAGTCTCGTGTGCTGTACACTCCGGACAATGTCAACATTAAGCTGGACGATAAGCGGCCCTATCACTATGGCCTGGACATAAGGGACATGGAGCGCATACCCCGTGGTCCGTACTTTGTCAAACAGCCGAACGACACCACCTTCGACGTGAATAAGAATCGTCTGATCAACGATGTGACACTGAGCTGCCTGGCCGGTGGCTTCCCCACACCGTCCTACTACTGGTACCGCGAGGTGTATGTGAATGACACGCTGGAGTACCAGAAGATTGATCCCCTGGCGCAGGATCGCTACACGATATCGGGTGGCAATCTAATCATATACGAGCCCAAGCAGGCCCTCGACCAGGGAGCCTACCACTGCGTGGCCGAGAACAAGTTCGGCCGCATCCGCTCGGAGAGTGCGCACCTGAACTTTGGCTTC
Source organism: Drosophila guanche (assembly GCF_900245975.1). Lineage (NCBI taxonomy): Eukaryota > Metazoa > Arthropoda > Insecta > Diptera > Drosophilidae > Drosophila > Drosophila guanche. The sequence goes on along the minus strand of NW_022995749.1, from coordinate 6,916,143 downwards.
ATCATGGAGTTCAATCTAAAGCGTTCAGCAGAGACCAGCGAGATGAACTGGGGAAAGTCGATATTCTGCGATCCACCGCAGCATTACCCAGAAATTCGCTACTACTGGGCCCGCGACTATTTCCCGAACTTTGTGGAGGAGGACCAGCGGGTGTTTGTCTCCCGCGACGGAGCCCTCTACTTCTCGTTCATCGAGACAGTGGACAGGGCCAACTATTCGTGCACTGTGCAGACTCTGGTCTCGGACACGGGTCGCAATGGGCCCTTCTTCCCGCTGCGCGTGACGCCAAACAGCAACTATCAGGCTCTGATATTTGCCAACACCTTCCCAAAGGTCTTCCCGGAAGCACCAGTGGCCGGCAGTGAGATCCGGCTGGAGTGCGTGGCCTTCGGCTATCCCATTCCCTCATACAATTGGACACGCAAGGGCCTGCCACTGCAGCGCAATGCGTACACGGCCAACTACGGGCGCGTGCTGATCATTCAGAATGCAACGACCAACGACAATGGCGAGTACAGCTGCACCATAAGCAATCCGCGCAAGACGCTGGAGAAGAGCATCTACATAAACATTCAGATGCGCCCCGAATTCACCATCCCGCTAAAGGACATGATCAAGGACTACAACAGCGATGTGACCTTCATTTGCGAGGCGTTTGCCATTCCCGATGCCAACTACACTTGGTACAAAAACGCCGAGCGTCTCGATCCGCTGACCATCAATCGGGATCGCTATGTGATCCAGGACAATGTGTTGACCATCAAGTTTCTGGAGCGGGAGAAGGACGAAGGCATGTACCAGTGCGGTGCACAGAACCAGCTGAAGACCTCCTTCTCCTCGGCCCAGCTGCGAGTACTATCCATGAAGCCATCCTTCAAGAAGCATCCACTCGAGTCCGAGATCTATGCCGTTTACAATGGCAACACAACGATCGTCTGCGACCCCGAGGCAGCTCCGCGGCCCAAGTTCCAGTGGAAAAAGGACGGACAGCTGTTGGGCTCGGGCGGACATCGTCGCATCTTGCCCAGCGGCACATTGATTATATCACCCACCTCTCGCGACGATGAGGGCATGTACACGTGCAGTGCCTCAAACCAGGCTGGCACAGACGAGTCCCATGCACGCGTCATTGTGCTACGTAAGCTCAAAGCTCTACTCAACTCTCCTCGACTCTAGCCAGCAAATTTGTTTTCTATTTACAGAGGAAATACGCTTCATTCAGACACCGCCCCAGCGCATCGTCACCAAGGAGCACGATCTGATCTACCTTCACTGCGAGGCCGCTTATGATGAGCTGCTGGACATTGCCTACGTCTGGAAGCACAACGGGGAGACTCTAAAGAATAATCATGACGGCACTGAGCGCATTGTAAGACCTCATTGATCAGTATTGAAAGCAGAACTAGCATTAACCGCATTATCCACAGATTGTTGACTGGAACAGGTTGACGGTGCACAACACCACCATGCGGGACGCCGGCGACTATGAGTGCGTCGTCAAGTCGGCCGTCAATGAGATCAGCAGCAAGACCAGCGTGGTCATCGAGGGAGCACCCGGCGCCCCAGGCGGCGTTCAAGTGATTCAGATTAGCAAGACGAAAGCGATCATCGAGTGGGTGGACGGAGCCAACAATGGCCGGCCCATCCGGTACTACAACATCCTGGGTCGCACCAACTGGAACCGCACCTGGGTGAATGTGTCGACACATGTGCAGGCCCGTGAAGTCGATCGCTACACATCGCGGCAGCAGGCCGAGGTGGTAAACCTGACTCCGTGGTCTGCCTACGAGTTCAGTGTTACGGCTGTCAACGACCTGGGCATAGGTACGCCCTCGGCGCCCTCGCCCATCTACAGCACGTACGAAGATAAGCCCTACATAGCACCCAGGAGAGTGGGAGGCGGCGGTGGCAAGATCGGTGACTTGACCATCACCTGGGATCCGCTGCTGCCAGAGGAGCAGCACAGCCACGGCATACGCTACAAAGTATTTTGGAAATTGAAGGGCGCCCTTGAGTGGGCTTCAGATGAGATAAAGAAACAGAATATGGGCGTGGCCGTGGTCAACATTCCGCTAAACAACTACTACACCGAATACGAGGTCAAGGTGCAGGCCATCAACAGCATTGGCAAGGGGCCAGAGAGCGAGGTCGCCATTATTCATTCAGCAGAGGACATGCCCCAAGTGGCGCCGCAGAAGCCGTTCGCTCTGGCCTTCAATTCGACCTGTTTCAATGTCACCTGGCAGCCCATTGACATGTCTCGTGAGAGTATCCGCGGCAAGCTAATTGGTCATCGGGTAAGATTCGAAAGGGACTAGGAGTCGAGCTGAATTTATTTATTATACATTTATTATATTATAGTTGAAGTACTGGAAGACGACGCACCAGGAGGAAGATTCCGTGTACTATCTGTCACGCACGACAAGAAATTGGGCGCTAATTGTCGGTCTGCAACCGGACACCTATTACTTTGTCAAAGTGATGGCCTACAATGCTGCAGGCGAGGGACCCGAGAGCGAACGATTCGAAGGTTGTCTCAAGCGAGAACTAGCAAGAGATTTCGTTACTTAATTGTGCCTTTCATTCCAGAACGCACATATCGCAAGGCGCCACAGAAGCCGCCATCATCGGTGCATGTTTATGGCATTAATCCGTCCACCGTGCGAGTTGTATGGCGATATGTATCACCCTCGCAGGACGAGGAGCCGATTGAAGGCTACAAGGTAAGGCGAGCTAATCCCAGCTAATGGACTCTTTGAATTAACTTCTTGTTCCTCCTAGGTTCGCATTTGGGAAACGGATCAGAACATGATCACTGCCAACAACACAATCGTGCAAGTGGGACAGAAGCTGGAGTCGTACATCAACACCCTCACGCCGGGCAAGAGCTACAACATGCGCGTGCTTGCCTTCAGCAACGGAGGCGACGGTCGGATGTCCAGCCCCACGCTGCGCTTCCAAATGGGCAAGACCACGCGCAATGCCGCAATTAGGCGCCATGGCCATAACATTAATACGGCGCTGATCATGAGCGTATTGCTCGTTATCACAACCTTCTTTTACACAAATCACTAAATGTAGGACAAATCAGGAAGCTGATAAGCTTATTAGGCAGTAAGAAACGAAGAGCCGTCCAGGACTAGACAAAGCGCAAAGCTGAATAGATTACACAAACAAACCCAAGAGTCTCGTTTAGAAGATAAAAGGTCAACCAAGCATTCCGTATTTTCTTGAATACCCAAACGTAACGATTTCGAATTGATCACATATATGCACAAACATCAAAACACATATGCATACATATGGTAGCAAGTTAAGAAAGTGACCTTATATAAGATTAAGTAGCCCAAAATGGGACAAAAGCAAACCTTTTACAAATAATTTTTGAACGTATTTTTGGATCTAGCAACGAAGCAATTTTATAAGTGTAAGCAGAAATCAGGTTTCTGATTTTTTATTATTTGTGTCCAATATTTTGTGCTGTTTTTATACCAACAAACTTCATGTAAATGCATTTCCGTCCAATTTTCTTTAAAAAAAAAAACACATTAAAATGTTTTTATTTATTTGAACTTGAGCAACTTTCTGGTTTTATTTATCGGTCATATCGATGACCCCAGTCGATATTTTTTCGGCAAGGGTACTCGTATTTCCATGCAATTCCATCGATGATTATAAGTATTTAGGTGGTATAGTATAGTTAAGGCTGGTAACCAACTTTTGGTTGATATACGATTAGAGCAGCCTCTTCCTGAACAAATCTTGCATCATCATTTTTCTTTTAAGTGCTTCCTTTTTTATCATCTTGACTGGATATCCTCCATTTACTTAAACAGCATTTATATCCCGCGTGTACAAAAAATTCAAAAAACCGTATCCAGCAGTGCAATGGACTCACCCCGTAATTTAAGCTACTCTGTATTGGCAGAAACTGTTCCGACTTGAAATTTTTAATGTTGAAAAAGTCGTTTGGGTTAGCGCCACAAATTGGACAACCTTGAGTGGATTTATTCCCTGTCAATGCGTTCAGAACTTTTCCATCTATTGCAGTTAATTATGGACGGAACTTAACGTAGACGGCTTTCCCACTTCTCAAAATAATTTAACAAAACCGTAAGCTCATGATATTGTCCTTTAACTCCGCATTATCTTTTTTAATTGCGTCCCGCTGCTTGAATCAACAGTTTCACGTTGCGTGCCTATATACCGCTAAATCTGCAGATTATTTATGAGAAATATGGCAACGAAGGCCACCCAACGGTTCTCAATTTGTTAGCATTTTGTAAGATAGTATCAGAATCAAGCCATTTTGCATGCCCAATTTCAAATCGATTTAACTTCCTTTGGCAATTATTCCATTTCTTTAATATTTCGTAGCAAATAATTATACTGTTTGCCGATAACATGGCCTCTTCGGACAAGCGACTTTCAAAATACTCATAATTGCGCCCTCTTTTGCTCTTTTCTGAGTCTCTCCGCTCCACGCAGCAAACAGCTGTGAATTTGCAATTGTTGTTGAAGAAATGCAAAAATGTTTTTATAACGCACATGCAAAGGCTGGACAGTTGGAAACACAAACAAACAACTCGCACAAAGCGCACGCCCACTGGAAGAGAAACCTCTAGAAGATCACATTAACATGGCAAAGGCGAACGGTTGGTGCGGAGTAGAAGTGCAGGGAAATGGTTCCTCAAAATATACGCGCACCACTGAATTGCGGCGAGTCGAGGATAACGACATCTACAAGCTGGCTACAATTTTGGATGTGAATGCCTGCTGGCGAAAGCTTATGTCCATCATACCCAAGGTGGACGTGCAGGCCTGCAGCGCAGCCGGTGCGGTGAAGGTTAGTGCCAACGGCGGGCGCAAGTACACAGCTCAAGACATAAGCCTGATTGACGGTGTGGCGGAGAGGTTGCCTCCCGATCAAAGCATATCGCAGGTAATGATTGATGAGTGGAAAACGTCGGGGAAGCTAAACGAGCGTCCCACTGTCGGAGTGCTACTGCAGCTTCTAGTTGAAGCAGAACTTTACAGTGCCGCTGATTTCGTGGCGCTAAATTTTCTGAACGGTAAGGCTGAAATTATTTGCTTCATTCGTATATGAAAGGTTCACGTATCCCTGCTTTATTGAAGAACCCAAACCAGAGCGCCCTACTGATGGCCCTGCAGCGCATTTCAGCCTGGAGCTGGGCGACGATATGGACGTGGACACAGAGGTGACAGATCCCAGCTATCTGCCCAACACGGCGGCATTGAATGCGGCTGGCCAGGGTAGTATGGGATTCAACTTGGATTACTTTGACAAGCACATGGTGCGGCGCGACAAGAGTTTGCCGCAACCATCTGCGAGTGTTCCTCCCACAGCGCCACCTCGCTCCTCTCGACATCAGAAGACCAGCCAGACTGCCAGCCCAAACGCGTCGACAGGCGCCACATCTGCGACTGCGACTGCAACCACAACCACACCCAATATACCCAACATACCCAATCTAACAATCCTCAATCCCAGCGAACAAATACAGGAGACAGCGCAGCCAGAGCAACCTCCTCCACAAAATATTCCCAATCTGTCTATACTCATCAACAACTCAGAAGCATCAATGACAACGGCGTCCACTGCGCTGGAGAAGACCAGCAATGGAAGCAGCGCTACCGATCCACCCAATATCCCAATAATCACCCTTTTAATTGATAACCCCGCCGAGATAAGCGGCCCTGTCGCTGCGGATGCTGCATCTGTCAATTCCACCACCACGCCGACAACGCCAAGCCTCAGTAATTTGCCAATGATAAGTGCTTTAAATTTGAACGCTGAGAATGGCGAAGGCTCCCATCACGACAGCTGTAGCACAAGCAGTTTGAGTAACGACGAAGATGATGACGAGGAAGACGAAGAGGGGGACTACGCAGATGCATCCCTGCCAAACCTCAGCAATTCCGAGCAGCAGAATTCCAACAACGACTCCAGTCTGACGACGGTCACTGGTACAAGCGGTGATAATAGCTTTGAACTAACCAACGACTCCAGCTCAGCTTCGAACGATGACTACGCCAGCAACATTCCGAACTTGAGTGAATTGCAGCAGTAGATGCACACATAAATATGTAAATGAAACGTTTTCACCATACTTACTTAGTTTACAGACAACAAGCCAGACATTCCATTCAGTTAACCATATTAGCTTAAGTCTATACAATGTTCATGTACGAGCATTTATACATTATACGTTATACGTTGTGTTAGCCGATGTCGGCGTGCAAATGTGGGCCTAGTTATATGATGCTTACACCTATAAGGTCCAAGTAGAGTCTAAGATTCACGGCAAACGTGTATGTAATGTGTGTTTGTATGTAGGTTTGTTGTCCATTTCGCGGCTACTGAGACAGTTCCACGACGGGTGCGGTGCGTTATTATCAAGCATTTCCATTTCTTCAACCACTATGTCTATGTAACCTAACAACAAATTCACCACAAATTTGTATATTTTACGAAAGTACGAATTATTTAAAAAAACCAAATATAAAAAGAAACACAACATGGGCTAGTATCTCTTCAGAAGCACAATCGTTGACCACTCACTGCTCGTACAGGTAGCTATGGCCTTCAGAATGTCTAATTGGAGATAGCCAAAAATGTATAAATATGTTAAAGACTAGGCGTCAAACAAGAGGGACGGGCGGGAAGACAGACATGGATGCTATGATGAAACCTCTTCATAAAGAAATAGAGAGGGAACATTGTGAGACGCTGCCATTGCCGAGACAGGCAGTTACCTACGTCTACACGAATCTAATATACCCTTGCACTCTGTGAGTACCGGGTATATAACTTCTTGAACTTTAAACCTTTTAGTGCAGTTAAAGTGAAAGTTATATCGGTGCGATTTTGTGTGCGTCAGGAGGAAGGATCTACAAGATGAGTATTATTTTTCGAAGTTCAACTCAATTTGGCAACCAATGTAAATAAAGGGGGTCTAAGTGGGTTAAGTTCATTCACTCACTCATGTGTTATGGTATAAATATCGGTATATAATGTAGTATATTTCATTAATTTGGTATAATAGGAATATTTCCGGGGGTCAGACCGTACACTTTTATTTATTTACAATTTTACAGAAAACTTACAGTAAATCCGTAAATCCAATCAAGTTTCCTATTTTAAGTTATTCCGGTAGAGTTGGGAATCCAGCAATATTATTCGAAACATGGACGAATCAGAACTGCTCTTCAATCTGTTCTATTTTTTGCTATGTATGGTCATAATATATCCGCCGGAGGAATTTCAGCGGCTTGGCTTCACCATCGAACAGTTGTTCTCAAGGTTTCTTGGAGTGGAATCAATGGACTTCGTAGGATACCACTTGAGGCGCACCTCCCTAAATCTATTTGTGCACTCGTGCCTGCCGTTTGCATACTTTCTAATCCATAGGCTGAAGTTCTCCGTTTTTGCCACGCAAGAGCCTCTCGAAGACTCTGAGCTTGACCCAGATTTTCCAATGCCCCAGGAAGCTGTGGCGTTCAAGACCCTCACGTGGAAGACGGCCCAGCGGTTCAGCATTCTGGCCGTGCTCGCAGTGCCCGCCCTGATATTCAACTGGCACCAGCAAAATTGGCGACGGCATCCAATAAACAAAGCCCTTGCCAAATACTCAAACACGCCGAGGAGCTATAGTGTCGTAGCCAGCGACATTAGCACCGAGTTTCGTCGGCCGGAAGTTTATAAAAAGAAACTCAACTCCATCAGTACTGTGATAGCAACGGAGAACTGGATCATAAAGACTACCATGTACAATGTTCACTTTGCGCATCAAACCAACACGGCTCTCAGTGTGGCCAAGGTCCAGCCTGCTTTGCTTTTTCCCGATATCGATTATTAATCTTCTTTTCTTACAGGCGGAGACCTACAATATAACACATCAGGATCAGAATGACACATTGCAGATGATCAGCATTATAGTGCGGCCCATGCGGCAAGGCGTCGCAGATTTTCACATTCGAATCAATGCATTGGAATTCAGAAATTTGGAGGATCGACTGAGGCGTCCCATCGCCATACCTTCCAACATACAGTTCCATCGCAACGTCATCGACCGCTTTGTGGATGTGTTCAAGGCCCAAGTGGCGCTCAATCCAGTCTTCCAAGCGGAGCCCACGACGGAAAAGTGCTTCGCCTGCATGCTGATCGATCCGAACATTAAAATCAACAAGCAATGCGCAGATGTGGACCGCAATGGCGTTCCCCTGACGAACGAGGCCTCCTGCTCCAACTGCTACTGTCGCCCAATGTGGTGTGTGGAGTGCCTAGCCCGGTGGTTTGCCGCCCGCCAAACGGACGTCGATCGCGCCATTTGGCTGGAACAAAAGTGCACGTGCCCGATGTGCCGAGCGAAGTTCTGCGTGCTCGATGTGAGCTACATCAGAGCGCCCGAAGAGCGGGGAGATGGTGATGGTGTCCCCAGATCATGATTTAACTCCTTGGTGACTGTGTTGAAGCAACGATTAAACGACTCATTAGATCCAACCTTGTGCTTTATTGGCTAGACTCAAATGTACTGCTTCTGACTAACTTTAAGACATACAATACAATACATTACAATTATGTAACTATAAACTTAAAGATATTTTATAATTTAGTGCAATTATCACGTTTTAATACTTTTACAATCTAAGCAAGCAGCAGATAATAATTTACCATAAGTACGTACAATCGATCCAAGTTCAGAGAGGAAGAAAGCGTGTATATTAGATTATATATATTATGTTGAATATATGAATATATAAGCCCCTCCAGCATGCTTCATTGCATTGTTGTCCACGAGTCCTGCAATAAACCCTCTCTCGCCCTGTAAATTTGATATAACAAAGCGTCGTGCACTGTTGTGTGTAAAAGTGCGTAGAGAATATAGAAATCCACTATCTATAAATTCGTCTCGTAGAAACTTTTGTAGCTCTCCACTTTGTCGCGTTGACTTCGAGCACTGCTCCCTGTTACCGATCCTGTTGTGGCCGTGGATGTAGACTTGGGCAATGCGGTGGATGAACTGCGCGTTGAGATCTAAAAATAAATTATATGACATCTTTATTTGTTTATTTTCGAACAGAAAATCTCGTCAGATCTCACTTGTCGTTTAGGGTCAGCAATCAATCGACTCCACTAAGCTACTTAATCAGAAGACATGCCCGAGCCGACCAACTATAATTTAGCACCTGATTTTAATCAAACTTGGGGACATTTATACTGAAAGCCTTTTTGACAGGTTACGCGGACAAAAAAAGAGCTAAAATCAAATTCAATGCCACTTCAGTGTTTGTACATATCTGCGTAAATATGTATGTATGTATAAATAGCGTAAATATGTGCAATTATTTATTATTGTTTTTATTTCTCTGGTTTTTGTCTTTGATAAGACAGATATTTTGCGCTGTGCCGTTTGCTGTTCGGGCAAAGGGGAAAGCTTGCAAAATAAGTGCATGTGTATTTGGCCAATCGATGGCTGCTTTTCTATTATTTAACTGGAAAAGCCAGCGTCATATTTTCTGCGCTTCATTGTTATCAGCGATACGGCTCGCCCCAATACACACAGCCGTCTAGTTTTATAGTATGCCCATATACTCATAAACCTTGTACATACAGACAGGTCTATGCCTTGATTTTGTTAGCTGATAATTATCAATTATAATTGAAGAAACAGAAAATAACACCAAAAACTTTTCCATAATTTGATTTCAAGGATTCCGGCTACTTCCATCTAGATCTCTCTAGAATTTTCTTGCGGAATCTTTGGATTGCTTGTCATTGATGCAAAACGCTTTCTCTCTCTATCTTTTTATTGACGATGCTTTATCTTTGTGTAGGAAAAACTCACGCCTTTCGATCTTAAAATGTGTATAAATTTAAACGTCAGCAGAGCGTACTCCATCAGTCGTCGCCGATATAAATATCAAGTCGGCATCATAAAGCGATTCTTCAAGTTCAATGCACAGACGACAATGACGCGACAACAATGTCGGCCGGCAATCAATCGATCGGTCAATGCATTTGCGTTGCGCAATCAGCGCCACACGCCCTCCTTGGACATCCCTCAGACGCACGCCCCCGTCACCAACTGCTCGCAGGAACTGGTGTGGTGTTCCGGCGAATTAATACAGCATTCGAGTGACACCAAATCCAAGACCTTGATTTTGGCACTACCCTCTCGTGAATATGTTTTCCTCGTTATATGGAGTAGAAAACATACAAATTGTGTGCAAAATGCGTATTAAATGTCATTCGGGGGGGTCGTCCTGACGCCATAAAATGTGTGCTGCTGGCTGGTATAAAGTTTCCAGCAAGATTGATATTCGTGTGTCGGGGTGTAGCTAGGGTAGGGCCGGTCTCAGGGGTATCAGAACAGGGCAGCAACAGAAAGCAAAACATTTCATCTTTTCTGTTCCTGTTTAATACTTTTAAAACCTCAAAATTGTGTTTAATTTCATCATTTTGTTGATAAAAAGCATTCCTGCGAAACAAACAAACGACTATAAAAAGAGAGTGCGCACTGAGTGTATTTCGCTTGCACTTTATGAGTCGCGTTTATGGCACCTTTGTCTGTAATTGCTACAAGGTTTATTTGTATGTAAGTAGCTCTTGATGAAGGGGTGGGATTAAACCCTAATAAAGGACTTTTTATACTACATTGTATACCATTGAGGTACAAATAAAATCATTCATTTTACACACAAAACTTATACAAAATAACACTCAAAATGTGGCAAAAAGTTCCCTTTACAATCTAATCTTATCATGGCTTAGTTTTTTACATATAAATCAAGACCAAAGTACATGCACTTAGAATATATGTACATACATAGTTTAATTTTGGTAACTTTCTTTGTAGATCTACCTTAGAAAACTCTTCGCAACCTTCGGTGAGATTTGAGGCTCACGATCGGATGTTTTAGGGAGCTCTAAATAAGTCTTTGGTATCCAAAGACAGCATTCTCCCACACATCATTACAGTCTCCCATCAGCATCACACTCTTTCTTGCGTCTGGTGTTTTCGGTTTCACTCGACGCCTCAAGTGACATTGAATGGTAAACAAATATATCCGGGCGCAGATCTTACAAAAGGTCCACATGACTACTGCCTTGAGGTCTTATCACAACAAAGCCAACATCCGTTTCATTAACGAGCATTTCCGTTTTTCCGGACTGACTTATGTTGTGTTGTAGTAGTGTCTGACAAATCACAATTGTTATGCATTTCACTAGGAATGGTGGGGCTAAGAAGATACCAAAAAGAAGAAGCCCGAAAACGAGGTACATCGAAGTACTAAGGTGTACTATTGGTGGAGCTGTTGCGTTGATAGATAGTAAAAGAAATCACGTACCCAATTCACAAAATGGGTCGCTACTCGCGATATACTGATATTTATAGAATGCCTGCGCTGATAAAGCAACTGGCCTCGATCAGGCAGCAGGGATACGCAAGCTTGTAGCTGGGAGCTGTAAAATAGACGCACCTTTTCATTCTCCTTCGTGGACGCTCCGCCACTGTTGGCGTCAAACAGCTTGCCATCTACTACGTCCCGCTTCTTGTTCTTTGACCTGAAGCGGCCGGAGCGAGAGATCGTAAAGTTGCGCCACTGATGGCTGTACTCGCAGCGCTTCTCCTCCTCGTTGAGAACGCTGTCCAGGTAGTGGATGGTCGGCTCGTGGGCGGCTGTCATTGTGTTGCTCATGGGACTGGGGATCGTTGCTGCGATTTATTCTTCTCCGTCTTCTGCTATCGGCGGCGTTGGTGACACGCTGGTTCGATGTATAAATGTGCGATGGGACAGAACAGAACAGAACAGCCTTATTCGGCTTCACTTCACTTCATGTTCCTCCTTTGTTGGTTGATTCAGTTGATATATTGATAATGTCGGGCAGGAGCGATAGGAGCAATCACAAATGCACACACGAGAGGTTTGTAGTTGCTACATGCACACATACATACATTTATATGTATATGTTTTTGTTTTGTTTGTTTTTGTTAAAGAGATGACGCGTCGTGCCGAAACCTCGCTCAACTCAGTGGTGCCCGTGGCGCGTGTGGTCTGCGATTGGGGGACGAGCTCCCGATGTGGCTGGTATAACCGTTCCCGCACAAATGACTCCGACTCCGACGTCGACGCTGGCGCTGGCGTTGACGCTGACGCTGCTCCACCGATTCGTTACGTTATGTGCCTTGGTCCGCCTGCCATACTCCATGCCTCTCCTGCCCTCATACACACCCCACAGTCAGTCACAAAGAACAAACGCAGCCCGTTGGCGTTGTTGCTCTTGCTGCTGTTGTTGCTTGCTGTCGCCAAAAGTGAGTAAACCCCAGGCCCGTGGAGAAGAAAGAAAGCAGCAAGAAATCTTTCTACAGCCGCGAGCGCAAAAGCGTGTGATTGCTCCTGAAAGCCCAAACAGGTGGGCCAAGCACACACACACAAGTGCACATACACAGCTGTTCTCAGGCATATATACATACTTCACCGGTACCGTACCATCTCTCTCTCCCTCTAGCCAAGCGTTCTTGTATGTGTAGTGTGTCAAGCTTAACTGTGTATTGGTCGTGCTCGACTTGGTGCTGGCATGGTGGGAACTTTAACAGCTTCCCCAATACCCTACCTACTCCGTAAAAGTCTCAAATTGTACATAAATTCAGCTGCAATTTCTAAACTGTTCAGATAAATACAATTCTATTTATTTATATTTATATGTATTTATATGTTAAAGGTAAATTATTCGAAAAATTAACCGGATGTTTCTGTAGAAGTCCATCGAGAAGTCGAGCAGGCCGCCCAAGGTTCGCTTTTCCTTCATTCATACATACTTACAGGTGTATGTACATGTGTGGACTAGTCAGTGGAAGTATCTCCAAAATGCACACTGATATCTTTCTGCCGGTGCTGTCGATGATAAGCGCAAATGGACAAAACAAACACACAACTTGCTAACAATTATAAATGATTAGATCGCTTTTTGGAGCATTCACTTTGGACGGTTCTTTAACAGTATCTTTTTATATACATTTATACATTCATACATTATATGTACATATGTATGTATATATCAACCGTAGCAAGTTTACTGAAGACTTTGTATTTTTGTATACTATGTATGAACATTTGTTGTACTTATCCATTTATATAAAATGCATGAGTCGCTGGATCGGTTCAAGCCAAGCCAAGACATGGCTTGAGTGCTGGGGATAAATGAATCACACACCTGCATAGATTCAGATATGCACATGTGTGGAGATACATATGTATGTATGTACATATGTACGTATGCCATGCGGACAGTTGCGTTGCGGGTACATTATCTTGAATCGGAATGACTCAGCAGCTCAAGCCATGCCCCAGCCGGCTTACGAGCCAGTATCTAATAAACAAATTATTCACACTTTCTTGCCTAGACCAGCTCTCATACTCTGTATGCGCTCTCTTGCACCGCACCGCACCGCACCGCACCGCACGGACCTCGGTGAGATTAAACCCCTAACTAATCTGGCAGCCGGAGCACAAGACCTATGTACAAGTTTGCAAATTGCACTAAATGGCTCACACCAAAGTTCAGAGCAGAGCCAAGCGGTTTCAAAGTTCGGGACGTCGCAGCGCTCAGGCTGCGCACATGGGCTCACATATCTGTAATACGATGCATTAAAGGTACCACCCACTGCCGAGGGTTTTCTTTTATTTACAGATGCAACTTTGTAGTTTACAAAAATGGTAACGAATAAATGGAAATATGGATACATTCAAATTAGATTATAAGATAACATGAAGATGACAAACTTGATTATGCCGCACTAGATCTATTTTCATAATTTGATAACAATAGAGTTTTACTGATTTATGTTGACGCGCTAAATATGTTATTTTAGACAATAGTTTTTTCTTACTATCATTCTTTTTTTATTTTTTATTTCATTTCATAGCGTTTTATTTTTATTTGGTTTTATAAGTAAAAAAGAGAGTATTTACTAATTGTTCCCTAAATTGCGTTACTCTCCTAATATAGTAAATAAAAACTACGAGGGTTATGAATGACATGATTATTAAATACAAAATATAAATACATTTTTTGTATTTATCTTCATTTTATAAAATAAATAGATTGGACCATGATGAATAAGATTTCAAAAATTAGAATCGGGTCCATGAATTCTTGTATCAAAAACGCTGATCTAGTGCGATTAGTACGATCACAAGAAATGGATCGGTGATCAAATATACCGAGAATGTATCTAGATCGCTAAATAGTACTTATGTATATGCATAGAAAACATATAAAAAGGTTAAAAGTAAGTCAGCCTAAGATAAAGTTATTGTTAATGTTTAAAACTAGCAGGTAAAATGGAATTTTAAAATTAGTTATTGGAAATAGAGTATACAAAAGTCCATACCAGACTTTCGTTTGGCCAGCAACAAATTGTCATTCCCACCCATATGCAATCAATCCAATAAAGATAAGTCATGAAAATCCGTCAATCTGGTGGAGAATCAAATGGTTATTTGAGTAAAATTACAGTTTTAAAGCTGAAAGTCCTGATCAGCTGGTAATATTAAATAGAACATCAAAGTCGAGGAAATGATTTAAAATTTACGGTATATTTACAGTATGTTTTTAAAATTAAAAGGTATATTTCCGAGGGTCTGTCGGTATATTTGATCGATAATTACGGGGTCACACCTGCTGTTACGTTAACAACCAAAATCCAATTTGTTTATTAATTAAAACAAAGAACCTGACAGCATGGCTTAAGATTTAGGAACGCAATCAATAGTTGGACACAATGACTGCAGATCTGGCCCTGGACTCAGGAGCTCTTGCAGCGCACATCAGCATGCAGGACCCAGCGCCAAAATTTTCATTTCTGCATGCCCTGTTAGTACGTTGCAGGAACAATAATCCAAATACAATAATCATTGAATGACTTTCCATAGGCTGGTGGAGTGGCTGGCGTAGTGGTCGACATCGCCCTCTTTCCCATAGACACGGTAAAGACGAGACTTCAAAGCGAATTGGGCTTTTGGCGGGCCGGCGGCTTTCGTGGTATCTACAAAGGCCTGGCACCGGCAGCTGCTGGCAGTGCACCCACAGCGGCGCTCTTCTTTTGTGCCTACGAGTGCGGCAAGCAGTTCTTCAGCTCTGTCACCAATACCAAAGATTCCCCATATGTCCACATGGCGGCAGCATCTACAGCAGAAGTGGTAGGATTGAATGCGTAATCAAAACTCACTCAAATTGAATGCATTTATGTATACATAGCTGGCCTGTCTTATCCGCGTGCCCGTGGAGATAGCCAAACAGCGTTCGCAGACCCTGCTTGGGCACAAGCAGCAGCAGTCGGCGCTCCAGATTCTGATGCGTGCCTATCGCACGGAAGGACTGCGTCGTGGTCTCTATCGTGGCTTTGGCTCCACCATCATGCGCGAAATTCCATTCAGCTTAATACAGTTCCCGCTGTGGGAGTACTTTAAGCGCCAGTGGACACCAGTGACGGGCTACGAGTCAACGCCACTAACTGTTGCGCTGTGCGGAGCGGTAGCTGGCGGCATTTCAGCCGGCCTCACAACTCCGTTGGATGTGGTCAAGACACGAATTATGCTAGCAGAACGAGAGAGCCTCACGCGGCGTCGCAGCCCTCACAGCATTCTCCATGGCATTTATCTGGAACGAGGCTTCAGCGGGTAATGAAATGATACGCCTGTCTGGTATTTGTTTACACATAATTAAGTATTATTTATTTCTCAGTCTGTTTGCTGGATTTGTGCCGCGCGTGCTGTGGATCACACTTGGCGGGGCATTCTTCTTTGGATTCTACGACCTAACAACGCGCCTGTTGGGCGCCACAAATACTGACCATTAAATTAGTTTGATTATTTGTATACCCAAGGTAGAGGCACATGGATTGTTTTAGTATGTAAGCTGAGGGATGACAACCACCCACAGGATGAACAATGTAGACAGTAAACTGTATGGAAGTTTCTTTGCAAGACATTGGCTTATCCGCCTAGGCAGGAGAACTGCTGGTTCCTGGAGGACTGTGGCAGTGTCCTGGACGCTGTGAATAATAAGCAATCATTACTTTTTCCACATAGCCATGGCCATATGCCAGTCCATACGTACATTCTCTATGTGCAGACGACCGGCCAGCAAGCTGGCAGCAGCATATTGTTCGCCAAACTCATCCCCCCCACCGGCCATCGGCACATCAGAGTCCTCCTCATCCACGTTGATGTAGTCGATGCGGGGCGTCTTCAGTCGTTTCAAGCAGGGACAGGAGCATTGGCAGCGACTACGTGACATGGCGTACACCTGCAAACACAACCCAAATACATACGTTAAGGAGGGCGCACACTTGTTCAAACACTTGGCGATAAGAAATGTAACGCACCAAAGCTGAGAGTATGAATATGCCCACAAGCGCGGCGATGGGCAGCCAAATATACTGGGCATCATCAGGATGAACGAGATCCGAATCTGGCTTTACGGTGCTGCTCACAAACCGCTCCAAACCCATTGCATTGCCTTTGTTTTTGCTAATAACCTGGCCTGCTGCGGACAAATTTTTGAGCGCTGTGTGGAGTTGCCACATCGTCAGCAGTATGTTCTGGTACTGCCAGACCATGTCTCAGCGATGACACTAGTTCCTATCGTGAGAGCTATCACCACCAGCATTAGCAATTTTCGATGAATAAAGGAGGGAATCTGAAAATTCAAATGGTGCACAATTTGCGCCCCAAACCCGAACAAGTGAAGTCAAAGACTGCGCCCTTGGCCTTACAAATATCACATTGAATGTATTTCACGCTTACCCTTGGTTAACTTACATATAGACTGATGGTTATACATAGATATACATAAATACTCGCAGATACATAAGGGGATAGATAGATGTCTGATGATGGCTCCTCTCTAATGAACTTTCTTCAGTTTGCCAGCGTCAGGGCCAGCGGCATGGACTTGGCAATGGCGGTGGACTCTTCCGGCTGCTGCGAGGAGCCCGTGGCCGTGCCTGTGGTGATGGTGCCTGCATTACCATTCGCTGTTTCGGCCCGCTTGCGTGATGTAATCTTCTTCCAGCCACGCAGAAAGATCTGATTGCGATACTTGGGCGTGGTGAAGGTGTACAGCAGCGGATTGACGGCGGAGTTGAGAGGCAGGACAAAGACCACCAGCCAGGCATAGATATCGTCCGATATATTATAGTTGAAGAACACCCAGATCTTCATGACGATAATGGGCACCCAGCACAGCACATCCGTCAGCACAATGAAGAAGAAACGCACCGCAAACTCGCAGTCCAGCAGCGACAGCGGTGTGGCACTCCTCGTCCGCCAAATGGAGATCAGCAGCGCCGTGTACAGCAGCGCGATCATCACGAGCAGCAGCAGATTGACGCCCAGAAATACAAACGCCGAGTACTGCCAGCCCACGGGATAGGCCTCGTGTATGTGCAGCGGGAAACAGGTGCCGGAGTGAGCGCCATAAAACCTGGTGCTCGAATGCCAGAGCACAACAGGAGCGACTGCCAGCCCCACGCCCGTCACCCAAATGCAAAACAGGGCGAAGCACATGATGCGCACACTGATGCTGCGATGGCCGCGAAAGGGATCCGCTATGAGCAGGAAACGTTCCAGCGACATGAACGCCAGAATGAGCATCGAAACCTCCGAGGAGCTGACCGCCAGCGTGCCAATGGCCACGCACTGCCACGAGCTAACCCAGTCCAGGACCACTCTGCAAGGGGATAAAATGTGTAAAATATATCTTTAAGGTTTCTCTTCACTCACTTGTAATACTCGTTCCTGTATCGATAGTCCTGTATGCCAATGGTGATCAGATAAAAGCCCATCAGCATGTCAGCCAATGCCAGATTTCGTATGACCATCGTCACGGCCATGTTCTCGTCCCGATAGATGAAGCGTCCCCAGAGCACCAGCACATTGCCTGCAATGGTTAGCGTGGCCATCACCCAGGCAGAGTAACGCAGCACCGGCTTGCTCAGCAGATCCTTGAAGGAGCTCACGCCATCCGTCGATGGCTTGCACATACGCACGCGAGGCGTCATGGAGCAGTAGAAGAAACGATCGTAAATGATGTACGTGAGATTCCGCATGCCATTGATGGCCGCAAAGTCAATGTGGTCGTAGCGGATGCCCGTCAGATTTAGGAACGAAATGTTCAGCGGCTGCATCAGGCTGCGATGGATGTGGAGCGGCATTTGGGCCAGGGAGCTGCAACGGAACACCTTTAGGCGTATTTATCTGTTAACCTTGAATGTTGCCCACCCTACTTACAGTGCCTCCAGTCGAGTGTTGTGCAGAAATGTTTCTCCAGATAATTCCTTAATGGGATTGCCGACAAGGCGGCTGTAAAATGAAATTCACGTCTTAGAATTTGTTCTCATGAGCCGCGAATAATGGCCCACACACTCGCACACACATCGCTGATAAAGCCAAACCCAAAACTCTTTAAAACTTTTCTACAATTAAATTTTTGGGTACATTTTGTGTCTGTTTTGTGTGCTTTAAGCTGGATAAAGACCCCGCACGTACCCCGCTGAAAGTCACATAATAAAGTCGAGTTCAGTTCCCGCCGGGCTGGACGTAATAGCGCAAAATATCTATTTAATAGCAGCGGCGACTCGGAGTATATAAATCAGCGCACAAACATTGTCTATCAATCCTGTGGCTTGCAACTGTGTGTTAGCCACAGGAAAGAGCGCTTCATTCATGACAGCCAGACGGAGGCAGACAGGCAATGGCACTGTGGTGCCAGAAATCAAACAAAATTGCATTTAAATATGGGAAAACCACTAAGTGGCAGTTGGATATCCTTTGGGTGTGTCTAAATTGTTGAAATTTATTTCATTATTTGTGTGCCAACTTTTGGGCATCGCTCCACTGTGTCACGTCGCCGTGTGAAGTGCAGCAGCTGATGTTTATACTAAGGGAAGCTGAAGCTCCATTGCTTGCACTTGTCTGGTCAATCAATGCTCAAGCGCCAACTGTTAACAGTTTGTTTTTATGGTTTGTCGCACAAAGACAATGGCCAGCACCCCCCAACACCCACACCCGCAACCAGCAACTTTCACACAGATTGCTGGTAATTGCTGGCTGGCTATAAAGTTCCCACAGCTCCATCCTCAAGCAAATATTTAACTCTAGCACTCGACACTCCCAAAAATGTCCCATGTAAATGTGTTATTACTTATTAGGCGGCAGGCCTCTGGGATTATCATTGCTGCGGTTCCCGGCATAAATATCGCACTTAATAACTTCATAAATAGCAAAAGGCCAGAACCAGACTGCGCGCACAATTAACATAATGCTGTGGCCGGGCAACAAGTTGCTGTTGTGTTGGCCCCAAAGACCGGACCCAAAAACTAAGCCTCTGGTAATGCCAATTGCTCATGGCCAAGCACATTCAGGGGCCCACACACACGTGGCCCAGTGACCAGCACCCGCAAATGCGTCAGCATCCAAAAGGGAAGGACGGAAGGACCCACCAGCAGAGAGTGGCCTAAGGGCAGAATGGGTTCATTGTGGAGCGGTCAATGCGCATTTAAGAACATTTAAGACAAATAAATTTCTGTGCTGTTCTGCTACGTGCAAAATTATGGAGAGAGCAACGAGCACCAGACAGACAACCAAATGCTCTATTCGGGTGTCTGAAAATTGCAGCTGGAACATGCAAGAATTTCCCTGGCTTTTAATCACTTTGAATCCCCTTGCTAAATGCTTCAAATCAATTTCAATCAACATTAAATTGAAAGCATTTAGATTTCTCAAACTTGAGGACAAGTGCCATGAAGGCATTGCAAATGCATTTCCACATTCAATGTACCCCACTGTACGCCCCCACAGGGAAGAGCACATTAACCAAATGAAACCATTTACGCTTCCACGGCAAATGACACGTTTCAATTGTGAAACTCTTTTGGGGCAATGTGCTCGACGAGTGTACTCTGTCATTTGTTGCACTGTCTGCCACGAGCCAGCAGCACGAGCCATGGGCAAAGGGAAGGAGCTTATATTGACCATAATTAACGTCACAGCAACAGTGGCAGCAGCCTTGGCAGAACAATGAGTGCAGAAGTGGGAATGTCTTTAAGCCCAATGCGATGTCCTAAGCTGCTGCTGCTACTCCATAATGACCTGTCAGTGGCTCAGTGTCCTGCCCGGACAGCAGGAATCAAATTAGTGCAGCGATTTCACAAATATTTTCGTTTGTTTTATCGCTTTCCGTGCCAGCAACTGTCCATCCATCCCAGGGGTATATATGTATGGCCAAACAAAACAAATCAGCAGAAAATGCCAGGGGGAAGGAAGCGAAGGAAGAACTGCCTGCTGACTGGATACATGAGCAGCATTTAGATGGGATAGCTGATAGATAAAAATACACAAGGACTCTCCACTGGAGGAATTTCTGTGCAGTGCCAGGAATGCTGAGAAATTCCTCGCACGCTGGCAAAGGTCACAAATTATTTGCATTTCCACGGCGAGGGGAGATGTGGCCATCAACAGGCATAAGGGATACGGGAGTGGAATTGGATAGTGTAGGGTCTAATGAAGCAAGGACTATGCGAGCCAGCGTCGATTTCAATAAACTCCTTCATTATTGGCCAACGACTTCGCTCCGAGTGTCCGTCTCCGTCTGGCCCTGTGCCCCCTTTCAGGATTTGTCGAAATTGTTTTCTCATAAAATACAAATTTATTTGCATTTTTATTTGGTCATAATAATGTTTGTTTATTCTGCTCTGTTCTGTTCTGTTCTGTTCTGTTCTGTTCTGTTTCGTGGCCAGAAGTCAGACTCTGTCCCAAAAGAAACAAAAATCGCCACGCCAAAATACTTTTTTCACTTAAACCAAAATGAAATCTGGTCGAGTCACAGACAACCTCATGGATGATGTCTGGGTGTTTATTAGAAGAGTGTGTTCGTGTGTCTTCCTTGATATGCTGATGTATCTGCTTCATATGTAGATGGGTTGGTTTATTAAGGCCACAGCTTGATGCTAGACGAGCGAGAGAGAGAGAGAGAGCTGGAGCTGGAGCTGGAGCTGGAGACATTTATTGAATATGCCATTGATATGTGGTTATGAAGGCCACCAAAGCGACATAAAAAATGTTTGAGTTCCCATATCGAAAGCGCCAGCAAATCCTTAAAGCATCACTTTAATGGTTGAGTGTTCTTTTTGTGTTTAAGAATAAGTATTATCCGGGCATACGCCCTGCTGTCTGAGGCCCATGAAAGTCCTTCCTCAAAGCGGCAAACAATTTGTTTACTTTTACGATTTCTGTTCATAGATACGTACACCCACTTTCACTTTCTTTAGAGTTGAGCTGCATATCATTTTCGTAACAATAAACTATGGCCATAAAGGTTAGATTAGTTTCCCCTGAAGGGGCTGCTGCCACAACTTTCTTTCTTTTTATGGTTCGGGCGTGTTTTAGTACATAAAAATCTACACCTCCAGTAACGTATCAATAGAGGGAAATCTCTCTAGCTGTAGCTCTGCTCTCCCCTTTGCTTTCTTTATTTTTATTATTTATTATTTATTTGTCTGTGGGCACAAAAGTTTTCAACTGAAATTGCTCAGACCGCACAGCCCGGCGTATACGTAATGGCGCATTAATGAACTCCAAATTAATATCATTGAATGCGAGTTTGAATCACAAAGTGAGTGGCCAGTTGGCCAGTCCCCTCGCAAATTTACTCTCGTAAAAAAATATATTTTCGTATGGTGTCCTGCGGCTTTGTTTGGCTGTGATTCCTTTGGTTTTGTTCCTTTGACCAAGGCACGAGTTCATTTGCTTGTGTCCTGGCATTATTCGTATTATTATGCTAATTAGCTCGGCGTCACCATAATTCATGCTTAGTGTCGTGTCGGTGCTAAACTTTAACCCTCTCCCCGGCTTACCCACTTCAAAGTGCCATCCACGCTGGCATAAATAAATTCTCATACAAATCTCATACTCACATATCCCGAATATTTTCCAGATTGGCAAACGCTCGTCCATGTATGTGGCTAATGATGTTGTGCTTCAGGTCCCTGGGAAATATATTTATTTGAATAGCTTTTTAATTGTGCCCAAATAGAGAGAATATAATTTCTTATTTAAATAAGTTCAGGCTTTGGAAATAAATCAAATAGATGTGGGTACAGACTGTACTCTCGTATGAATACATGTTGGCACTATTATCTGCCAGCAATGGGCAATCGGGACTCCTCTGAACAGGTCACAGAATATCCCTTTTGCTCCAAAGAACACATTTTTTTTCGCACTTCTGTGGAATATATTCCTCCATCTTTTGCCGAACCTCCGCCCTTTGCTTTTTGCCCTTTAGATATCCGAGCTAAATTGCTGACACATTTCCATGATCTTATTGCGAAACAATTTATCCATCCGAACCCAAACCCAGCTAAATCTTGGCGTTCTGCTAAGGTTAACACATTTATTTACGTTGGGGCAATTTGGGTAACTGATTTATTTTCTGTTAGGCTGGAAGCTAGGCACCCAGACGACCCATTGACTTATATTGTCAGCTATTGATGCATAAATAAATGATTATGTATGCTCCACTGGCAGTCAGGCTCGGTCCATGGGGGGGGGGGGGTGTTTTTCGGGCACCTGTGGAGAGGCCTGTGATAAATGCCTGCAAATTGTCTAAGGTGTCGGTGTGGCTGTGTCTGTCTGTCTGTGCTGTCTGTGCCGCGTGCCTGTGTGGAATATTTTTCATTTAAACACTTATTTGCTTAGCATATGTGTTATTTGTGTAAACAATAAAAGCTGCGAATTTATGCCTATTGGTGCATAAATTTCCTTTGGGGGGACAGTAGGTGTCATGGCAGATCCAATATCCTGCTCAATGTCATGTCAACATGCAGCTCCTTCGACGCCCCCCCCCTCAATATAATCCACATAAATCCATCTACAAAAGAACAACAAAAATAAAATCTGAAGGAAAAGCACAGTGCTGGGAGGCCTGGAACTGAAAACGAAAGCAAAATGCAGCGAAGAGTAAAAATTACGCATACGCCCCATAAAATCTAAGTACAACATATTTCAATAGACTTTCGACACTTTCTGCTGCTGCTGCTGCTCCTGATGGGTTAGGGGGTGAAGTTTATTTTACTTACAGCAAATGTAAATTATCCAATTGCGAAAAAGTTTGCTCGCCAACGTATTCGATTCGATTGTAATCCAAATAGCTGCAAAAAAAAATAAACACAAATTTATGTTTAACATTCGAGAAACAATCTGTTTGGTTTCTGCCTTTAAGCCGAGTCTTCTGCTCGTGTGGATAAGAGATGAATGAGAACTTCAAGACACACTTTTGGGTGGGGTTTAGATCGTTAAATTGTTGCGTTTGCTGACTGTACAAATGTCCACTAAGTGAAAGGACACACTCTACAGCACATCTTAAATGGCTAAAACCTCTTCATTCTGTCTGTTGTTTAGCCCCAGTCGCGTGCATAAACGAATAGAACTTCAAATTCTTGGACACTCTCAACGAAAAGACATCGAAAGCATCACTTACCACAAATCTAAACAAGTTGCTAGAACTCTGACAGGGCATTGTGCCAGTGCTGGAGAGCAATTCAGCTTATGGGCCATCATGGAGCCGGACGCTCGACACCCAATACCCGAGTAACCCAAAACACATCTGCCCAGCTACCCAGCTTAACAATGGCAGACAGTGTAAAGCATTTTACGCTTGAATAGATCAGCAGGGAGAGGCGATAGGGGATAGGGGAGGCAGACTTGCTTTCGCTTGTGTTTTTTAATCTAACAAATAGAAGACTCAACCCAGAGCATAACCCAATTCGATTTACTTACACTTCGTAAAGCGAGGAAATATTCGGCAACTGCATATTGCGCAAAGTGAGGCGATTCCGGCTGAGGACAAGCCATTCCAGGCGATGGACGGACCTTAGTTGCTCCATGGGAAAATGAAGCAGATGATTGTTGACCAGGAAGAGCCACTGGAGGGAGTGCAGCTCGGCGAAGAGTCCATGTGGCAGATGGCTGATATTATTGTGACTCAACTCGAGGCGTTCCAGTTGCGTCAAGCCACCAAATGTGCCCACGGGCACACGTGATATGTTGTTGAATTTTAGGGTTCTAGGAAGATACACAAAAGAGTTTAAGCAGTTTATAATGGTGTTTGGTGTTTGTGCAACTTACAGTTTTTGTAGACGCGTCAGATTGGCAAAGACATGCTCCCTCAGTGTCAGATTGTTGCGGATGATGATCAGGTTGGTCACCTCCGCACTAATACGCGGCCAACGCCGCAGCTTGGCATAGATGCCGCAATAGAGGGTGGTGCCCTGGCCACAGCGGCAGGTCCGCGGATATGTGATGATATCTGGGGAGTTTGGCAGGATGACTTATGAGTTTTTAAAGGTATAAAAACATTTCTGAGAACAGAAATGCCTCGAGAAGTTAATGTTTGCTTTTAAATGCTTTTTTACAACATTAAATTGAGGTTTTATCGAATCAAAAGCCTTTTCTGTTACTTATTTCAATCACTATCAATTCCAATTAAAAAATCGAATTTAATGCCAGATAAATTCTACTTTTTTGCAGCTCCCCGATTGATGCCTTGGCTAATCGCTCACACTGGCTGTAGCTGGAGCACAGTTGATTGATGAATTGGCTAAATGAATCGTTTGTCGTCCACCTACCACAAGTCCAGTTCATTGTCTGGCTCTGATTCCTTGACACCGCTGGCGGGACAGCAGCTTCCACAGTGCTCACAATCGACTGATTTTGTTGCTGCTGCTGCTGCTGCTGCTGCTGCTGTTTCTTTTCAATCGCATTACGCACAATTTTATCGGCAATCTCCTTGCTGCCGTAGAGCAGGCCACACTCCACGGGATGCTCATCGCTGCCATCGGCACATTCGGGACGATTATCGCACATCTGACGCTGCGGCACACAGAGGGTGCCATTGTCGCAGGCGAAGCTGCCCGAAGGGCAGGGTCCTGCCAAAAACAACACACAATAATTAATAAACCAAAGGAAAGGACACCAAAGATAAGTCGATTCTTATTAGTTTTGGGTCAAGTTGTTTGAGGTGAAACATAAATATTTAAAATAATTTCTTTATTAGTTTTCATGGCCCAGGAAAATACAACAGGACCTCCTTTAATCATCATACCTCACCAAACCCTTCCCACTAAGAGTCTCAGCCGCTTATCATACGCTCCACGCGGCGTATAAGTAATTATTCTAATCGCTGGCAAGGCAAAACTTCAAACTGGAGATGACAACTTAATGCCGCTGCCCCAGCTTGAGCATTTCTTTGCTTCATTTCTTGTCGCTTCTCAAGTCAAAGCAATTAAACTTAATGTCCAAAGAAAGTTTCGCTTTTTGTTCTTTATTTGCTTTGTTAACAATATGTTTTTTTTTTTCCTTTCTTTCAAGCACATGATTCAAACGTTTGTTTGTACAAATTAATATATCCTCAAAAGTTGCACAAACAAATAGCGAGAGAGTTAGCCGTCCCAAAGAAATTCAAAGTATAAGTTTTCGAGCTGCGACGTTTTTCTGACTGAATGCTGGCAGCTTCTTTTCGGCCATTGCCATAAAATAAAATGTCAATTTTGTTTTTCACTTAATCAATTTTATGATTTGTCTGGCGTCGCCCGCCCGAGTATTCTGGCAATTAAAGTTACACGATTGTGGGGCATTCATTCATTCATTCATTAGACAAATGACTGAATAAAACAGAAAGTGGAGCAGCACCTTGAGATCTTTTAGTTCAGATGATATGAGTTGGCGTCATAATGTGGCTGTTTGTTTTTTTCGAGTGGCAGGCAGCCCAAAAGATTTTTCCCTAATTTTCTCAGAGATTTTTATGACATTTATACAGTTCAGAAAAGTCTTTAAATAGAGCAGAATATCTTTCACATTTCTATCCTTGATCAGTTGCTTCCCTTGGGCTCTGCTTAACCCTCTTTATCTTTTTCTTTAGATTTATGCTTCAAGCTTTGCTTAAACTTGGTAATAAACGAAGTATTAATCCCTTTGCGTAGCCTAAACAAAAGGCATTCAAGGATAATGCCAGGCTACTCCTTCATCAAAATGTCAAAAGTCTACACATCGATAAACTTCTTTTCCAAGAGTTATTTGTGCATTTCCTTTTGTTGCAGCAGTTTGTGGTATATTTCTTCATATTCTTCAGCTATAAATTTCGAACTTCATTAGGAGAAAAGAAGGCACATTCCCACAAACATTCAGCACTAAGAGAGGGAGCGAGAGAGGCTGGAGACACACTTTAGCAGCATGAATCCTTCCTTCCTTCCTTCCTTCTATTGTCGGGTGCGGATTTAAACCTAAGCCGGACAAATGCTTCTCTCGGCAGCTAAATAATTTCTTGCTGTGGCTGGCCATGATGCATGTACTTGCCTATTTCTTCTTCGTTTGTGTTGCTTGTATGGCAAATCAATACGCAAATTGGCATAAAAAATATATATAATATTGAGAGGCGTAGCAAAAAGCAGAGCAAATGCCATGATATTGATATTGATACTCGTAAAACAAGATAAAGGCATTGGATGGAACAAGGAACCACTGACTAGGACAACGTGGCAGCAGGGTGTGCAGAAATCAGGGCTCAGGAATTTAAGTACAGTGGGGACTTGGCAAAGTGAACTTTAATTAGTTGGAGTAAGAGTCGAAGCAGCGAAAATAACAATTATTTCTAGCATATAAAAATAGTGGAAATTTGTTTGCATTTTTTTACTTTTATTAGAAAATTACGATTACTTTTTTAAACCTTTCCTTCTTCACTGTAAATTCATATTCGCTTTACCTCCTAAAATGTACAAGAAAATTGCACTCTGCCATGCATAAACCTCTTTTAATTTGACTTTTCTCACTTTATGAGTGTCTCCTGTGCATTGGAAAATTGTTTTGTGCTCAAGAGCAAACTTTTGTGTTGTGTATTTATTATTTTTTTATGGTCAGAGGCTTCTCTGCTGTTCCCTGCCCCTTTTGAGTGGTTTTGTTGTTAAGTTTTTATCGTATTACAGAACAAATTACTTTCAAATACTTTTGAGCATAGAATTTATGGGCATTTTGCAGTTTGGAATTTGATTCTCGTTGTTTTTTGGTTCGCTTCGTTGATAGATTGCAAATTAATGTAGAGTTTAGAGTTAGAGTAGATCGCTTACCCAGACTCAAGTAGAATATCAAAGCGGAGAGCAGCATGACGATGGTCATCAGGCAGACGCCCACAGCGATGCTCCTGCCATAAACCATTTTGGATGGCTACCAGGATCTGATTCTGTGGTTTGTTTTCGATGTGCGCTTATCTAATTAGTGGGCCAGCGTGGCTGCTGCTGCTGCTGCTCCTCCTCCTTGACCGAGTTCATCATATATATCATTCACCAAACACACACAACAACAACTCTTTGGCGCTGACTCATTGAGTTTTTATATTATTATTTCTTATATTTTTTTCTTCGTTAATTTCTTGTCACTTCATTTGGCTAATGTTGCCCCGCGCTTCGTTGGGAGTCCAGAGAGAGAGAGAGAGAGAGTTTTAAGTGCCAGGATTACACAGGATGAGTAGAATAAAATTCAAAATTAATATTTTGTATGGTAGCTGCTTTCCACTTGATGGGATCCGATTACCGCGCGGGCACAAGAACGTCAAGAATTGATGCACCGGAAATTAATTAGCCGTAAGAAAGTTGCCCTCAAACTAAGACTTTTGCAGCGGATTAAAATGTCAGTTTAATCTTCTTAAGGACATCATTTGGTAGAAGATAGAAGAGGGGTAATTACATTGATTTTTGCTTTAAGAGAAACTGTTTCAGAAAAAGTTGCAAAAGCTCATGTTTAAATTCTTAAACTACCTTCCAGCAGAGACAAATTCATTTGCTTATTCAATGGAGTTTAGCTCTTGTGTCATTTCGCACAATTTATGTAGTGAGCTTATGTTGCAGAGTTAAAGTTTTAAGGCCAGGATTATCAAAGGATTTGACTAGCTCAGCAGGGGGTTTTACTAGCTAAGCTTTTGACAGTCGGCAGGTCTTAGGCAAGGAATACAGTAGAAGGTCTCTTACAGTGTAAATTCAACGATTTGTAGTCAAGAAATTTGTCAAGAGAAAGGCAGGTATCACTGGAGGAGTAGGAGAACTTCTAATCTATGTAAGTTATTGGTCATAGACCAAAGCAAATTTGATTTTCCCTGCTGAGTCTGTCGAAATGAAATGAATGATTTGAGCTACAAGCAGCGGCTGTTCCCCTTTTTAACTAGCCGATTTTATTCCCCTAATTTATGCAATCCATTAAAGCAGAGCTGAGGTTAAAATGTACCACGAAATGGAACTGCAATATGTTCCCTTGCTTTCTGCAGCATTTCTTTTGCGGCTGATTAAATTTCGTTTAATAACACTTGGGGTTCCGCGGCGAAATTGTTTTCGCATCGATATGAGGCTCCGGGTTCGGGTCACAAAACGAACGCAAGGCTCAAGGTCAGCCAGAGACGAATCATAATTTCCGCAAAAGGTCATAGCTGGGACCGCCTCATGCATGATCTGCCCGAACACAGAAGGAACAGGCAAGGCAAAACAGGACTCTCATTATCTCAATCGTCGCAATTGAACAGCATTTGGTGTGGAAAAGTGTCATAAAAATGTCCGTTCAGTGTCCTCAGCTCTTGATGGTGGTGCCGTGGCCACTTAAGGCTCCCTTGCTTGACCACTTCTGAACTGAAGATTGTGTCAATGCGATAAGACACACCGACGACCGTCAACCGCCAACCGACCATTCAAATGCGTGTTCTCTGGGTTTTCCCTTATTTTACAGCCCGCAAAAGTAGGCAACACTTGGTTTCAAAGAAACGTTTACAACAACCGCGCGCAGCCTTCAAAAGGAAAAGCTCTGAATGTACAGGACCAAACACGTCAACGCACAATGGCCAACTGAAGCTGACATTGGCATTTGTTGCTGATTTTATTTTGCTCTTTCAGGAGCAGCAGCAGAGCAGCTGCAGCGCTGCCTTTGCTTCGGCTGTCCGGACTGCGGAGGTTCCTTTAGAGTTCGGCTGACCCGCCGTGGCGTTGTCCGTTCAGTTGCTGCCAGTTTTTGCCGGATGCCTAGTAACTGGTTCAAATCCCACTGGGTAACAAGTTGCACTTTTTTCTGGTTTTTTTTTTTAATATTTCTCGCTGGTAAATTTAAAGACATATTTTATCTGAAGATACTTTTGTTGATGTGATGACCCAGAAAGTAGTTATTGCTCTTACTTACTATTGGTTCCTGTAGCCCGTTCCCCAATTACATAAAAAACTGCACTTTTTCGAGTTTTAAAGAAATAAAAAATAATAAAAGTTGTATTTTTATTCGCTATTTAGTTATAATGCAATTAGAATTTGTTCTAAATCGTTTTCTTTTAACGTTAATAGTAATATGTATTAATAATTAAATTGCATTGCTGTTGGTGCTTTATGTTTTATGTTTTATGTTTTTTGTGGTGTGTAACTATTTAATATTGCTAATTAAAAACTAAAACTAAAAACAAAAAACTACAAAAATATGCAGCCATAAATACTAATGTTTAAACACCATTTGCATTTGCATTTGCTTTAAGTGTGGGATTCCACGCAGGGCAACCCCAACCGGTGGCTTAGGCTAAGCACTTTAGAAGTGAAACGTTCAACAAAGCATTGCTATATATTAATTGTTTTTCTCAGTTTGTTTTGCTAAAGCTGTGCCTAAATGCCTTACAGTACAATCGATTTGTTGTGTAATTTAATTTGTGTTTTGTGAATACATAAATCCATTCGTAAGCGAATCACTAAGTGCACTACTTAAATGGTAAAAAGGCTTTTCCGAATTATTGCAACAATTAAGGGTTCCTAGTTTAAGTAAAATGAACAACAAATGGCGTTTGTTGGAGATTGGAATGGGGTTTTTAGACTAGCAACAAAAAAACTACTCAAAAGTATAGCACATGAAACTACAACATAAATGGAATGTGGCATATAAAATAGATTAAACTTTTGTGCGCAGATATTTGTGTGTGTGTGTGTGTGTTTGTGTTGTAAAAGTTGTAACAATAATTGTAATCATTAGTTTGAGAGATCCATTAGGTGTTTGTTGTGGTCGGAAAGTAAATTGAACTAAGGCAATGCCCTGGATGGATCATTGTAAAATTTGTATAGAATATTATGGTGTATAATTGTGATATCCATTATGGAAGCGTTGTGCTCTCTCAACTCCATTATGCATTCAAGATATGTGTCCCATCAAATTGTTTGTTCCCAGAAAACATTTGTTGCTGATAAACACGCTTAGAAAAATATTTATGTTTCGTTGTGTGCTGCTGCTGTGCTTTAGACCCAAACGCCATGGGGATTTTTACTAGTCGGTACTGCCGTCTCCAGCTGCCGCGGTGAGCCAATGATGCGACGACTGCTGCCCTGTTTGTTGGCTTGTCCCTCGAGCAGATGCTTGATCTCCTCGGTGGTGGTCACAGTCGTCAGACTCTGCAGATTCACCTCCTTCATTTCGTTGACCAGCTGCTCCACCTGACGCTTCTTCTCGGCAATGGCATGCTCGATCATTAGCAGCTCCTTCTTCAGGTTATCCGCCGTCTTGTTCGAGGTGTCCGTGTTGTGCAATGCCTGATCAATTTCGCCCTGTATTCGCTCCATTTCCATGAGAAAATCACGTTCCACCGTTTGCCTAGCAATCGAACAAAATAAATATTAGTTAGCCAATGGTCTTACAAGGTCTTTCAATGCTCTCACCGATTGCTCTGCTGCTGCTGTTGCTGCTCCAGCTCTATGTCATCCATTAGCAGGCGCATTTTGTTCTTGCACTGCAGCAACTCGGTCTCACAGTTGGCCAATTTGGAGCGCAGCAGTGCTATCTCCGACTTGAGCGTCTTCTCCTGCTGCTTGACCAATTCATTTTCTTCCTCCACATATTGCAGTGTCTGCAGCTGTTCGCTGCCCTGCCGAAAGGTCTGATCGGCCTTGGAGATTTCCCGCGAAATGGCCTCCAGCTCATGGGCATGATCACGCTCCTTGCTCTCCAAGTAAACAATTTCCGTATCAAACTGTGCACAAAGGGAAAACATTTTAGTCGAAATTGAGTTGTACATAAACTGAAGTTGTACCTTTTGTAATTCCATTTGCTGTGCTGTGATTTTCTCTCGCTGAAATTTTATCAGCTGCAACAGATCGTTGTATTGCGTGGCCTGGAACATCATGGTTTCACCCTCCTCCATGGATACACTGCCGCTGTTGCTGTTGTTGTTGTTGTTATTGTTATTGTGATTGCTGTGCTGATCGTAGTCGCTGCTGAGAAAGGGATTCGTGGAGGAGGAAGCATTGGATATGGTATCCGCATTGCTGCGCTGATTCTGGCACATGGGACTGTTCCTGGGTGGCGGCGGATCACGATACGGTGGCGGCACTAAAGCTCCATTTGCCGATATTGTTGGTATTTGCGTTGCTTGTTTATACAGCTCCGGTGAGTTGTTATTGTTATTGTTTATATTATTATTGTTGTTGTTGTTGTTGTT
The DNA here is from genome assembly GCF_900245975.1 of Drosophila guanche. NCBI lineage: Eukaryota > Metazoa > Arthropoda > Insecta > Diptera > Drosophilidae > Drosophila > Drosophila guanche. The sequence goes on along the minus strand of NW_022995749.1, from coordinate 6,884,570 downwards.
GCTGTAGTACATTTCATTGGGGCTGGCGCGTCGCAGTTCACTGCTCGATTTGCTCAGCTGGCTGTAAATATTCTGACTGCTGCTGTTGTTGTTGTACAAGTCATTATAGCCATTGGCGGCCACTGCAGCCACATTGGAGACATTGCTGCTGCTCATATCTAGTGGATTCGACAAAGATTTCTCATGCTTGGCCACTATGGGCACTGCTGCAATGTTATCCAGCAGCAGCTGCGGCAGCGGCGGTGGCACTTGCTCCTTGGCTGCCTGCGGTGGCGATGGTGAGCGCGTGGCGACAGGTGTGGCATTCGGTGGTGGTGGCTGCTGCGGCTGCTGCTGTTGGGGTATGCCCTTGACTATGCCAATATTATCAAACTGCTTGGCATCGTAACCGCTGCAAGAAAAGTCATTAATTATGAGTTTTATTATTCGTATTATTATTATTTATAAAGACGAAACGCACCCAAAACTCTTTTTCAATTCCTTTGTCCGGTAGCTGAGTTCCACATTCGATTTTTGTTTTTGCAAGGTGGGCGCTGGCTTGCCGCTGCTGTTGTTATTGCTATTGTTTGGACCCAGCGGTTTTTTCGTTGTCATCACAGCATAATTGTTGTTGTTATTGTTGCTCTGCTGTTGCTGCTGCTGCTGCTGTTGCGTCTGCTGCGTTGGCTGCTGCTGAGCTTTATTCTCCGAACGCTGCAATATAAATTGCACATCATTTGCATACTCGCCCCATTTGAGTAGCAGCTTCATGGGATTCTCATTGGGTGCCAGGTGTCGTTCATTATTGCGCCATCGTTCGATCAGCGTGAAGCGCCCCACTTTGCCCGTGGCATGGGCCAAGGCAAACACCACATCCTATACCATGGCACAGAAGATGTGAGATGGATAGAGACATTCATTATTAACAACAAAATCAATACCAATCAGTGGTGGCCAATGGAAATGGTTTCCAATTAGCCCATCAGCACTACACCACATACCTGACACGTCGTATTCACCGTCACGCCACAGACAATCCGCTGGATGCCCTCAACCCAGACTTTCAGCTCCATTCTGGCAACCAATTGTGGTGTCGGTGTTTCGCCGGAACAATTATTTCTGCTTGCCGTCTCTTGATTGCCGTTGCCGTCGCTACCAGAAAATTGCTTTCCAGAGTGAGTGCCGCTCCAACTGACGGACAGACGGTTGCTGCTTGCCTGCTAGGAAGGTGGACTGATTCCCGGGTAGCCGTTGATGCCTGACTGACGTTCGACGTTCTGCTGTCGCGTACCCAGCCAAGCGTGTGTGTTGCACCCAAATAGGGGGTGGAGCTGCTTTTCCACTTTTCCCTGTCGCTCGTTGCACGTTCTCTGTATCTCTCTTTCTCTTGTTTTGTTCCCTTTCTTTTGCTTTATGGGGACTCTTTCGATCGCTGCTGCCTGATTCCGATTTACTTGCACTTATTTACAACACCACCAACAACTGGTTTGCTTTCTGTGTATGCATGTGTGTCATTTGCATGTGTGTGTATGTGCGCTGGAAAAATTCTGATTCACTTTTTTTAGAAATCTGCTTGTTGAGCGTGTTATCTCTTCAGGCAATGCATCTCCGCATTTATTCACATGCACGCGTGCCGTAGTCGCGATTGTTAGTGCCTCGGGACCAGATAAATATCGTTTTTTATGGATTTATTGAACGAAAAAAAAAACGAAAAACAAACGCACGCATTGTTGTTGGCATGCACTTCAGTGTGACCACGGATGGGTGGATAAAAAATACCATCTGACTCTCAGAAATACACCGAAATATACATTATCCTTTTCAAAATATACCGTAAATTAATTTGATTCAATTCTTTCAATAGCCCATTAACATTTCAATGTATTTTTCCAATTATATTGATTTGGAATATTCCATATCAAAGATTTCCATTAATACTTGTGATTATCCGCTCAAACTTTGAACTTTTCAACATAGATTTAAGTACGCGCCCAATTTCACTCTAACCTATCGCACAAAAGTACCGATATGGGTCCCAACCAAGCCCTGTCATCGATAAGTACAATCAAAAAGTCGCGTGGATATTCAAACAAACAGAAAATAAGAAAGGATTTGCTCCGAGTTCCAAGAAGTAGTTGCGTTGATTATATATATCCATATTGATATTTTCGGCAGTCCACGGCAGTATTCAACCACGAAACAATATATATCGATACATTGATATATCGCATATTTGTCCATCCCTACCAAAACAATGGGTCGCGATTGCGGAGTAGCGTAAAATTAATTAGAAATTAAACCATCGCCCGTGCTTGCGAGCAGTGCATTTAGAGGCCACCCAGCCAACGATACAGCCAAAAAAAGTTGGCCCAAAGGCAGTTGCAGCACCCCCGCGAGACCGTTAACAGCAATCAGACACGCATTTCTATTGATTTTGAGTTGTGCTGTGCATTTGTGCATTAAATATTAAACAACAAAAACGGGAGAAAGAGACAGAGAGGCGGTGGGTGTGCGTGGCAGCCTGGCGAATTGTTGCTCCTGTTTTACCCCCACACCCCATTCTGTGCCAAGTGATCTCGTCACCATGGAGCCCAGCAGCGTCGACGCGTTCAGGTGGAAGAAGTGAAGTGGCGGAGCACCAGACCAGCAGCAGCAGCAGCTGTCTGTTTTTCTGCGGTTGGGAGAATCACACAGCACACACACGAAAAAGCTAACGAAATTTGTTGTTCCCATCCCCACCTCATTGTTGTTGTCGGGGTGTGCGTGTGTGAGTGTGTTCGGCGATAGTGTGCCAGTGTTTGTTAGTGTGTAAACAAAAAATAAAAGCTAAAAAGTGAACTAGGGGAAAAGATAGTAGAGCGAAGAGCAGCGCAGCAGCAGCAGCAGCAACAATGGCCAACAGTCGGAGTCGCGCCATACTAAATGTTAATCTCGATACGGTCATGGCCAACGATCCGTTGCGTGAGCTTTTCGAGGCCTGCAAGACGGGGGAAATAGCCAAAGTGAAGAAGCTGATAACGCCACAGACCGTAAACGCACGAGACACGGCGGGACGAAAATCTACGCCATTGCATTTTGCAGCGGGTAAGTTTGCATCAAAGGATTTTCTTTACTACAGGCCCAGCCCCCCGCCCGCAAGCACATGCATCATATGCGAATTATGTGCCATTCTAAAAACAACATTCATTTGCACCCCTTGAGGGAAGGTTGAAGGACTCGCAGCCCCACCCCCACCCCCACCTCACCCTACACACACATGCAGTTGCTGCTGCCTGTGTGGCCTTGAGCTACTTGCGCTTTGGGTGTGACGGACGGACGAACGAACGGGCGGGCGTCATTGTCGTAGTTCTCTCTCTGTCGGACACTCCACTCGCGTGGCGTTCGTCTCTCGTCCGTTGTCCGTTGTCCGTTGTCGGTCGGGTGTTCCAATGGCGTCGAGAGTTGACCTAGTTTTCCCCATTCTGTTCTTTCGGGCTGGTTTCCGGAACCGCGTATAGCCTCGACACTTCTCTCGCCCCATCTATCTCTTGCCCCCCCTCTCTCTCTTTCTCTTTGAATGTGTGAGTGTGCGTGTTGCATTTTAACATTTAAAAACAACAAAAAATGCATAACAGTTAGCTTCAGCGACACGAAAGATTTTATACCCTGGTTGTACAATTTTGAAAATATAAATATGCATATAAAATATGTCCTTACAGGGATGAGATTCGATGAGAGACATGTTTATCGAACCTTTTTTTATTTTAATTGAAAGAACACAAGAATACCCAGCAGGAAAAGCCTTTTTTGTGTACACTGCCTTAGACTTTATGCAGCATTCGCCCTGCAACTGATTGGCGATTGCTATTTCTCTTCGTTTTCGGTTAATCCCCCAGCTGAAAAGTCGTCAGCAAGATGCTTTCTTTCTATGGCACGTATGTAACAAACAATGGTTAAAAATAGCCATACCCTCCGCAACAGTTTAAAAATATGCCATACATTCGTATATACAGGCTGCACGCTGCTGCTGTTGCTGATGTTGCTGATGATGATGATGGGGTGACAGTGACTGGCTGCTGCGGGGCTGGGGTGGCATGAGGTAAGTCGCTGGCAGGACGACTTGTTGTGGCTGCTGCTTCTGCTGCTGCTGCTGCTGTTGCTGCGGCGCTGCATGCGCCATCCTGCTGACGTCTTTGTGGCCCAATATTTTTATTTTACGTCTTTTGTTGTGACTTTGGCCTAGTTAGCATTTTCATACATTGCAGCCTTATTGTCTATCTGTCTGACTGTCCGCACGCAGCAGCTTCCAAAAAGAAATAGAAATCATTCTACGAAAGAGAGGAGACCCCGTTTTTATGTATTTCTACTTAACCCTTTCACTTGCAAACGAGCCGCCCGCCACTTGCATATCAATTTGGCTTTTGGTGACTTCTTTTTGTGATATTTTTATTTTTTTACCCAACCATACATACATATTCGCTTGTCGTTCGTTTTATTATCTCTTGTGGTCTACTCCATGATTCATTCGTTGGTGGGTCTTTCTTTCTAAACTGGTTTTCCTCTACTTATTATTACTTTTCTGTCTGCCGCTGAGTTTATTTTATTTTCTTGTACCCGTCTACTACTATTTGTCACGTTCTGTGCACAAAAAGTGAGATCTTCAAGTGGTTTTTGCTGTACAATAAGTACAGTTAGGTTTTGTCTTGTTTTGCAATTGGTCTTTAAATTATTTGATCGATATTCACCAAGATACTTACCTGTTGCACAGCGAGAGAGCGACAGAGAGAGAGAGGAAGGAAAGCCGCAAAAATAATCACGTTTTTCCCTGTCAACTTATATTGCTGTTTCTTTTTGTTAATATTTCAATCAACAAAAGCAATCCCGTTCTTAATTGTTATCAGCTTTTTGGCACTGCACCGTTATCTTTTAAGAGCTCCTAACCTATGGGTGTGTGTGTGTGTGTGTGCGAGAAGCTTATATCCAAAAATCGAGCGATTAAATCCGCAGGGAACATGTCCTTGTACCCTTTTCTCTTGATGCTCTAAGATTTATTCTTCGACACACGACGCACAGTCGACAGCATGAGTACTCTCGAGAAAACAAAATAAAATATATATGCCTTGGGGTCGAAGAATCCAAGAGAATCCCCACCTAAGGGCTGATACTTTACCTGCCTTCTGTTTATACTCTCATAGATGACACTGTATGGAGCAGTATGTTCCATAAACTCTAGATATCACATGAAAACGTTGTTTAGACAACTGTTTAGCTCAAAATAAAAATGATAAATGATTTGGTCTGCATACATAAAAAATAATTATTTTCTTTGCTCATTTCTTTTCTATCCCAAGGGTAACCCAACTCATACTCACACAACATACATATGCCGCTTTTTGGGAAATGATAATAAAGTCGATAAACCATCTGAGAGCGACCTTCCTCGCCTCATATCTTGGCTAGTCGTTAAACAGTGCTTTATTGTTACCCCTTTAAAAAAATTAAACAAATTAACCTTCGTGTTTGGAGTACTTGCAAAATTATTATACACGTCGTAGAGCTGTGGTTCGCCTCAAGGATCTCTCTGGTTTTATTTATTTGCCATGCACAAAGCAGCATTCAAACAGCCATTCAACAGTGCAACAGTTGAAGTTTTCCATTCTATTAATTTTTAATGCAAAACTTTCGTAACTAACGAAAAAAAAAAAAGTGAATGGCAGAAATGTTTTGCAAACTCTATCGTACTTTTTGGTTGGGTGGGTGGAGGCTCTGGCTCTGACAGAGAGGAGTGGGGTGTGGGGGCTGCAGGCTTTTGTTTGGGCAGAGATTTGTAATTGGTTTCGGTTCTCTGTTTGCTGCTTGATGTTTGCTGCTGTTCATTAAAAACTTTTGCCGAAAAGCGTAATGCATATTTGTATGGCGGAACTAAAATTTCAGATGACTCAGAGATCAAAGATTGGCACACAAAAACCAATAAGAAACACACACACACATGTGGAAGATAGGGGAAGATAAGTGTATGGATATAAGTACGTCAAATGGAAGTGCATTCATACATTTTCTTTATATTACTGATTTCAATTCATAATTATCTTCCAATCACCGGCTGATTACAAACATTCTTGGCTAAGATATCGGTCTGTCCGTTGCTTTTCCAAGTGATAAGTGATAAGTGGTTTCTCACGGATAATTGTTTTCTTTATTCTTAAGGCTTTCGGTTTCCTTTCTTTAGGAATATTGATTAGAAATACATAAAATATGTTTATTATAGGGGGGGGGGTACACATTATGTTTCTGCTTCTCTGCTCAATAAATACATTTCCAAAATCAACCTTCACGTGTCGTTCCAGCTTTAAGCGATTGAAGAGGTTTCTTTCGTTGCCTTTTATATGATTTTAACATTTCATAGACATCGAGACAAGTACAAAAGTACAAACCGACGAGACCGTCCCCACACTCACTTTTAGGGCTTGTTGCACGACCCCGACCTCCATCGAATGGGGAAAGAGAAATAGAGACAAACATTTAATTATTATTTCATTTCCTGTTTCCGCCTCAGGTTACGGACGCCGCGAGGTCGTCGAATTTCTGCTGAACAGCGGCGCCTCCATCCAGGCCTGTGACGAGGGCGGCCTGCATCCGTTGCACAATTGCTGCTCCTTCGGGCATGCGGAAGTGGTGCGCCTGCTGCTGAAGGCGGGCGCCAGTCCGAACACCACCGACAACTGGAACTACACGCCGCTGCATGAGGCGGCCAGCAAGGGCAAGGTGGACGTGTGCCTGGCGCTGCTGCAGCATGGAGCCAATCACACGATACGCAACTCGGAACAGAAGACGCCCCTGGAGCTGGCGGACGACGCCACGCGGCCGGTCCTAACCGGAGAGTATCGCAAGGACGAGCTGCTGGAGGCTGCTCGATCGGGTGCCGAGGATCGACTGCTGGCGCTGCTCACGCCGCTGAATGTCAATTGTCATGCCAGCGATGGCCGGAGATCGACACCGCTGCATCTGGCGGCTGGCTATAACCGCATTGGCATCGTGGAGATTCTGCTGGCCAACGGCGCGGATGTGCATGCCAAGGACAAGGGTGGACTGGTGCCCCTGCACAATGCCTGCTCCTATGGGCACTTCGATGTGACCAAGCTGCTCATCCAAGCGGGCGCCAATGTGAATGCCAATGATCTGTGGGCCTTTACCCCCCTGCACGAGGCAGCCTCCAAGAGCCGTGTGGAGGTGTGCAGCCTGCTGCTGAGCCGCGGCGCTGATCCCACGCTACTCAACTGCCACAGCAAGTCGGCCATGGATGCGGCACCAACGCGAGAGCTGCGCGAAAGGATTGCCTGTGAGTTGAGCACGAATCATAGAAGAAGTTTCCTCTAATCCTTGCTGTTCCTTCTTTCAGTTGAATACAAGGGCCACTGCCTGCTGGATGCCTGCCGCAAATGCGATGTGTCGCGTGCCAAGAAGCTCGTTTGCGCCGAAATTGTCAACTTTGTGCATCCGTACACGGGTGACACGCCGCTCCACCTGGCCGTGGTCTGTCTGGATGGCAAGCGAAAGCAACTCATGGAGCTGCTCGCCCGCAAGGGCGCCCTGCTCAACGAGAAGAACAAGGCATTCCTGACACCATTGCACATGGCCTCTGAGCTGCTGCACTACGATGCCATGGAGACGCTGCTGAAGCAGGGGGCCAAGGTGAACGCCTTGGACAGCCTCGGCCAGACGCCGCTGCATCGTTGTGCCCGGGACGAGCAGGCCGTGCGTCTGCTGCTCTCCTATGCGGTGGACACGAACATTGTCTCGCTGGAGGGACTCACTGCCGCTCAACTGGCGTCGGACAGCGTGCTGAAGCTCTTGCAGAATCCACCGGACAGCGAGACGCATTTGCTGGATGCGGCCAAGGCCGGCGATCTGGACACTGTGCGCAGAATTGTGCTGAATAATCCGCACACTGTCAACTGTCGGGATCTCGATGGGCGACACTCTACGCCGCTGCACTTTGCCGCCGGCTTCAACCGCGTGCCCGTTGTTCAGTTTCTGCTGGAGCATGGCGCGGAGGTGTATGCCGCGGACAAGGGAGGCCTGGTGCCGCTTCACAATGCCTGCTCGTATGGCCACTACGAGGTCACCGAGCTGCTGGTCAAGCATGGTGCCAATGTGAATGTCTCCGATCTGTGGAAGTTCACGCCGCTGCACGAGGCCGCCGCCAAGGGCAAGTACGACATTTGCAAGCTGCTGCTAAAGCATGGCGCAGATCCCATGAAAAAGAATCGCGATGGCGCCACACCAGCGGATCTCGTCAAGGAATCCGATCATGATGTTGCCGAACTGCTGCGTGGCCCGTCCGCCCTGCTGGATGCTGCCAAAAAGGGCAATCTGGCGCGTGTGCAGCGACTGGTGACAGCCGAGACAATCAATTGTCGCGATGCGCAGGGCAGGAACTCGACGCCACTGCATCTGGCCGCTGGCTACAATAATTTCGAGTGTGCCGAATATCTGCTCGAGAACGGGGCCGATGTGAATGCACAAGACAAGGGGGGTTTGATACCCCTGCATAATGCCAGCTCGTACGGTCACTTGGACATTGCCGCACTGCTGATCAAGCACAAGACCGTGGTGAATGCCACCGACAAGTGGGGCTTTACGCCGCTGCATGAGGCCGCCCAAAAGGGACGGACGCAGCTGTGCTCGCTGCTGCTGGCCCATGGCGCCGATGCGTACATGAAGAACCAGGAGGGACAAACGCCCATAGAGCTGGCCACCGCCGAGGATGTCAAGTGTCTGCTACAGGATGCCATGGCCACGTCGCTCAGTCAGCAGGGACTGAGCGCCTCCACGCTATCGCTGGCTGGCTGCTCCCCCTCGCCGGAAACGGCTGGTTGTGCCGCTGCTGCGGGAGCTGCTGCTTCACCTGCTGGTGTGGCATCCACTGGATCTGCCTCCTCCTCGGCCATGCTGTCGCCCACGACAGAGACTGTGTTGCTGCCAACAGGTGCCTCAATGACGCTCAGTGTGCCCGTGCCCCTGCCCATGGCCAGCTGTACGCGCATCAGTCCTGCCCAGGGTGCCGAGGCCAATGGAGCTGAATCCTCCGCCACGGAGGATCTAATGCCGGATGCAGAGTCGATAACAAATGTCTCTGGGTTCTTGAGCAGCCAGCAGTTGAATCATTTGATTGAGCTGTTTGAGCGGGAACAAATCACATTGGACATACTGGCGGAGATGGGACACGATGATCTCAAGCAGGTGGGCGTGTCCGCCTATGGATTCAGGCACAAGATACTCAAGGGAATTGCACAGCTACGAGCCACCACAGGTAATGTTTATACTCTCCGCTGTCTTAATGCTTTTCTGATCTTGTATTATTCCCCCTTTAGGCATTGGCAACAATGTGAATTTGTGCACATTGCTGGTGGATCTGCTGCCAGACGACAAGGAGTTTGTGGCCGTTGAGGAGGAAATGCAGGCGACAATACGCGAGCATCGGGATAATGGCCAGTCGGGCGGTTACTTTACGCGCTATAATATTATAAGGGTACGTCCTGCTCTTGAAGCACTATTGAATGTATTTTTCAATTCATTTTGCTTCGTATTACTAGGTGCAAAAGGTACAAAATCGCAAGTTATGGGAACGCTATGCCCATCGACGCCACGAGATTGCCGAGGAGAACTTTGTGCAGTCGAACGAGCGCATGCTCTTCCATGGAAGTCCCTTCATCAATGCCATTGTGCAGCGAGGATTCGATGAGCGTCATGCGTATATTGGCGGCATGTTTGGCGCTGGCATTTACTTTGCAGAGCACAGCTCGAAGAGCAATCAGTATGTGTATGGCATTGGCGGTGGCATCGGGTGTCCCTCGCACAAGGACAAGTCCTGCTACGTGTGTCCCAGGTGGGCATTCAATTTGCTTAAACTTTAAATCATTTCGTCCAACAATATTCTCTTTTGCTTTTGTCAGACAATTGCTGCTGTGTCGCGTGGCTTTGGGCAAGTCCTTTTTGCAATATAGCGCCATGAAGATGGCTCATGCGCCACCAGGCCATCATTCGGTGGTGGGACGTCCCTCAGCTGGTGGCCTGCACTACGCCGAATATGTGGTCTATCGGGGTGAACAGGTGATGATCGTAAGCGTGACTTTAATTATACAGAAATCATCAACAGTTCTCCTTTTGCCTTGCAGTCTTATCCAGAGTACTTGATAACCTACCAAATTGTCAAGCCCGATGACAGCAATAGTGGGACGGAGGACACAAGATGATGGATGCCCTCTGTTGGCTCTACGCCTACAACAACATCACCAGCATTGCAGCAACAACAGCCACCACAGCTGCCAATGCCACCAGCAGTAGCAGCAGCAACAGCAACAACACCACCACCACAACAACAACAACAACAACAACAACAACAACAACAGACCTCAGCTCCAGTTGCCAAGAGGCGGCCCAGGCATGCCAAGCAGACATTACAATTGCAATACCAGCACTACCAGCCCCAACAGCAGCAGCACTCATCGATGGGTGTGACCACCACACAGCCAACGCCTGCGGGAGTCTTTACGCACAACAATGGCAACAACAACAATGCTAGCCACACGAACAGCGGCAGCAACAGCAACAGCAACAACAATAACAATGACATGTCGCCAATTTCGAACAGCAACAGCTACTCCTCGGTGGACACCAATCAAACGCTGCTCAATTCGCTGGCCAACCAACAGCGAGGCAATCGTCAGAGGCAACACCAGCAGCTGCAGCAACAGCAGCCACAGCAGCCACAGCGCAGCCCAAAGTACAGTCAATTTATGATCATCACACCCGCCGTCTCCATTGATCGCGACTTTGAGTACGAATCGCATTTGGACTACGAGGACTTTGCCAATGCCGCCCACAATAATGGGAATCTGTTCCGTTTGGGCCTGCGGCGCAGCGACAGCAGCAACAGCGGAGACAGTGGCCACAGCAGCGATAGTAGCAGTTTTCGCTCCAACTACAATCAGTACTTGCATCACAGTCGCCAGCATCTGCTGTCCAAGGGGAATGGAAACGGCAACGGTCATCACTTTTATACGTTCTCCTCGTCCTGGCGCTGGTGCAGCCTCCTGTGTGCGGCCATGCGTTGCTTTGGCGCTGGTGGTGGTGGTGGTGGTGGTGGTGGTGGGGCGGGTAATGGCAATGCGCCGTACAGCAGCTCGCTGCAACATCATCGTCTGAGACGCTGCTCGTCGTACAATGCGGACAATGCCTATGAGCATTTTGCGGCACCATTTAAGCCGCGCAAGACGCGCGATCATATGAACAATATAACGTACGAATTGTGACGGTGGTCCGCCGATGTTGTGGTTAATGATCTCTTTGTCTTTGTTGGCCTACTCCAAATCCGAACTCTACTACTGCTCCTTAGACTTTTATTAAAATTACTAGCTATTATAGCCCATAGTAGATGTCGTCGTCGTCGTCGTCTCCACTCTCTCTCCTCTCTCTCTCTCTCGTTGTTTATTCAAATATTCAACTATAATATTAAAATAAACTAATAACAAGAAGAGCCGCAGGCAGAAATAATCAAAATTGCAGCCACTTTTGGATGGTGATTTTAATTCGAATTGAAATATTAAAAAACAAAACAAAAGAAAGTAATACGATGAATAAACCCCTAAAGCCCATGCCCCATCCCCCATCCCTCTTGACGATGAATGCATTACATTACAATTAATTAAATTTGCGCTCCCGCGTTTATTTAAGTGTGTTTAAGCTTAGTTAATTTAAACAAGATTCAAAACTCCAATTAAATTTAAATATACAAAATATACATTATACATCATAGAATAAGTTTATCCTCTTCTCTATGACTATGTACATCCGGAATATCCACATACCACATGGCATTCTCCACCTCCTCATCATCACCCTGGGCTGTTTGATCCTCATAAATTCGGCATGGCAGCTGCTCGAAGCGGTAACTCACTTTCAGGGCGTTCTGCTGCAGCAGCTCGAGCGACCGCGGCTTCAGCCCTAGGGTCACCAAGTGTCCCCCTTCTCTGGTAAGGCAATTGCTCAGCAGTTCCCACGCATCAGAGTCCAGGTCCTTGTTCTGCTCGCGTAGCAAACGCATGGCGTTCTGTCCTTCGGTGCGCGGTAGGTGTATCTTGACAATCTTCATGCTGGGCAAATCAGCGACAGGGCAACTGCTCAACAGCACATTGCTGAGCACGTGTACCTTCGGTACGGTGAGCTCCATCCACTCCTTGGATCTGTTATCGCGGCACTTCACAATGATAACGCCATCCTTGAAGTGGACGCCATCAAAGTTGATGCTGTGTGGGCAGCCTTTCAGCATCTCCTCGATCAGCGCTGCCTCCACTTTCTTCGCCTCGCTTCTGCGAAGGATTCTAAGCGGGTAAGTATTGGCCAGGATGGCCATGTCAATGGATCTCTCTGCCTCTGGTACACTTTTGGCACGCTTAGGGGCAACGGCTTTCGCTGGGACTGGAGCTTTCCTTTTGCCGCCAACACTTGCAGCAGGAGGCGCAACATTTTTCGCCTTTTTACGCGCTGCCAGTTCATATGCATTGGGATCTATGGCCCGTTTTTTGGCTTCTTCCCGTTGCATGCCCTCCCTTATGTAGCGATTGTAACGTTTTCGTTGCTTTTTGCAAAGATCCTGCTTTAGTGGATCCGCAACTTCCTTCTGTTTTACTTCTTTTTTGATTTTGATTTTAATTTTTTTTTTTGTATTTTGATTTGACATAGAAATTCCCACGAGTGTAGGGGTGACGAGGTCCACCGTGTCATAGCCCCCGCTAACACGGCAAGTCCTGAAGTACTCAACGAGGCGGACAGTTATCGCTGAGGCTCCGTGTGGATACAGTCGTTTGTAGGAAACCTAACACCCCCCCCCCGACTGCACGACAAGCCAATGGGCACGGATCGCCTAACACCCTGACTTTTGGGGGGACCCACCAACCATGTCCATCCTGCACTACACTATGCCGCACCATGGTGTGAGGGCGAGTGGATGCTAACACAGATTCGTGACAGGATGGACTTAGCCAGACCCTTTCTGTGTAGAGCACAGAAAACTGGAGGTCTGTTGCCTAGCCGACACCCTCGTAGAGGGTTCAGTTGTGGGATTTTTGTCAGCCAATTTAAACTAAACTTAACTAAAAGTATCTCTAAAGCATTTTGTGCACCTTCTTTTGCCAAAAATTACATATTTTTCATAATAAAACGGAAAACGATTACTTGCGTGACTCCACTGACCACAACTACAATGTTGCAGCAGTCAGCTTTTGGCCATCAGGCTGCGGTTGACGGTAATTTGCAACTGTCAAGCCGGGCTGTCAGGCTAAGTTGCGCCTAAAAATGTTTAAAATGCAACCGCAACGCCGCAGAGCAGAGCCACTGCGAAAGAGTAATGATGATGAATGCTAAAGTACGCAAATATCTTTCTTTCGGCCACGCACACACACACACACACACACACACACATGCAGGCACATTTCACTGTCAAAAATGCTCGACGAGCGACCGAGTGCAGCCAGCTATAAACCATTTTCGAGGCCAAGGAGCTGCTGCTGCTGCTGCTGCTGCTGCTGCTGTTGAGGAGCGGCGCATTTATTTTTATTTCTGTTGCCACTTATGTTGCCCCGCATTTGCCGATTTCTCAAGTCTTACTTCGGCCTCCTCATCCTCTTCGTTTTTTTGGTCTTTTTTCGGCAACATATGCAAGTAATTTGATTAAATTATATAATTACAGGCCCAGAGAGACAGAACAGACAAGAGATGCGAAGACTTCGGTTTTCGGTCTTGACTTTGACGAACAGCAAGCAGCAGCAGCAGCAGCAGCAGTTGCACGCAAAATGCAAGAGAGGGAGAGAAGGAGAGACCAAGATTCCATTGCCATGACCATGCCACATTTTGGGTTAACGTTGATGCGAAGAGCCAGCCGCCTCGTTGTGTGCGACACTCTCTGCAGGCCGGGACTAGTGCAATTTGTATTTTCAAACAACGACAAATAAGCACTGGGCACGGCCTACATCAGGTGACGTTTTAATGCTGCACTCCACTCCACTCCACTCCTTTCTCTCTCTCTCACCAGCAGCAGGCGTCCAAGATGAATGCCCAAATGCCATATAAACACTGTAATTACACGCGCACCATCACCTATGGGAGAGACTGTAATTTAATTAAGAAATATAGACACATTAATAAAGAAAAGAGGCAACTATACGAGCAGCTGCAGGCAGCGGCAAAAGGCGAGGTGCCAACCACCTCGGGGGCCACCACCCAGCGTGTCCAAAGAAAGGAGTGTCCAACGGACTGCACATACTTCATTCGGGAATAGTTCTGATCGCAGCGTTCTTCTCATCTTCTAGTTTGCATCTCGCATGTATGTACGTACGTGAATTCCATTAGGGCAAGTCCATTGATAATCACAGCGTTGATTGGACGTTGCAACGCGCATTACATCAATCAACATCCTACATTTATGTGTGGGAATGAGCCACATTCTCCTCTGGTATGCCCACTGCAGCGGGTCTGCAGTTTGCTCAGGTTCGCATACGGTGGAAATGCATCTCTTGTTCCTCTGAGGTTGAAAAAAAGAGCAAAAAAAATTTTGAAAAGAAATATAACTAAAACGATAAATGTTTGGTTATATTACAATTCTTCCCCTCAGTCGAAACGCTTCCTGAGGAGTCCCCTCCGCGGCTTATTTCTTAATTTACACTTCTATATAATGCACAAAATAGCAACAATTTCAGATTGAAATTTGCGCGACGCCTAAGTGCTGGACAACGTTTTAAGCCCGCAAAATCAATCGATGTTTCTATCGATAGGGCCCGCACTAATGCAATTTTTAAACTTTAAATCTATATCAATGACAGATTGCTTGCACGCAGGACCAACTGCTCTATAAAAGTCTGCACATATTTTATATATATTTATCAATATGGTAACAGATTTTGCACATTACAAGTACATAGTTGGACTCCACCAAGTTTGTTTAGTTGTGTTGGAGGTGCTTAGCGGTGGGTGGAGTAGCACTGCCATTAAATGGAATCAAATACATTCGTGTTAGTTTCGCACAAGTGCATAAATGGTGATTCGTTCTGCCAGAATCCCATTTATGTAGCTTGGATTATGGATAGAGGCACCCCATCCGTGTATGAAATGAAATTGTAACTAATTCTAATCTTCGACTTCCGAATCACTGCCATGATCGGTACACTCCTTCTGTTTGGCTGCTTTCTGACTGCGAATGGTGCTCTGAACCAGGTCGCTGGTGAACTTCTGTACCAAAAGCAAGGCGTTTTGCAGCGGCAATTCGGAGAGAGAGTGGGCCATGAACTCGCCAAAGCCATGGAACTTGGCATACGCATTGGAAGTCGTGGGTGCTGATGGCTCTGTGGGGATGGACACTGTGGGTTGGTGGGATCGCGACTCATCAGCTCTGCGTTTGGCTGGTGGCTCCTCCGACTCCTCCTGCTCGTCTTCGTTTTCTCCCTTTTTGGGGGCTGCGGCTGCGGCTGCGGTGACTTTACTGATGACAAGCGCCTGCTGGCGACTCGGCAAGCTGTAGCTTCTGCCATTGGTGTTGGCCTTGTTGGCATTATTGCCATTCAGCATCTGCCGCTGGCTCCTTGTCGAATAGATGCCGTCATGCGGTGAGTTGATCGGAATGCTAGAAGGCAGACTGAATAAGCAAACGAACTGTGCGGCTCAACAGGGAACTCTCTGGCACTCACGTCAGCACTGTGGTCACTGGCAGCGATTGATCGTGGTCAAACTCGTCCTCCTCCTGATCATCCTTGAAGCTCGCCCCCTGGCCATTGCTGTCGCTCATGCCTCCGTCGAAGGTGTCATCGCAATACTTGCTCACATGCTTGAAGCTGCGCCGGCTGCGAATGTGATTGGCCAGGAACTGAAGGCTCTCGAATTGCGGCCATTGCGAGTTATGTGTGGCCACGCCGCACTCGATGCGGCGCTTCTCAATGTTGTAGCGGTTCCTCAGGTTCAGCATGCGCTCCTTCAGAACGGGAACTAAGGGAATAACAAGCCGATATTAATCTCTATTCGGAGCGATCTGGCGTCCTCCGCCTCCTGCTGTTCCTCACCATCGTAGCCGAGCTTGTGCGAGATCTGCATCCATTGTTCGGCCACGTGCTGTTTGTCCTTGTGGCGTTTGCACGAGCGATCGTACAGCACTGGCCGGGCGCGAAACTCACGTATTAGGCCAACATCGAATTCGCCCGTTTGCGCATACGAGGCGCGAGGACGTCCGCGTCCCTTTGGCGCTTGTGCTGGCAATTGCATGTCTTGTTCCATGGGCACTGGCGAATGAGTTTCTTCTTCCCTTTTAATGATCACTTGTTCCATATACATGAAAATGGTATTTGATTTTCTACAATTTGCAATGCAATATATACAATTAATACTTAACAAGTTGATTTAATGTTTTTAAAACTGAACTCATTCCAGAGACTTACTGAATGAATTTATGACGTTTAAAAGGCTACTTTGTCGACAAAAAAAACAGGTTCCTATTTTACGCAGCTGATCAACACTGAGTGTATCCTCTCTCACTATAATAGTGCAGCGCAGCAGTAGAATAGGCAAATGACAAAAAACAACGGTTAGTGGAGCAGAGGAATGAGAGAATCACAAAGAGAGCCAGCAAGTAAAATGAAATCATTAAAATATTTATGATAACGAAAACGAAACGTCAGCAGCGCAGTGGCAGCACTAGCAACAGCTCAGTAGCAGCAACTAGCAGCAGAGACCGCAACCGCAGCAACAGCAATAAAAACAAGACCGCGATTACCGTAAAAAAATATCAAACACAAACAATTAAACGGAAACGCTGCTCACGCCGACACTGACTTTGCTTCGACACTTCAAAGTCAATAGCATTGAATGGAATTTATTTTGTATAAAACAAGCCTACTTTAACTCAACAAATTAAGGCGAAGTATAAAACTCAAAGAGAAACATAGCAAACTAGACAACAAAAGAAAAACTACAATTAAATTAAATGCTTAATGAGCAGCACATTGTTTTCCACGCATTCCTAACAGTGTTTATGTTTTAGTTATATTTCTCTTAATTTATTTTTATAGATTCACACTCACCTCGAACAATTTTCCTACATATATTTTATTTTTACTCTCTATGTACAGTATGCGTGTGTTTGTAAGCGCTCTTTTCTCTCTCTCTCTCTATAATATATTCAAATTGTTGTTACTTTAAAAAATCAATACGGACGTAAATAAATTAATTAAGGAATGGCTGCCAGAGTACACAGCACAGCGGCGTCAGAGGCGATGGAGGAGGCAAACAAAATAAAAACCAATGCTCTGGTCCGGTCTCACGCTATTTCTCTTGCTCTCTCCTCTCTCGCTATCTGTATCTGCCACTCTCTGTTTTTTTGCTAGCAACCGCTCACACACAACAACTAGACGCAGCGAGAATAAATTTTTAAGTGAAGCTAACATTTATTTTTATATTTTTATGAAGAGGTACAGCTACAGCTGCAAACGTCGATAGTACTATCGATATCATCGTCGCAATGTGTATGTCACATTGTCTCTTTATTAATGGAAATGGTCGAACACGAAACAGAGATGCCATCGTGTCGTGAGTAGTTCGATCGTGATTGACAATAGTTATAGTAATACAGCACCATCTCGTATCTTATAACTTTCGTGGGACATTTTTTTGCACAGAAAATTCTAAATAACCTAACAAAAATATTTTTCCTACTTTAACGCACAAAAGATAAGACTTGTGACCTTGTTTATATTTAATATGTAATCTGACCTTAGTTATCAACTGGCATAAATGTGATAGATTCTGTTGTATTATTAGTTTTATTATTATTATTCTTTAATACAGGGAGATATTTCTTAAGAAAATATTTATTTTTACAGCATTTTATTATTTTATTTTCTTTATTTTTCGTCACGCGCACATTTCTGATAGTTTTGTGCTTCGCAACTTTAATTCAGATGGCAGCCCTATGACGTCAGTTTCCACGATGTGGCAACATGAATTTAACGGTGCGCGCGAGTTTTGTGAATTTTTAAATGTCAACTTACCCTTTGTATAGTTTCAGCTATATTCTCCTTTTAGTTCAGCAAAACATGACAATTCTGCAAAAAAATAAAATACATATGTAAATCAATATAAGTAGTTTGGATATGTACATAGTTAGTATATGGATATGTTACTACTCGTACGATGTGTCTGAAAAACCGCCCATAGGCCGGGACAAGTGCAATGTTTGTTCAAAATGTAAAACGTTGACACCTTCCCGTCCTACGGGCAATTTATAAAGTATTTTGAGCAGAACTGTAGTTTCATCGTACAGGATATATGTATGTATAAATATATGGCGCAGGAATATAAAGTTTCAACAGTACATGAAGAATCTTTACTAAAATTAAATTCCCGCCCAAAAACCAAAAACCAGAGCATTTCAACAGGTAGGTAAGCGTAAGCGACAAACAAAGCAAAGATCTCAAAGCCCTAAAAATCTCATATTTCAATAGCAGACAACAACAACAAAAACTGCATTTCAGATTAAATTTCCGCCCCTACTTGAGAATGGCTCTCACATGTCTCTGTGTCCTTTGTGCGGGCGGAGCGCAAAAGCAGCGCAAAAGCAAAGAAAAAAAAAGATGCCCAACAATAGTCGCTAAAAGGATCCTCCTGGACAGAAGTAGGAGGAGCAGCAAGATATTGAAGCGAAAGGGATCGCATAGGATCAGTCGGCTTAAGCAGGTAAAATTAAACTCTTGGCAAAATCAAGCGTTAAATGCCTTTTACTTACGCCTCAAATCATTTCAGAACAAGGGAAAGCACTACCATACATACAGATATGTATCTGGGGTGCATAATACAGATATAAAGATATACAGATATATATATATGTGTGTATGTATATGTATATGTATGCATGCTGAGGAATCTCCATTAACCGAGTTGGCCAACATCAACAAAATCTGAAATCCAAAGCGTGACAAATTCGTAGAAACAAAACCCTCGCCACTGTTGATTTGAGCGGAAGAATTGCCATAGCATCAGCAGAAATGTCTCTCAGTGAATCACACTGAGATTCGTGAAAACCTAAACAGAGTTCCTTCCTCTACTCATGCGGCGCGGCGGCGGCTCTTCCTTGCACTCAATTTCTTCAAGTGTGTGGAGAGCTGCGGCTGGACTGGGGCCTTATCTTACCGAAAGAAGCCGCGCAGAAAAATAATGATAATACTGAAGAGCGGAGGGAGGGGCGAGAATCGCGGCATTCATTGCTCGTATTTGTTTATTTGATCGCTGCGGGGGCTACAACGGGGCATTAGAGGAGGTTTTAATGTTGTTCCCTACTATGACACGACAGCAGCACACAGGCCAGGCGAGGCCAGGCAACCGAAAAACGAACAAACTCTGCAATAAATTCATATTTATTATTTATTTTTGTTAGGCAAATACGCCCCCAACGACATGAAGAGAGGCACCAAAGGCTGCAAGACATTCGGTGGGGCTTTGCTCTACTCATTGAGCAAATGAAAGGAACTCAAAAGCGGCAATCGTCCCAGCAGAGAGCCAGCCCCACAGCGAACGGAAAGCGGAAACGCAAATAGACGAGCGATAAAAAGAAAAGAACCATAAACAGTGGAGTGAAAAAAAGAAGAAAATGAAACAAGAACGGCACATAAATTTTAAATAACTAATAATTCATTGAAAAAGCTGCCCAGGAATGGAATGGGACTTGGAAAAGGGGTGGAGCGGATGGGATCGGATCTAAAGTCTCAAGTGGAGCAGAGGGGGAGGGGGGACACGCGAGGCGAGGCGAGGCCCGAGTGGTGTGCTGTGTGTGTGGTGCACAATATCATGTAATAATATTTGCTTAAGCCAACAGCTGACACGCCAGGCAATAACACACTTCGATATCGCCGTCTCCAGATCCGACATAATATATAGCGGCAGACTGTTGGACTGATCAACAATTCGTATCGATTGGCACTTCTACTCGTGCAGCTCTAGTTCTTTTTAGAAATTTGTTCTTTGATTGGAGCATTGAGCATTGAAAGTTGGAAAAATCATAATCTGTACCCATCAATTTTGCTCTCTTGATCTATGATAATTTCTTCTGTCTGTCCATTCATCTTTCCTGCTAGTTTGCACCTTACCATCAGGCCATAAAATATGCAATGTTCATTAAGGGCATTCACAGTGCGGTCTGTTGGCCTTTCTCCTGCACAACATTTATGATGGCTCGGGTCCGTCCGCTCGCCAGGCCAGGCCTTTTCCTTTGCCTGCTTTGGTCTGTTCTAGTTTGAGTAGAATCATTTTTAATGACTGCCAAGGCAGAGGTAGACTCACAGCCATCGACAAAGAGAGAGAGAGAGAGAGAGAGAGAGAGAGAGAGAAAGAGAGCGGAGCTAGAGCCCACGATTGCAGGATGGATGTAGGCGAGGGATAAGTGAACGGGAATGGTCATGTCCATGACTTCCAGCCAAAAACAGTTTGCATTTCCTATTGTTGTATTGCCTGATGTACTACAGATCTGGGGAGAGAGAGCACAGAGAATAACTGTATTAAATGGCCAGTGCCTAGGACCAGTAGACCATTTGGGGACCAGAGCAGCCACCAGGCACTAGGCACTACCAGACTTTTGTAGAAAGGTCTACTCTCTGCCCAGGCCTGCCTGAGAACTTCTCTCGCGTGGCTGTTACAATTTCTAGCCTCAACCTGGAGGAGAGCCTGCCTTCCCTGTGCCGCCTGCACCGAAAACCAGTTTCCTTTTGGCCAGCCCATTATCCCGTAGCATAGCACATAAAAGGCGTTCCACAGCTGAAGCTTGGGCCGTGCCTGGCTGTCTCATCTGTTGTCTATTTTGCAGGCAATCCTCCTCCCTGCAGTCGCCTTGTCTGCCTTGATGCCTGATGATGCTGCTGCCTGCCTGCTGCTGGGGGCCTGGTGGTGGCTCCAGCATGTTGCTGGCAACTTGTTGCTAACATACTACCGCCTGAGCATTTTTGATTTGATTTTCTTTTTGGTCTCTTTTCGTGATTTATATACTCTATGCCAGAGCATCCTACAATTGTCGAGTCAGTCAGAACTTTGAACTTAGAGCTTAGAGGAGATCTCTTGATATTCCCGATTATGTTTCTGTTTTCGATATTTATAGATGGAGTTTCACTTTTCCTTTATTCTGATAACAACTTTACATTACATCTCCTGACGCTTATAATCTTGAAGAGTATTCCATGTGTCTGCTTTCGTAGATCTCAAATTTCTTCTTATTTGCCTTTTTTTTCTTTGTAGATTTGGTTTGGTGTTTGGTCCAATGCAAACGTAATCGAAATGCAATTAAGATGCAGAGACGCAGAGCTTGAGAGCTTCAGAGGCTGAGTGCTAAAGTTGCATTTGGTTAGAATTTTTGACTTTTGTTTTGTTGCCACTTTGGGAGGGTAGAGCCGAGAGCTGAGAGAAACGTGGCTGCAATTTATATTCCTGGACAGTTTTTTAGAAAGTAGCATAGAGGAGTGCACCAGCACAGGCAGCAGGTCCCCACAGAACCCGGGGAAAAAAAAGAGTGGAGTGCCATTCGAAAGGCGTTGATGTTGAGAGGAACGAAACGATCTGGGGTATGGGTGTGTGTGTGTGTGTGTGTGCCTGTCTGTCTCTCCTTCTATCGTATATGTATGTATGTGGCATAATTAAAGGGTTACGCCATGGCCACGCCAATCTCAATCTCCATTCGATATCTCCTGTCCCCTGCCCGCCGCGCACTCTCCTTTCTCCGGTGATATGCATAACGGTGTTTAATTTGAGTTGGTGGCGCAAACCAAAACAGAGAGAGAGAACCCCACAAAAATGATGTCTTGGCACTGCCCCCTCCAACTCCATCTCCATGCCGTCTCCTGCAATGCTCAGAAAACCATTCTGGCCGACAACCCCCATATAGTATAGATACTTGTTTGCCCCGCACCGTCCCCTGTACGCCTTGCACTGCACTGCCTTAGTTGTACCCTGCATGACGACCACTCATTTGGCGTTGATATTGTTATGCCATAATATGGGCCGTGGCTTGTGCAATCATCAATCCAAATGGTCGGCCATCAGCGCATCGTTTATTGGGGTTTCAGTTCCTTCTACGAGTTCTCCAATTGATTGCTCCCCAACATACCCACATCGTACCAGCCAACATGTTGTGATTATCTCCACTCCTCCAATCTGCAGGTGAAGATGTCCAGAAATTACATAAATTTATTTCGAACGGTCTCTCTCAGTGTAGTTAAATGTGCATCACGTAGGAGAAATCGCGCACCACACAATGGGAAAGCATTTTTGATTGGAGTGTCAGCGAGCTCCAGCTCCCCCTGTTTAATTGCACAAAAATACATTTAATTTGATTAGAACATCATTTCCAAGCCATCTAATAGTAGAAAGAAATAATTATCAAATTTAACCATAGACTAAAACATTTCTTTAGCATGATTTATATACATTTATACATAGCAGTACATAGACTCCTGTAATTCAAAACAAGTTTGCATCGAAAAGATGTTATCAAAGTTAACCCAGAAGCCTAATGTGTTTTATATTACCCAGTTAAATTCGACATCGAAAATGCATTCGTATTATGCTTTCTACAAAGTGTTCTAGCAAATTTTCAGCAAATTACCTTATGCCATTACGTGGCTTCTCTTTTTTAATTGTCAAATAGTTTGAAAACGTGCTGTAATCTTGTTAGGGGCCAAGCATACAAGCCAGGCAGGATGGCAGACAGACGGACAGACAGGCCAACAGCTCAATTACTTCATTGGCACAGACTCTGCGGCAAAAGAGCCCCAGCCTCGTGGCTCGGCTCGTCGCGTCTCGAATTTGTTGCCAAGGAGCCGCCACGGAGCAACGAAGGCTAATGATTATCGTTAAATATGCGCCATTTTAAGCCCCCCTACCACCAACCACTCTATGTCCCAATGAAGTGAAGTCGAGTTGAGTTCTCACACAAATTAAAATAGCTTTTTCTACGCAAATGTGTACCCAACCAAATGCTGGGGATGCTCCAAATGTGGATTCTGGCATCTTGTTGAAGAATTTAAGCCTCAAATATCACGAAGCAGCAACCAAAAAATGTAAAGAGCTAAGCAGATTTTAAGCTTCTTTCAGCTTCATAGTTTATATGGGGCATTGTCTATATACACTCGTGCACAGAGCCATGGATGGATGGGGAGACCGTGTTAGGTATTCGATAGCGCCAATTTGATATGGCGGCAAGGAGCATCCACAAAAATTAAGTTTCCCAGAAGCGGGAAACGAAATTAAGAAAGAGAAAAAACAACAACAAGCACAAAATATACTACCTGAACGGAGAACCGAGAAATGCTGTCTGTATGGTATCTTCCTTGCTTTTGGACTTTTATGTCCGCTCAGATCGTAAAGCAGTTAGAAACGCTATAAGGAAGGAAATCTCTCGAAAAGAAAGCTGGTAGGCAAGCATCGCATCTCATCTCACAACGTGAAAATAAAACTATGTAAAAATGCCTGAACGGAGAAAGATGTGCCAAAGGAAGGTGTTTGCTCTCCGCAGCAGCATCAGCAGGAACTTGCTTCATTTGCGCTTCTGCCAGCCTTATTATTTTTCTTTTTTAATGTCTCAGGATAGTTAAATGAAATTAATGAGTAGTAAAAGCGAAGCCCGATATGTGGAGAGAGCAATTCCGTGAGAGGAGTACACATATTTCAAAGCAATCTTCACAGAGAGAAACGAAATCAATATCCAATCATTAATCGTTAACTAATTCCATGAATTCTGGACAGGACAGACGCCCAAACCACTCCACTCCACTCCGCCCAAAGATTCGTCTGCCGGCTACCGCCAGCCTTTTGCCCCATTTACCAAGTTCCGAAAACGCAACCAGACATGCCACATCGCCACTAAAGACATATATTTATGCCCCGAAAGCAACTTTTGGCGTATTTAGAACAGCAGAAACAACAAAAATTCACAAAAAATACCATCATCAGACCGAATTTTACATGTCCTCTCCATTTATTTTGTATCTATTATTTGTTTTTTAATTTTCAAAAAACTAAGTTCTAATCTATAAATCTGTAAGTTCCTTTCTTTAGCAACTGACCGATTTTTACTCTGTTTGCTTTACCACAGGCAATACCCCAACCAAATGGAAAGAGTATTTATATCAAGATAAAAATATTTTTCGTGCTGCCCTTTGGGACTCATGGGCCTCTCTGCTCGGACAGTGGCTATTTCGGGGCCTCTGCCTAAACCAAGTATTTACTGTTGTTGTTATCGTCTGGAGTCTTCGCGTCCTTCTTCAGGGATCTTTTGGCTGGGATCTGCTCCAACTCCAAGCTCCACTTCACACAAACATACACACACACACACACGTGCGTTTTGAATTCGATTTCGTCGACAGCGGCAGAAAGCGAAACAGAAACAGCAACAACAATCGACCATGAAACAATTTTATATTTTTGTGCAGAAAAAAGATCAATAAAATTTTACCGACAACTGTATTTGGTTCAGTCCGAGCCGACCAAGCCCCCACCACAGATCCACAGATATCCAGAGATTCAGAGCAGAGTGCCCCTAAAATTAGTGACCAAATTGTCATAAGAGGACAGAGGGGGAGCGGACGGCTGGATGGAGTATCGGGTCACATTTTTGGTTACAGTAATCATTCCACCAAAAAAAATCGAAAAAGATGAGAAGCCGAAGAAGCCGATGGAAACAATTTGAGTCTCAATCTGCGTTGTGTGTGTGTCTGTTTCGTAGAAGTCGAAAGTGGTACAAAAATTTGAGTTTCGTTTTGAAGATTTATGTGGGAGCAGTACGTGTTTCTAAGGGCGGGGGCTACGTTTGTGGAGCTATGGTAGAATCTATGGCAAATGGGCACTGTATAAAACAAAGATTGTTTGACAGTTTGATATGGATATGAGATAAATGCCTTAAAAGCTTTATCAGCAGCTAAATTATTCTACAATTTCGGAAGAGAAAAACAAATTTGAAATGCCCATTTAAAATATTTACAGTAAATCAATTTGTTCTTGAACTGTAACTGTAATCGGTTACTCTCTTTCGCTTTCGCCATCTTCCTTAAACTTTTATTGCGGTGCTTTTTCAAAGCTGTCACATAAAACTGTTTGTTGTCTAACTGTTCTACAATGGGAAGGAACACAATTTTAAAGCAAATGCAACAAAAAGAAAGTCGCCAAAAGCTTGAGCATAATTCCAGTGAAAACAGTTGCATTCAGACACAGAGAGAGAGAGAGGGTCAGCCGCCTTGTGAGTTCCTCGTCCTTGTGGAGCTTTCCAGCCAGCCTCCCTCCTCTCCTGGAAAGGTGCAGTAAAATTCCCAGAAATTGCTATGTGGGAGGCAACGCTGGAGACTGTTGGAAGAGAGTGGAGGGCGGGAGCGGGAATTGGCAGGCAGCCGTCACTAATGAATTTGTATGCAAACCGCAGACATGGCTGCGCTCTCCCCGCCCTCCCTCGCACATCAACTCTTCGGCAAAAGCCACAGTAACGGAAATGCGAGCGAAAAAAAGAACAGAAAGAAAAGAAGGATCAGAGAGCAACAACAGCATTATGTGAAATTAGTGCAGACATCCAAAAGGTGCGTTTTGTTCTTTTTTTTACGATTTCATTTTTTTTAAATGTTTAATGATTTTTGATTTATGCAAAAGCAATAAAAATTATTATAATGAAGGCGCTGACTTGGCGGCCTGGGCTCATGGGGAAGAGAAATTTGGAAAGAGAGCTTGGCGAAACGTGATGATGGAGGATGGAAGAGTAGTTCTGGAGGTGGAGGAGTGGTATGACGCTGCTTTTGCTGTTTTTCCGTTACTTCTTGAAGCTACCGTGCCAGAGACAGAGAGGGGGAGACTTGGAGACCAAGCATAAGAGAGACATGAGACATGAGTCAGTGTGTTTGTTTGAGCGAGGCGAGACAAAGAAATGTTTCTCTTTTTGTGCTCTCCTCCGAAAAGCACATGTAAATAAATCAAAAGGCGACAACGTTCGTTCCCCCCCAACCATTGGGGTGAGGACGGCACACTGAAATGTTTGCAGCAACAATGTTATCTTTTGCGTCGTAATGGCCTTCCACGTTTTCTTCTTTTTCTGCAAACTGTCTGCAATATTGATTCGTTATGTCATTGCGAAGTAATGGTGAGGGAATTGCCAAAAAGAGTGAGAGTGGTCCATTGCATAATCTCATTTACAGCTACCTTTTTTCATTCCAACCAAAAATTCTCTCCAGTTGCACTTTGGACATTAGCTGTAATTATTTGAGTACATGGGTGTGTGTGTGTGTCTGTCTTGTGGAGACTTCTCATCGGTGAGAGAGAGTCTTCATTAGGCTGCACCCAAAACGCCAAACGGTTAAACATAAAAAAGCTAACGGCACTTTTATAACTCAAGCATAGGATTACCTTTTGGGAGTGCATCCTCGCGATCTTCAGAGTTCCAGCGGCCAAAAAATTAGCGAAAAACCATTTCGGCGGCGACGAAAATGTTTTTTGCGCCAAAGCGAAGGCGGTGGAAGGTGGAGGCGGACGAGAAGAGATCCCCAAAGATGATACACAAGCAATCAAAAGAAATGCAATGGCGCTGCCTTCTCTCTCTCTCTCTCTTTCTCGGCCTCCCTGCCCCTCTCGTTGCAAAAGCAACTGCACTTGCCGATGCACCGTTAGGCTGCCTGCGCACTGGGGAGTTGAGCCGAGTTCAAGATCATCGCCGGCGCACCCATAGTGCTGCTAAGCACTCAAATTGTTGTTTTTGGCACATTCTTGGATCTCTATTCCGCTTTACTCTTTTTGCTTGTCACTGATTACTGATTTCTCCCTTTTTTGGAGGAGGGCGAAAGGGCACTTTGTTCTAACGGTTCTGTTCTACAGTTATCAAATATAGAAAGACGCGGCACAAACACAAAATTTAACAGTTTTACAGAGTCTTACCACACGATCGTTTTGCTTTGGCTTAAGCTTTTAAAACATTTTAAAAATATAAAACGATGTTCGACTTGTGGCCAGACAGAGGATAGATCTCCGCCAGGAACACTGGAAATAACAGAACTTGGTCACTTCAGACAGAGGCGGCACGGAGCGACACAACCGTTGCCGTCGAAGGTTTTGCGCGCAATTGAATCGTCCGCGACGGCGACTTGGCTCGTAAGCCACAGCCACAAACACACAAAACAACTCCTGCCGAAAGCGACAGCGACAGGCAGGCAAACACAAGCGACCGAACAGACCGGCTGCAGCTACAACTACAACTACAACTACGACTACAGCGACGCGGCGACAAAGCGACAAAGAGAGACTCACTCGATCTTTCGCCTGTAGCGGCACACACATAGGGGTGTTTCTGTTTTATTTTTTGCTCCTCTCCGAATGCGCATGCGCCGAAGCGTATAATACCCTCTCAGGGCCACACGTAGACCAATGGAAATTGGAAACTGCTGGAACATCCAGGAACAGAGTGAAATGAGTGAAAGGTTGTGGAAAATCAGGAGTTTGAGTTGTTGTTGCGTTGAGATTTAGATAGGGCTGGAGCTATCACATTATAATAGCGAAGCTTTTACACATTTGTCGTGGCATAAAAACGGTAGAAAAAATAGCTCTGGAATAACCTTGAACGAGTGGATGGTTGTGGATGTATAGAAATTTGATTGTACATGAACATATTGGCATATTTGTTAATCAAGAGATTCCATTGAGAAAATGAATTTTCATTAATGAAATATTTATGAAAAACAAACTTCCCACACAAACTGAAGTCTAAAACAATTCCCTTACCTCTTTTTGGATTAAATATCTGCATTCAATTAAGTTCCAATTCCACTCCATAGTCTCTAGAGTCAGATTCCCCAATGACTTTATCTTCTGTATCCTTCTCAAATGACTAAAATATCAACAACAAAAAAGTCCCGAAAAAGGCAAAATTAAAATAAAATAATAAGTTCAAAAAATGTTGTCCAGTAGGTTGAGTGCAGGCTCAACTAATGATCGCCCAGAGCTGGCGGCTGTGCTTGGTAAAAGTTGCGAACCTTGGGCCCGGGGACAACTCCATTAGGGCGGCCCACATTTTGTATCAGTCGAGTGAGCAGGTGCGCAGGGCCGGACCCTGGTCTCTGGATGGATGGATGGATCGAGGAGAGTCGCAAGGAAAGTTGGGGCGCGTGGCTAGAAAGATCGGAGGTGCAAGACGCGACCCGCATATCGCATCAGGACAATCGATGCAGCACGAGACATGTGTGCGGACAGACATCGAGGCGGAATCGGAGTCGGAGTCAGGGGTCGGTCGGGGGCTCAACTTAGCATAGCAGAGGCATCATTAAACACATTAACAGACCTACAGACAGCAGTTGGCGATGACGATGACGATGGCAGGTGATGCTCAAACAGAGACAGGTTCAGACGGCCGTCCCCGTCCTCCGACTGTGACTGGCCTTTCCTGAGGGCAACTGTACAAACATCAGGCCGAAGTTCGTGAAGACTTTTAATGGGTTTAGCCCGTGCCCGAGGCTTCTCTTTCTTTCTCTTTCGCTGCTTTCTGTCTCTCTCCTGTTCTCACTCTTTTGTTAATTACAAAGGATGCGCCGCAGGATAACAGCTGCCAATTGAATACTCCTTCTGACAGCACACACAAACACACCACACCCTTCCCTGATCAAGCTTAAAGTTTAAGACGCAGCTGTACCTACTTAGATCTTTTGTGATCCTTGCGACGTGTTACGCATATTCTCATTCTCTTTCTGTCTTTTTCTCTCTCTCTCTCTCTCTGTTTCTCTGCGTTTCTCTCCTTTCTAATGAATGTTATTGTCTGGTCTTTGAGCAGGGGCCTGAGGTAGTAGAGGCGGCTGCTGAGGCTGCGCGAAGGTTAAGCATCCAGCGGCGAAACTAGTTTACCACCGTTCCGTTCCATCTTTGAGAACCGGTAACGGTACAAAGACTCTGCTGCTTCTGTTGTTGTGCCTATCCTACCCTCCTTCCTACCATCAAACGCTCCTTGGAAGCGTTGGAAATTATGTTTTGATTTTTTCCGTTTTGGCCAGAGCCAAAGCCAAGCAAGCGCAAACCTCCTAACGAACCATACCAAATTGTCTAATCTTGCCGAATGTCTTCACACACCCAGATTCCCGATGCCTGACTATGCCTGGGCCCAGGGCCCTGCACCCTGCCCTGACGAGTGCCTGCCAAAAGGGCGACAAGTCGTAAGAATATCGGAATTCCCCCGGACTTCGTTCGGGTTGCCCTATAACATTATCGTTTACATGCCATCCCATCCCATCCATCCCTCCCCTTTCTCCCTGGACATAGTGTTGGGCATTACATTTGCCCTTCAGGGCTATTACGTAACCGTGGAACAGCTTTATTAATTTGTTGTAATTTATTTATGTTTTCTAAGCAATTTATTTTCCGTGCAACGCGAGGGTTAAGGTTAAGTATGGGGACACAAAAAAACAGAGAAGGAATGATCTGGTTTCATCACTCAATGTTTTCCGATGGAGTGAGAAAAGTGAAACGGAGTTTAGTGTACTTTATCCTAACAAAATGAAACCTATCCAAAGATATATTTTTATTTTTGTGCATCTCATTTCAGCATTTGGATTCTTAAGTCGAAAGGGTCTTTTGTGGTTTAAAGTTATTTTTCTTCAGCTGCAATCTATACGCCTTTATTTCCCTTGTAAATATCCCTTACCTTTTTCGCTGCAGCCTGCCCTCGTTAACTGTAACTCAAATGTGTCAATAATTTTGGCATACGCATTGTTGTGTTGCATTGCATTGCATTCATATAAATATTTTTAATAAAGTTATAAATCTGAAATCAAAACATAAATGTGACATTGATCTACAACCCAAGATCCATGGGACGCGCCTGTGAACCTTTTGCTTCTCATCAAAGAGGAGAACATTTTTGCTGTACATTTTTTGGGCAATGTCTGTCCTCTTCCTCTTCCCCCTCTCCATCTTCCACTCTCTTTTGTCATTGAAAGCCAGAGCGGCGGGGGCAGAGCGGATGCAGCAGATAAACTTTATGACCGCAAGAGAGCGCATATCAGAGAAAATAAAATCAGACAAGAACAGCATGTGAACGATTGCAAATTACAAGCACTGAAAGAGCGTGTGAGAGAGAGAGAGAGACAGAGAGAGGAGAGACTGGGAGAGTAGCTGGCGCTGCCTGCTGGAAAAGAGTTAAACTTTAGCTGGGAAGCATCGGCTGCTGCAGATTCTGCTGTACGTTAAAATATCTTGATGTTTTCGAATGGCAGCTGCTTCTTTCTTATACGCAAAGGAAGCTAAAGACAAACGGATATGCGTTGCACATCAAGCAACTGTTTTTTTTATATTGTGGCGTTTCTTGTATTTTTTTGGTGGTTTTTGCTTTGCGTTTTGCTTTTTGGGCTTTTTTAGTTCTTGGGCGCAAAATAAATTGTGCGACAGGTGCGACAACGACAGCAGCCGAAACGAGAGGAAGGAGCAGATGAAGAAGGAGTTTGAAGCAGCAGATATGCATTGGATGTGGAAGCTGCAGAGCGTACACTCCGCGAAAATAACGTGAGCAAAGAGTGTTTTTAGTAGAAATATTTGTTGCATATACACTTTACGAAATCAGATACAGCAAAAAGGATGCGTTTATATCTTAAAGTTATAGAATATTTTCAAGGTTCAGTAACTCTAGATTTCCTTTGCTCTGATTTCCTTCAGTGCACTAAAGGCGAGCAGAATAGAGCCTGGGAAGCAGAGCGCTGCATTGCAGAGCAGAAGAGAGCAACGCCTCCACCTCTACCTGGTAGCAGCAGAAGAGAGGACGGCAAAGCAGCGGAGAGAAGAGCTTGTTGTGTGGGAGCGAAGCTTTCGGTGGGATATTTTTATGTTTTTTTTTGGGGCTTTTACAGCTGCGTCTCGATAATTGCCAAGTATGCATGTTTGTATTTCTCCTTACATGGATCCAAGACGCAGCTGTTACTTCCGCTCGAATGAACACTGTAAGAGGTTTCCAGAGATCTTGCTTGTAGCTGTTGCTGAGATCGACCCTTTTTCTAACTCTAATCCGGCAGACGAGCAACAGACACCAGGACTTCTACCTGTACCTGAGGATGAGTCTCTCAGACTGAACATTTTTCATATTTATTTTGATCTGTTGCGGTGATCTACATGCATGAATGATCCCGAAACTCAAAATCTGTCTGAGCCCCGGGACTGTGTGGCCTATTGAATTAATGTGCCGCATTAGGCGGACCAACAGGTTTCGCTGCAACCTTTTTCCTTCCCACCAACATCTACAGGATCGACATGAAGAGAGCGAAAACCCATCGCGGACTCGCACACGTAGTGTTCCAAATAACAGGTGTGGAATGATTGGTTCCTCTATGATCCTGCAAGGGATTCCGATTCCTGGTAGCTGGCCCTGGCCCCTGACCCCTGACCGGGGCACGTAGCAAATCAATGAAGAATGAGCCTGCCTTGCATTAGCCGAGAGCTGTGATCTCTTCGGGGGTACAGTTGTGCTACCTTTGGTTTTTGGGTTTGGTCAGCAGCCGAGTAAACCGGGCCAAGCCAAGGCAGATGTTTGCATATCGCCAAACGATCGTCTCGCATAGCATTTCTTCTTGCCTTCTGTTTTTCGCCTTCCTCTTCCTCTTCCTCCTCATATTTTGCATTTCGAAATGCAAACATCCGAAAAAACACACACACCGAACAGAGCATAAAAGATGGAAGAAAAACAAAAGCCGCTCAGTCAGAGGCAGACAAAAGGACACTGGTCCTGGACACATCCTGCCAGGACGCAATCTTTGTGATTTATTACGAGTGCAATGGACCCCCGAATGATCGATCTCGAGCGGACAAATAAATTTGTATTTGCAGCCCAAAGGAACAAAAGGAGCAACCATAAAACGCACCAGAAGGAACAAAAACATCCTAGAGATCGCATGGACAAATCTCTTTCGCTTCTTTAAAATCTTCTTGCGCAAGAGTGAATTTTACAATTCATTAATCTCACCGCAACCCCACAGGGAGAAAGTATTTCTGATCGATCTGCTGCAATTTGCAATTTTGTTTGTTCCTGCCAGGCCCAGGCAGGCAGGCGAAATGGAGTTGTTAGATCCCTCCTGGGGCTGGATGGAGAGTGTGAAAATTTGGCATGATCACTTATGCTTATGAGCAGATCGAAGCGCAAAATCTTACAGTAGTTGGCGAATAAGGTAGTCAAGCATGATGGATGTGCATTGTGAGCAGGGGGATAAGCCGACAAGACCAGCGTGAAAAGGAGCCTCGAACTTGAGAGGGGAAGCTTGGAACGGATTGGTGATCGATTCAGGCTCATTCAAAATGAGCAAGATCAGTGAGGGATTTCACCCATGATTAGTTAGAGACTGAAGACTTAAGATTTAGCCTTGCGCTGGCAAACATCAGTTAAGGTTTTGCCATACATTTCGGAAGTATCAGCTGCGGATTTGAACATGAATTGGGTGTTTTCAGCTATCGTGTACTCTGTGTACTGGTGATTGCTTTGGAGGACTATTAGCTGTTGCCTCGCAAATCGAATCTCAATGGGGCTCTCTGCTGGTTTCCTGCTAAATGAGCACTGATCGATCATCAGCAACGAGGGCGTCAATGAACTTGACCCATGCCTGGCACTGGCAGCTGGAGACAGACTCTCTTCTCCTCTCTTCTCTTCTCTTCTCTTCTCGTTTCTGCAGCAATCGGCCATCTCCGTTCTGGCCGATGCCGATGCTGATCTTGGTGTTTGCTGTGCGAGATCGCCTGCCTCTTGTTTGTTCAACAAAAACAAAACCCCAACTCGACAAAAATGTAACAGAAATTATATTTGCACTAACTTCGAAAGCAAATCAAGCGATCGAAATGGGAATGTATTTATGTACTCATATGTAGATGGAGCTGAGATGAAGAGATCCTTTTTTTGTTGTTGTTGCTCCAGTCAAGGGCAATGCAGAGTCGAGGCTGCAGTGCATCATCATTAAGAAAAAATGTTGAAATTTATGAAGATTTGGTTTTTGCGAATTAAGAGAAAATAAAAGAAAATAAAAGAAAAGAAAAGAGAAAATGCCGCCACCGATGATCTTGTCTTTTGGCTTTTGTTCTGTTTCGGTTTCGGTCGGAGTTTCTGTCTTTTCTGTCTCATTTTTCGGGCTGAGATTTAAAAACTTCCGGTTTTTACAAAATGAGATCGTCGATCGTCGATCGTCGTAATTTGATATGTTTATGCGTTTTCGAGCGATTCGCATAAACTTGAGCAAAAATACCAAAAGCAGCTGCCGAAAGACAGAGAGAGAGTGAGAGCTTTCCTTTGCTTAGCTCTGGGATGATCATCTGCGATCATCTACCTCCTCCCTCCACTCCATTGGATCTTATTCCAATTCGGCTACAATCGAAGACAATTAAGCGGAAATGCGATATGAGAAATGCTGGAATGTTGCACTGGCAAAATGGATTTGAATGAGAATGCATTCGGTTTCTCTCTGTGCGAAGCATAATTATGCCCACAAAGGGCGCAACCCAAATCAAAAGTAAACCCAACAAGGACAACGACAATAATAAGAACAAGGACAAGGGCAAGGGCAAGGACAAGGACATGGAAAAATGCAGCGTGAGAAGAGAATCCCAATGCCCAGCAACGCAATTCCACAAGGGAGCAGAGCAGCCAGAGCAGGGACTACGCAACAGATTTCTGGTATCCACTGTCCTATCCTGCCTTCCGTTCCGTGCCTCATGTCCAACTTGAACAACCCCAGCCGAAGGGGAGGGCCACAAAGGGCCGGGCCGCCACCCCATTTCCGTCTTTTTGCTTGGCATTGTGCGTTCCTTGGGGTTGCATAAATTATTTATACAACAATATAATCGTACATGCTGCCGTATTGCTACACTCACACACACTCACAGGATCCCATCCCGGATCAAATCAAATCAAATGCGTAGTTCGCTCAGCTTTTGCTGGGCAAAAAGTTTTACGCGCTTTTGAACAATTTTCAGTACAGTTTTCTCTAATCCAAACAGTTGGTGGAGTGGAGTGTCTCTGTGTGTCTCCCTGTCATTTTCATGCACTGCAAGATACATTTTGGTGAGTGTCTGGGCTCTGCTGGATGATAATTATGCTGTTGCTCCCAATGGTCCACAGTGTAATCAAACATTGCTTGATTATTTGGATCAAAATCAACCCCCAGCCTAAACAGCAGCCCAGAACCAGGTTACCAAATCACTTAAGCCAAAAGTAAGGCGCAATAATTGTGCCAAGTTGTGAACTTTATCCACGACGTGGCTTTTGGTTTGGGCGAGGAATGCGCATTTAAGACTTCCAGCGCACAGCGCACTGTGCCAAAGGATTGTGCGTAGCACACACACAGTAGATGGAGTTGGAGAGTGCGTAATTATTTTATGCCCTTCAAAGAGAAGTACAAGAGATTTTTCATTAACGATTCTGCAAGGCTACAGCTTTCATTTGCCTTTTCGCATACAGCTATCATAATCAAATATTGAAACGAAGTTGCTGTGATAATTTCTTTGAAATCGGTTTACCTCATAAAAGGCCCACCAAAACCAAAGGAACATTCGTTAGAAAAACAATTTTTGTTTACTTCATTCTCAAGGGTACCACATCTAAACTTTATATCTGGGTTTTTCTTTGCATTTCTTTGGGGCCGTGCCACAAAGGATAAGGGATCGTTTGCTTCAAGGACAACGGGATTGAGTTCTGCTAAGCTGCATGCCATGACATGCGAAAGGGAGGCAAAATTATGAAATAATAATCAAGTAGAGCATAATCATAATGGCATAACCTTGAGGCAAGGTAAACAATAATTAAACTAGGCTACGGGGATCGAGAATATTTGGGGGTTGCCTTTGCCAAGAGGGTCACGAGTATAGGACTCGCCTTGATAGGGGTATCCTGGATCACAATCGCACACGTGTTGCTTCCATTATCCTAACAGAAGCACAGTCGAGAGAGTGACAGAGAGAGAGAGAGAGAGAGAGAGAGAGAGAGAGAGAGAGAGAGCTAATCTGCTGACGGCGACGGGGCACGAAGACGGTCCTATTTGGGACACACAAAATTGCTGGCAGCTGCTTTTCGTCTTCGTTTGCGTCTCGTTCTCGACTTGACTTGGGACTTGAGAGAGGCAGCTGCAGCAACAGAGCGATCGTTAAGTCCACGTGCCAAGGTGAGTCAGCACCAGCAGCAGCAGCAGGATCATCAACAGGAGCAGCAACAAAAGTTTTTATCCTGCAACCGCAGCCATTTTTTTGACAACTTAACCCATTAATGATTTTTGAACTACAAAAGTGGGGGAAAAAAAGGATGTGTCATCTTTTTGGTTAATGAACTCTCTCCATGGAATAGATTCAGCGTTCATTAAGAAAGAAATTTGATCAATTCATCGGTATAATTTCTGGCACAAGAGCAAAGATGAAGCTAAACAAAATTCCACATTTCCTGAGAGTATCTTTTATTTCTCCTGTCATTTTTGAATTCTTTAAGGTTTCAGTACATCAATTGCTTAAGGACGGATCGTGCAGGATTCATTCACTAGGATGTGCTCCCTCAAAACTTATAAATATGGAAGAATGGCAATCATCAATGGGTTAACCATAAAACTTGGCCGAGCAGCAGCAGCAGCAGCAGCTGCCTGGTGTTGCGTGTCGCTCACGACATTTATCTGTGGCGTGGCGTTGCCTGTTGTCTTGGCAGGACAATTGGCAACCAGTTTGCGCCCCAAGCTTAAGTCCTTTGTGTCCTTTGAAGAAAAAGCTGCCAGGCTGCAACCAGATCCAAACCAAACCGAAGCAAACAACAGATGTTTTGTGTGTGCTCGCGTTAAGAAACGTGTTTCGAAACATGATTTATGGCTCGGGAATGGGGATGGGGATGGGGATCGGGATTGGTATCGGGATCTACTACTACTCCAACACGTTAGAGAGTGCCATCTTCTCTTTATAATGTTAGGGAGAAAGAAACACAGAGAGAGAGGCAGGGATAGAGCGAGTGCTTTGTTTCCATTGACCAGCTGCCAGGGCGGCGTCTTGGGCTCAAAGGCAGGGTCCGGGCCCTAAACCGGTCCAATGCGATACGGATCCCAACCCAATATCTTCTCCTGCTTTTGTGTCATTTTTATGGCGTGTTATGATTTCGTATTACAATTAGCCAGCACAAAAGGCACGCTGCCGCTGCTGCCTATTTTGGGATTGTCAATTGTTGTCCCCGCCGAGACGGAGACCCCATAAGTCTCCAGCGCATTAAACATGTCAAAATTGTTACCTAAGCAGACATTAGATACCTTTCGAGTGGTGCTGACTACTTCATTAGATGAGGGTCTTCGCCGCAAGATCTACATAGTTTGGCAATCGCAATCAATCGCGAGTACATGCCTGTCCATCCGCACACATCTTGCAGGCAGCACTTAAGACAAATAACTTAAACACCTTTCGACAGGCAGAGTGCCAGGAGGTGCAGCCAGTGGAGCGTGCAACATACTCTGCTCCGCCCCTGCAGCTTCGCTTGACGCATTTTCAATTAGTTTTAAATCAGAACTAATTGAATGCATTTATGAGTGCTCCGTCCCGATTCCGATCTAGGCAATCTTATCTTAACAGTTATGATGTCCAGCAGTGGCAGGAGCGGCCCGGCCGCTTGTTTTGGCATTCTAAGCCAAAATTTATTGACAAAATTTGCAACACAGATTGGCGCGCACTTGGGCCAAGGGAAGGCCACAACCACATGAGCTGGTCGGGGAGGAAGCTGCACGACCAGAAGGTAGACACAGTAGGCAGGAACCTGCCACTGTCGAAAGCCAAGGCTTGCCTTGCCGCTGCCGGCATATGGGGGAAATCTATGATGTTGATGTGGTCTGGGTGCATAATAAATGGAGCACACTCCACGGTCCACGGTCCACGGTCCATGGTCCATGGTCCACGGTCCATGGTCCGCGGCGCATGCAAAGAGGCAGACCCGCGCAGATGAAGCGAAAGGCAGCGACATCGATTGTCCAGAGATTGCTAGGACAAGTGGCGCTGGACAAGCTGCCTTAAAAAAGCACTAAAAAGTAACCGCTAAAAATGGGAATCAGGAAGCAAGCGTGTACTTTCTTTTCTTTTTTCCTCTCTTTATTAGGTTTTTCCAATTTAAAACACCAACGGCCGCCGCTCACTCAGCTCACAAAAGCTGGTTGATATGAAACAAAAGAGACGTGCTAATGCCTGTCCATGCACACCGTTGACTTTTTAGTTTCAACCATATTTGATATAACAATCAAATCGACATAGAGAATTGAGTCATCAGTTGGATGAAATTATGTGCTCAGCGCTGAGAATCTTAGTTAGCTGGCAATATTGATGCGAATATCAAAATTGAACAATATGATTTTGAGTAGAGGTTCAGTGAGCTAAGTTTGTTTACTTATCTGTTGTATATCGGTATATTTTATGCATATACATAAATACCAAATAATATATTAAAATAAAATAAAGATCACGATATAAATGTATTTTTATTTTTTTTTAAATATCGATATATTGGTTTTTGATATATATTTTACAGCCCTAGAAGCGGCCAGCTGCGAATTAAAATCAATTAAAATCAATCAAAGGCGCTAAGTAAAAGGCAAAAACAACTGCTGTTGGCACCCAGCGAATTGCCCTGATTCCGGTTTAGATAAGAGTTTAAGAAACTACCTGATAACTGAGCAAAAGCAAGGTGAGGGAGAACCGGCTTGCTGCAACAACTGAATCGATTTGTAGCCGATTGTTAATTTGCTTGTTTGTTTATTGATTTGGCCGGCAGAATGTGGCGACACCTCAACACCATCACAACCAGAACCAGCAGCTTCAGCAGAATGCGCAGTCTCTCAGCTTTGGTGCAGAGCAAGGCTCTTGTCAATGGCAACTGGATAGAAGCCAGCGGCAGTGCCACCTTCGAGGTGAGGAATCCCTCCAGCGGCGAGGTGATTGGTCATGTGCCCAACATGAACGTGTCGGATGCCCAGGACGCCATCAATGCCGCCAAGCAGGCCTACGAGTCCAAGGAGTGGCGCTCGCTGACAGCGAAAGATCGCTCNCCCAGGAATACTGCGGCATCTATCCAAGCGGTTTCGGCTGCAATGCGGACGATGGCTGCATCTGGGACTGGTGCCACAAGAAGTGTGACTGATTGACCAGCCAAAGGGCCACTGCCATTCAATTGTATCCATAGAAATGTAACACAAAATAGTGTTCCAACAATAAATAACTCAAATTTTTTCTTCTCAGTACAAAATAGTGTTTCGACAATAAACTCTCCATTTTTTCTTCAGGTCAGTGATGACTTATCTATAAACTGTAGTGTTTAATCTGCGTTTAAACTGGGGCGCAAAGTGTATATTTTTTAATTAGAATTAAAATCAATTAAAATCAATCAAAGGCGCTAAGTAAAAGGCAAAAACAACTGCTGTTGGCACCCAGCGAATTGCCCTGATTCCGGTTTAGATAAGAGTTTAAGAAACTACCTGATAACTGAGCAAAAGCAAGGTGAGGGAGAACCGGCTTGCTGCAACAACTGAATCGATTTGTAGCCGATTGTTAATTTGCTTGTTTGTTTATTGATTTGGCCGGCAGAATGTGGCGACACCTCAACACCATCACAACCAGAACCAGCAGCTTCAGCAGAATGCGCAGTCTCTCAGCTTTGGTGCAGAGCAAGGCTCTTGTCAATGGCAACTGGATAGAAGCCAGCGGCAGTGCCACCTTCGAGGTGAGGAATCCCTCCAGCGGCGAGGTGATTGGTCATGTGCCCAACATGAACGTGTCGGATGCCCAGGACGCCATCAATGCCGCCAAGCAGGCCTACGAGTCCAAGGAGTGGCGCTCGCTGACAGCGAAAGATCGCTCCAACCTTTTGAAGGTGAGTTCCGGTTCGGGTGGAGCGCCCAGTCCACGAATAGA
Source organism: Drosophila guanche (assembly GCF_900245975.1). Lineage (NCBI taxonomy): Eukaryota > Metazoa > Arthropoda > Insecta > Diptera > Drosophilidae > Drosophila > Drosophila guanche. The sequence goes on along the minus strand of NW_022995749.1, from coordinate 6,845,654 downwards.
GATAATTCTGATAAGGCTTATCGCGCACCTTGCAGAAGTGGCACAAACTCATCGAGCAGCATACACAGGAGATAGCCGAGATAATGACCGCCGAGTCGGGCAAGCCCATCAACGAGTCCAAAGGGGAGGTGGCCTACGGCAACGCCTTTGTCGAATGGTTCGCGGAAGAGGCTCGTCGCATCTACGGCGAGATCATACCCAGTCCTGTGGCCAATAGGGAAATCATTGTGATGAAGCAGCCCATTGGTGTGGCAGCCCTAATCACACCCTGGAACTTCCCACTGGCCATGATCACACGCAAGGCTGGCGCCGCACTGGCTGCGGGCTGTACCGTTGTGGTGAAGCCATCGGAGGACACACCGCTGACAGCTCTGGCTGTGGCCAAACTGGCCGAGGAAGCTGGCATTCCCAGCGGCGTGATCAATGTGGTTACCACCAACAAGGCAGCCCCCATTGGCGATCTCTTCTGCAAGAGTCCCGACGTGCGCGGCATCTCCTTCACCGGATCCACGGAGGTGGGCAAGCTGCTGTTCCGCAACTCGGCCGATGGCATCAAGCGGGTCTGCCTGGAACTGGGCGGCAACGCGCCATTCATTGTCTTCGACTCTGCCAATGTGGAGAAGGCCGTCGAGGGAGCCATGGCATCCAAGTTCCGTAACTGCGGCCAGACCTGCGTCTCGGCCAATCGATTCTTTGTGCAGGACGGCGTCTATGAGAAGTTTGTGTCGCAGCTGAAGGAGCGCGTGGAGGCGCTCAAGATCGGCGATGGCCAGTCGTGCGATGTTCAGATCGGACCCCTCATCAACCAGATGCAGTTCAAGAAGGTCAGCGGCTTTGTGGAAGATGCGCGCAGCAAGAAGGCAAGCGTTATAACCGGTGGCAAGCCTCTGCCATCGATTGGGCCGCTTTTCTATGCACCCACGATCATTACGGATGTGCCGCCCACGGCCCAGCTCTACACGGAGGAGGTGTTTGGCCCCGTTGTCTCCATCATCCGCTTCAAGGACGAGCCGGAAGCCATCCAGAAGGCAAACGACACCAGGCGCGGCCTGGCCGGCTACTTCTACAGCGAGAATCTGCAGCAGGTCTTCCGGGTGGCCAAGCGCCTGGAGGTGGGCATGGTGGGCGTCAACGAGGGCATGATCTCGGCCGCAGAGGCGCCATTCGGCGGTGTCAAGGAGTCGGGCGTCGGACGCGAGGGCTCCAAGCACGGCATCGACGATTATGTGGATATTAAGTACATTTGCATGGGAAATCTGAAGTACGATTGAGGGCCGAGTAGTCCCCAGCCTATGCTTTCATATGCAGTCTTCCATTAGTTAAAATGCAAAGTTGTTGTTTGTTGTATACTTGTAAATCACGCCGCTATAGAAATAAATGTGCACAAATTATCAATAAACCGACATACGAATTTAAATGTGCGCGCCTTTGAAGTGACAACAAGTTGGTATTTAATATGAAGCGCAGTAAATACTGACTAGTAACTGGTGCTGCAAATAGTTGAAAACGCGGTATATACGGTAAATTTGGAAAATAGTAAGGTCACGGTATGTATATCGATAAGTCAGCGGGCACACTTGAAACTTGAAAAGTAATAATTTATTCACAATAGCAACTTTATAACAATTTTCCTTCCGGTAATATTCATTCGGGATCATGGGAACCAGCCATCCTCCTGGCGGCATCCGACCTGTCCTGAGTACTGGGCACAGTATTGTGCCTGATCATAATAGGCGCAGTCATGTCCGCTGCAACGGTAATTATAACAGTACGTGGAGCAGGTGCTCATTTCGCCACTGCCACATCCGCTGCAATCGTAGTAATCTGCGAAAGGAAAATGTAAAAAGGTATAATGAAATATCACGGAGTTCTATATAGAATCATACTCTGAGTCTGCTGGCACGATCCAGTGGCCTGGCACGGCTGGCCCTGTGCCCAGTTTGGGGGCATTGCCAGCATCTGGTTGTTGTTCGTCGTCCAGCTGGTGAGCTGCGAGGGTGCCAGTACCATCTTGTTGGCCTGACAGATGCTGCCGCACTGCTGCTGGCTGCGGCTGGCGCATTTGTAGCCACCCGCGCCGTTGGCTGGGCCGCTGCAGATACGTGGAGCAATCACATTGCAACATCCGGATGCTGGTCTGGACGGAGGAGTGACCACATCCTCCACATATTCTTCTTCAGCATCGTAGTCATAACCGGGTATCGATATGGGCGCATCCACTTGCACGTTGTTCACGTTGTTTGTCACCAACTGGCCCGTTGCCTTGCTGAGCACCGTCGTCTCCAGGTGGATGGGTCCCAGCTCCGTGATCTTCGGTCTGTCACATCGCAGGCCCGTCCACACATGTCCCTGAGGGCATTGGGTCTGCACACAACGCCCATTCATATAGCGTCCTGTTGCACAGTAGACCAGGCGACAGGTGCCACTAATTAGAATCGTTCCCGGTGGACACCGCATGATGGGTGCAGGTGGGGGCGTGGTTGTTGGTGGAAGTGTTGGATACGTGGGCGGTGGTGGATAGGTGGGAGGTGGATAAGTTGGTGATGGCGTGGTTGTTGGTGTTGGATATGTGGGTGGAGGACTGGAGGTGGGGTAGTTGGGCGTAGGATGAACAGGAGCATTCGGACAAGGATTCGCGGGAGTAGGAGGATTGGGATAAGGATTCACTGGAGGATTTGGATAAGGATTCACTGGAAGATTTGGACAAGGATTCACTGGAGGATTGGGATAAGAATTCACTGGAGGATTGGGATAAGGATTCACTGGAGGATTTGGATAAGGATTCACTGGAAGATTTGGACAAGGATTCACTGGAGGATTGGGATAAGGATTCACTGGAGGATTCGGACAAGGATTCGCGGAAGTAGGAGGATTTGGATAAGGATTCAATGGAAGATTTGGACAAGGATTCACTGGAGGATTGGGATAAGGATTCACTGGAGGATTCGGACAAGGATTCGCGGAAGTAGGAGGATTTGGATAAGGATTCACTGGAGGATTTGGATAAGGATTCAATGGAATATTTGGACAAGGATTCACAGGAGGATTCGGACTCGGCTGAAGAGGTGCAGTGGGGTCAGGATTTTGCTGGATTGGAGCAGTGGGACAAGGATTCGGTTGGATAGGAGCATTGGGACAAGGACTCGTCGCAGGGGGCGCTGGAAACTGAGCTGCAGGGCCGCACCCTGTTGCAGTTTGTCCATTGCTGGCACCAGTGAGAACATTCACAATGGTGCTGTACCCAGAGTTGATCTGACCTGAGATTATAAAGCGGATTAGTGATGAAATATGAAGCGGATGGGCAACTTTCAATCGACTCACCTGTGCCGCATGGATTGGCGGGATTGTAATTGGGACTCGCAACGACATTGATTGTCGGTGTGCACGGTGCACTGTCCGCAGTAACCTCCGGCGGAAACTGAACCACTGCCAGCAGCAGTAGCAGCAGCAGCGGCAGGCGGGAATTAAGCACTTGGGTGGTCGACATGCCGAGTGGAACTGATGAGAGATGGCGCTCCGATCTGATTCTACTATCATAACAATGGTGATGCAATCTGAACGGACACCTTCACCTCCACCGACAGCTATCGGGGGGGGTTATCGCGACGCCGAAAATTATGTTCAGGGCGTGTGTGTGTGCGCCATTTGTGTTCGCGATTCCGCGTTAGTCGCGTCTTGGGATCGGACAGTGGAGCATCGAAACAAACCCGCCGACAGTCGACAGCCAACGGTTCCGGATTAGACATTTTATTTAAATATGCTGACGACATTGCCCCGACCCAAAGCCAAGCTCTGGTGCTGGATGTTTGTTTGGGCGCTCTTCGGCAGTGCCCTGGGTTATCAGACAGCCGAAACGGTTAGCTCAGAGCACATTCCATAAATGAAATAGAAACCTTTTGACTTTTCGATCCTTATTCGTAGGACAACTGTCCGCCTGGCTATAAGAATGTCAATGGCAATTGCTACAGCTTCTTGAATTGTCCCGCGGGTAAGCAGTGTTGGAGTAGGAGCAATGTCCATTCAACCTTACACTTTTGTTTTGTCATTTCAGGCTACACCTTGGGCTCAGATGGACAGTGCCATCCCCGAAATGCGATGTTGTGCCCCACCGGTAAGTGCGGTCAGAGGATGGTCTCGAAGTAGTGACGCGTGTTTAGAAGCGTGTCACAACGTTCCTCCTCCCTCACCTGCATCAAATAATCACTCTAAATATTTGATATCTTTCATTCAGGCTACTATCTGAACGCGGATGGCATGTGTTATTTGACGGATCCGCTGCCATGTCCGTTTGAATCTACGACAACAACAACCACAGAAGAACCCACCACGACGACGACAACCACAGAAGAACCCACCACGAAGACGACAACCACAGAAGAACCCACCACGACCACGACGACGACAACCACAGAAAAACCCACCACGACCACGACGACGACAACCACAGAAAAACCCACCACTATCACAGCAACAACAACCACATCCACAGAGTCGCCACCACCAGCACCAATTGAGCTGCCACCAATACTTGAACCTCCAGTGCAGCTTGCACGCTGTCCGCCCGGCTCAATCTTCTATGAGGAGCAATGCCGCAGGATTGTCTGCTCGGAGGGTGAGTACTACGAAGGACGCTGCCTGTCCCCGGCCTGTCCACCGGGCACCGTGTGGCACCGCAGGACCTGCCAGGAGCCGGGCTATATCACTACCGTACTGGAGATCGACAACGTGATCCGGAACCAGCACGAGTATACGGTGGCCAGCGAGAACATCAATCGTGTGGAATACTCCACACTTCGGCCGTACGATGGGTCGTACGACAAGAGCTACGATGCCAGCACCAAGCCCGAGGAATACCATTATACAACGACAACCACACACCGTCCTTGGCTCTATCCCAGTGGGCAGACACCAAGATCAACAACGACGCTTCGGCCAGCGACACCTGATGTCTTTCCGGGACGGAATCCACCGCCGGGCTGCTGTGTGGTGAAGAGTCCTCGGGTCTGCATCAACTACGCACCCAATTGGGTCTGCTCCAGTCGGGAGCGCAAGTTGTGCGATGCCCGCGTGTGCACCCATCCGGTGATCTACCTCAAGCCGCCGCAGATTGTCGAAAGCGAGAACCGAAGACGCCTCGTGATGCCGCCCAATCCGCCGCTGCAGGCCTGCAGCACGCCCGAGTGCAAGGAGAGTGGTGAGTGAGAGGAGCCACCAGTCGGTTCCATTAATCATTAATTTCATTCGATTTCAATTGCAGAATTCCTGGACTGCTCTGGCTGCAAGCACAACCAGCGAGACAAATGCTCCCCGGGCTGCTATAGCTACTACTGTCCCAATGGCAGTTGCGCCTTCATGGACTCCCAGGAATACTGCGGCATCTATCCAAGCGGTTTCGGCTGCAATGCGGACGATGGCTGCATCTGGGACTGGTGCCACAAGAAGTGTGACTGATTGACCAGCCAAAGGGCCACTGCCATTCAATTGTATCCATAGAAATGTAACACAAAATAGTGTTCCAACAATAAATAACTCAAATTTTTTCTTCTCAGTACAAAATAGTGTTTCGACAATAAACTCTCCATTTTTTCTTCAGGTCAGTGATGACTTATCTATAAACTGTAGTGTTTAATCTGCGTTTAAACTGGGGCGCAAAGTGTATATTTTTTATAATTTATATATTATGGTATATTTATTATATTTATGGTATATTTTGGAAATGAGAAGGTATATTTCGGTATATTTCTGAGGATCCGGAGGTATATTTGATCGCTATGTCTGCGGTCACACCACACGGAATTACAATAGCCGACAATGTCCGATAAAATTGTAAGTAAATTGTTAATAACAATATGAAATGTGTTAATTCAGTGTCCTGTAAACCACTTGCACGTTTGTGAAGTGTCTGCAAAGTGTTTCCCAATCCCTGGAAAGAACACGTAGCCCAAAAAGCCGGCAAAGGAAGTCGACCCGCCGCGTTGTTGTTGTTTCTGTCGCCCCGTTGCTCGGCAGAAAAACTAATTTTTTTGGAAAACTTTGATATTATGGAAAGTGCATGTGAAAATGTGTGCTGCGCTTTTGCCGAAGGCTGTGCATGTGGTCTGATAAGTGTATAAAATATAGGTTTTGTTTTGGTAATACCTCCATGCAAAGCAGACGGCAAAATTAATTGTACAATGACTTGTAGATTTTGAATGTAAAAGTGCACGAAAAGTCGCTGGGGTAGCGGTGGTACAGAGGGAGACGTAAAGGTTTTTAGTTTCGAACGAAATCTAAATACATATTTGGCAGAAAAGAGATTGTTGGCACATTAAGAGAGATGGGAAGAGCACAAATGCATCATTTAATGCAAATGCGGAAATGTGAGATTGAGGAATCGGAATGGTCGGGTTGGGTTCTCTCTGGCACATTTTGGCACCCAAATGAATTTGTTTTTATTGCGCTGCCAGCAAATTGTCACAGTCAACTTTGCGCCTGCATGACGTACAGTTCCCAAACACTAAACAAATAGAGGCCTTTTAAGGCCTTAGTAGCTTCCAAAGCTACACTTACGACCACCACCCACACCACCCACACCAACCACCACCCAACCACACACCTAACCCAGGACCCAGCAACCAGCACCCAGTAACCAGTACCCAAACCAGCACTACGACATGGCCAGTGCTCCTCTGATGCTTGAGAACCTTCTATACAAAAAACGCAATTTGGTTTATGCCTTCGCCCGCCATCGTCTGTTTCTGTTATGCAAACAATCGGTTTGATTTTCCCCTAAAAAACCAAGTCGAATTAACTAATTGATAATTTAATTATCCTTTTCTATTACAGCTTGTGAGAGTGCAGTCTGCGGAGGGCATCAAACGCATTGAGATCTCACCCAAGTCAAATTTGAAGCAACTCTACGACAGTGTACAGAATGCCCTGCAAGTCGATGGATTCGGTCTGTTCAAGGAGCGGAATTTTCTCACAGAACTGCAGGCCAGTGGCTCCCAGCTGGTGGGAAACGCACTGAAGCATGGCGACTTGATTTACTTAAAACAAATGGCTGGCACTTCATCGCGGGTAAGTAGAGTGTTTTACCTTTGGAGTGACTATGGATTTTCATATTCAATTTTCTGTTTGCAGCGCACCAGCACCATTGCCATTGACAGTCAGGTGTTCCAGGCATCTACAGCTAGCGAAAAGCTGAGCAACAGCAACACGAACAGCGCTCGGCCCTCCATTAATGTGATCGAGGATGAGGTTGACCAGACCCTGACCAAAGCCGATGGCACTATTAAGCGCGAACGCGATAGCAAGCTGTAAGCTTCAAGTTCTCTTTCCTTCTATGAAGCTATAATCTAATAATCCATTCATTACAGCTGCCATCACAATGCCAATGGCCGCTGTGTTCATTGCTCGCCGCTGGAACCCTACAATGAGGCATATTTGAAGGAGAATAACATCAAGCACTTGTCATTTCATTCGTATATACGCAAGCAGACATCGGGCATGGATCATGGCAAATACTTTGTGTTCGATGACATCAATTGCCGCATCAAGACCGGCTGCAGGGATCATCCACCATGGCCCAAGGGCATATGTTCCAAGTGTCAGCCATCGGCCATAACCCTGAATCGTCAGACCTATCGCCATGTGGACAATGTCATGTTCGAGAATACCAAAATTGTGGAGCGTTTCCTAAACTACTGGCGCACCACTGGCCACCAGCGTATGGGCTACTTGTATGGTACATATGAGCAGCATACGGATGTACCGCTTGGCATACGCGCCACGGTGGCAGCGATCTATGAGCCACCGCAGGAATCGACACGAGACTCTATCAATATGTTCCCCGATGAAGGTGCCAACGAAGTCGATGCCGTGGCCGAAGCGTTAGGACTGAAGAAGGTGAGCGGGAAAGCCTCTTTTGGCTCTCTTTGCTTTACACTAAATGTTCGTTCGTATTTTTTATAGATTGGTTGGATATTCACTGATCTCATCACGGATGATGCATCTGCGGGTACTGTCAAGCAGATTCGTGGCATTGAGACACATTTCCTCACCGCGCAGGAGTGCATAACAGCCGGAGAGTTGCAGAATCGTCATCCCAATCCATGTAAATATGCTTCAAATGGCGTCTTTGGCTCTAAGTTTGTGACCATTTGTGTGACGGGTAAGTGCTTACCAACAATTCAGTTCGATTTTAGTGTTAAACTGACATTCTATTTGTACGTAGGAGATAAAACCAAACAAGTGCATATGGAGGGATATGCAGTGTCTGCCCAGTGCATGGCTCTGGTCCGTGATGATTGTCTGATACCCACTAAGGAGGCTCCCGAATTGGGCTATGTGCGCGAGTCCACAGATAAGCAGTATGTTCCAGATGTCTTCTACAAGGTGAGTGATACAACAAAAATAATCATTCCGTTCTTGGGGCTCAGCAACATTTATTGAAAACTTTCCACATTTAAACCAAATTGCATATTTAGACACCAACTCGAACAGGGATTAAATTTCAATTATTGCTTAGGTGCTATGTAAAGTTAGGATTATAAATGGACATTCAACACTTATATAACATTTAAATTCTGTGTTGGGTTTTAGATTTTTCAATCCTTTGCTCTGGAATTTCAATGATCTTTTATTCGTTTTCTCCCTTCGCCGCTTGGGTTTGTACTTCGCATCATTGCTCTGTGGGGCGGCGCTTTGCCAAATTTCCATGCCAATTATTAATTACAACGAATAGATCTTAGCAATACTCGAATATTTGATTTGCCCTTTGAGCAAACTTTTGGAGACATTTCCACGTTTTTGATTCACATTTTTTCAACCTGTCGATGGTTGTCGTTTTGACTTATAGTTATCTCGATCTCAAATTTTTGAATTAAAGTATAATTTGCTTAAACATTACTTTGAAATGTGATATATTTGAACGCAAAGAACTCCCGATTTATATTTAATAGTTTGATTGCTTCAAAATATTCATTTAAATTCCACGAATTTGTTTAAAACAAATATGTATAACATATTTCGAATTCTTTTAAATATTGATCAAATATTAATATAATTAATTAAAATATAATACATTCGTTCCATTTGAATTTCTAAACATGTTTTTAATAAATGATTCTACTAAAAGTCGAGTATAAATTTAAAGATTCTTCAGGTAACTAATTTGCTAAATTAAAAATCAAATTGTAAATCGAAGTCAGCCTAAACCCAACTCAAACATTTCGCTATCTTTACTTAAATACTAAAATCAAAGCCTAAAACTTCGAAACTTCAATTGATCCGTCGATTTAAGTTTGATTTAAATGAAATCACTTGTTCCTTGTTAATGATATAGAACGATTTTAGAACGTATATCGAGCACTAGTATATTTTCTGTTAATCACACACAATTTCTTTATAATGGTCACAAAAAAAGATGCCATGGCTACATAGACATCAAATATTTACTTATGGTAAATCGTTTTAGCTCGCTGTTGAGTTTGTTGCTCTTCCAATTCGATAAATCTTCTGTAAATATAGTTATAGTTATATCTACGAAAGATTTCACCTATCTCCTGTTTTTACATAGAGGTTCTTATTGATTAGTTTTCAATATCGACAGAGACGTACATACAGAGTTTCTTGTGGAGAAGAACCTTACCTTACTTATGTATGTATATCCAGATTCTAGAAGGTAGTGTAAGGACATCTTCATCGTATATGGCAAGGATATTTTGTATGTGGCTGAGAGACTTTAATTAAATGTTTGATGTTTAACTAAAAATACAGTGTTGCTGTTGATTTATCGTCTGATATTTCACACAATGTTCTTGATAATTATGAGATTTCTTTTGCGTGTATTTATGCGTCATGCGTTATTCTGATATACTTACTACCTACGCGTCTCTTTTTGTTTATTGTAATTAACTTATGGGCAGGTAACGTCGTAGCGCTTGAAACACCTGCAAAGTGTTTTATATTTAACTTAAATCTAGTAAAATTGTGTACCAAACAATTTCCAGTTGGACTTTTTCACGAACTTCGCTTAGCATTTCCAAAGTGACTTTTATATTCATAGAAGAAAATCAAAGATAATATTTTGTTATTATTAAAACAGCCTCCAAATGTTGCTCTTAATTATCTATTATCCTCTCTCTCTCTCTCGTCTCTCGCTTTCTAAGTTTGGTTTGGAATTATTATTTCGTTTTGTAAAATATTTCAAAAAGTTTCACAAGTCTTATTTTGTTTTTGACAATTTGGCTGTTTTTTTTCTTCTGTTTTGTTCTATTTTTATCAAAAGAACAATATTATAGTATGACAGTATTGTACAATATTGTAATAAAAAAAACGGACATCAAAGAGATTTCATTCTCAAAAACGGGAGAGTCTTACATCCTAGCATATATAATTTGTTATATATTTAACGAAGCATCTCAAAAATTGTATATAGTAGATCCGTGTAGTGGGGCTGCTCATGGGGAAAAAGGTTGGTCCGGTCGTTTCTTATTTCCTTCAGGAACACGGTACACGCCGCAGGCTTTGATGATGGATCGCATGCCAGGACGTCCGAGCGGGTTGCCAGTGGCAGCGATTCGGTCAATCATTTCGATGCCATCGATGATGTAGCCAAATATGGCCGTAAATGTCTGATGTTCGTTGAGCAGCACCCGGAACTGGCTGCCGACGAGTCCGTAATGGTCGTGTCGCCTCTGACTTCGCCGCATGCCAACCGCTCCCCGGTTGCACGCGAGTCCTGTGTTGTCCGGCATAAAGAAACGTTCCTCGAAGGCGGCATGCCCGCCGCGACCGTTCTGCGACTCAAAGTCCCCCGTGATGATGCTCTCATTGCCCCAGGCCTGAAACACTACGCATCCCCGATAGCCAAAGCCGCGATCCTGCCGCATCAGCGAGCCAAAGTTCTCGGCCATCCGGGGCGCAGCATCCTTGTTCACTTCGATTAGTACTCGCCCGACCAGCTGCCCTGCTATTTCCATGTCCATATAATATATGGGATAACAGTGTGCTGAGGGCAACCGCCCAATGCTTACCAATCCGACTGTCGCCTGGCTGTGCCCATCCTGTTGTACCACGGAGGATGAGGCGGAGTAGCCATTGGACTGTGGCTGTGCCTGAGCGTTGTTCTGTCCAAGCAGCAGCCCCAAATTCAGGCGATTGTAGTCATTGTTGAAGAGCTGAGCTGCCGGATGAGGAAAGTTGAGGTTGGCCTGCTCCAGAGGCTCCAGAGGCTCCATCTGCCACATGCTATTCATTGGCACAGGAAAGAGAGATTGCTCTTCAGGGCGCTGCATCTCCTCTTGCTGCATTTGTTGCCAGTACGTGTAGATGCAGTAGTTGGTCAGCATCAAAGCTGGCGCCACTGCACGTGCAGCTCCTGCTCCGGCTCCGGCTCCGGCTATATCCTGCGGCGGATTAGGACACCGCTGTATATCCAACAGGCGATCGTTGAGCTGCTGAAAGGTCAGCACCTGCATTCCATTCTCCTGTATGATGGCGCGCAGCTGAGACTGGAAGCGCATTTGCAAAAGCTGCTTGCGGCATAACTTCACCTGCACGGAGGCACGGCTCAGCAGTTGATGCAGCTCGTAGGCGCCGAGTGCACCCTCCCGCGACAGGTGATGGAGCAGCGTATCGGAGCGCACCCACCAGTCCCTCATGTGGAAGGACGTCGTGCTGGGCTTGTGCATCACCATCTCTCTCCTCACATGATTCTGCAGCTGGTGGCAGGCATCAAACAGATCCCGAAGCATGGCCATATCGTGGCCGGCCAGAGCATCGGCATCTTTGCACGCCCTCTTGATCTTGTTCATCTCGTTGCAGAGCAACTGGTGGACCAGTTCGGGCAGGTTCAGATGGTGGGTTAGCTGATGCTGGAAATGTGCCGCCAGCTCGGAGCAGGCGATGCACATCAGATGTCGACAGTTGTGGCACCACGTGGTGTTGGGCCGTCCATGGGTCAGGCACTGCTCGCTGCTGTTCGACAAAAAACGGCTCACACCGCTATCATCCAGCCAGGATGTGTGTGCAGTCGCCGCGGCTCCAACATCAACTGTCAGAGGGTTCGTGCGGCTGTGTCCCTCTTGCATCGCCATCATAACTTGGCCCAACTTCAGGGCCCGCAGATTGCGTATCAAATACATGATCGACTCCGGTTCGGGCAGCAACTCGGGCTCCACTTTGGTGCGCACTCCGCACTTACCGCAGGCCCACTCTGAACCAGCTGAGGGCCCTGCCGGCCACAGCAGCTCATTGTCCAGGCAATCCTTGCAGTAGCAGTGCTGGCAGCTAAGCATCTTGGGCACACGTCCACCCTCTACGGCATAGAATAGACCGCACAGATTGCAGCTGAGCAGCGGCACAAGCTCATTGGGAATGTCCATTCTGTTTCGTCTGTTTAAAGGGTAAAAGAGGACAGCCAATCAGTCGAAGAAAGAGTTTCGAATAGGAAGAATAATTAAAATGCAAAGTACCGATTTTTTTTTCCTGGTCACTTTAAGACTTGTTTTGCCTGTGCTCTGGCAAATATTGCCGGTGACCATCTGCATTTGTTCCCCTCTCAGAACTCTCTCTGTCTCTCTCACATATTTTCTCTATTTTAGCTAGCCCATTCTTTTCCTCTCCATTGGACAAGAGCACGTTTTCGGCATTTCATACGATTAAACCTTTTTCCCTGCTTTCCTTATGCACTTTATGCACATTTGTATTCTTCGCCCATTTACGCCCACCTACGAGTTTGTATGCACATTGCGTTCCCCCTTTTACTTTGAAATTATGCAAATAAATGCCTGGCGTTGTCTTTAGCGATTGCTTTGGCACTGTGCAACAAGGTCAGGGCAACAGGATGACAGCGTTGAAAATCTACTCCATAATAACATAGAAGCTTCCTCACTCAGCGTACAAAATGACAGACCTGTTGTCCACTCATTGAAGTGCCTGCCGCTTCCCTACTTAGCCCCTCTGCTTCTCTTAAATTGTTTCCTCTGTGTTTTTTGTCTCCCTTTTCTCATATCATATTCACGCTTACAGTTATGACTCCTCTCTGTACACATTTTTCTTTACCCATTTTTGTGCTCTGCTTGCAAATATTGAAATTGAATCGAAATATGCCCTGTCAGATATATACATAGGGGAATACTTATGTAACTCTGCAATTATGGGAACATTCTTAATCAAATAAATTCCCAACATGAAGTTTATACTTGAAATATTTACCTCCTCTTACCGAAAGAAATATTATTTCAAGAATTCGCCCACTGCAACCGAAACGTGTGGTGGGTGCGTTCGAGGCAACCAAAGCTTATCCATCAGGTCAGATTTTTAATTAAAAATAAAAATAAAAAATGCATATAAAACCTGTCTATCAAGTGTCCTTGCCGCTTGGGAGTTAAATGTTAATTAAACAAACTTTATATGCGGTAAAACAAATTTTCTGGGTCAAAAATTGTTGGCTTATGGGTTCCCGAGGCCCGAGGAGAGAAATCTGATAGTTAATTATACGTTTCTAGTAGTTTATGCATTAAAATCTTTTCTGAGCTAGCACTGATTTTCTATATTTCAATTTAAATAGATTTTCATAAATTTTTTTGCAGCGGCATGAGGAATTTTTTGCACTCCCGTCATCTCCCACATGCATTTTTTATACGCCCTGTTGCACATTTTGTTGTCAGATGTTTTGTCGCCCATGAGAAGCGGAACTGCCGCCTCGAATCCCCTTTTGTCTGAGTTGAGAATGGTCCTTGATGTTTGTGCATGCTCCCATTTATTTATATCAGATGTCAAGGGCTTTCAACTGCTAATACTAACGCATACAATTAAAGAATTAAATTAAAAATTAAACCACTGTGGAAATGCGAAAAACTTTTCACTAATAAGCTTTATGTTTTATGAAATGCCAACCTTGGTTCATGGCTCATCGACACCAGTTTAATTACTATAATTGATTTCTTCGTTCTTGTTCTGTTAAATGCATTTATAGAAAAGGTTTTGAAAACATCAGGCAGGATGAGGGCCATTTCCATTTACATTTCGCACAATTTGGACCATTAAATTATTCAGAAATGTAATGGTTCCTTCTGTCGCTTGCAGTTCTGCATTGAAAGTTTTCCCCCTAGAAATGCGTCAACAGAAATGCAGGGCAAGGATTTGGTTTAAGTTCATAACAGAAGCAAAAGAATACGTGTAAATCGATAAGCAATTTGTGGGGGGCGGTGGATCCTTTTTCGCACTTGTTCCTTGTGCCGTTGTCAGATCTGTTGGACACTGGAACTTGGCTTTTATGTCTGCGCTTGTGGCAGGATATAAAAATGTAATACATGTTTGTGCGTCACCTTGGATGGCTTGTCCGCAACTTCCCCTTTGCTCTAATTGTCATAATCGAGGAGCCAGGAGAATGGTATTTTCGATGTTAATGACTATGTCAACGTGCAAAGAATATTTAATCAATATCAACCCAACGACAGTTTGCAGTTAAAAGATTAATCTTTTTCCAATCAGTCATCCTCTAATGCTTGTGATAATTTTGAATTCTTACCAATAGATTCCTAAACCATTTGCCCACGGAATAGGCAAAAAAGTTACTAACCTTGTGGCACACATTAAGTGCAGTAGAAGGCTTTCAATTACGAGTATTACAAACAGCTGCAATTGCGGGAAAATTAGCCAAGTAGTTCCCATATTATGGTCAAGTCGAGGGCCATCCAACAAATAACAGAAATAGCTAAGCGACTTGAACTGAATATAATGGAAACTCCTCACCCCCATCTGACACTCAGTAATTTGTGTCCTTGGAAATGCCAGGCACGCTTTTCTAATTTTCCAGGAAGTACCAGACAGAGCACAAGAAATACATAGCACAGAAATTCATTTGGCAAAATTAATAAACAGAAACCAAAGGGGGGTCTTAAAAGGAGTCTAATGCGTACAGTTGTCACCCGTTTTGTGGAAGGTATCTGTGGGTATTCTGTGGGTTTTGCGAGAAGAGTTGACAAATAATTAGCATACTTTTGCGGGCAATCGACCTTTTTGATTGATGTGTGGGCTGCTGCCACGCTTCAATCATGCAAATTAGCCTTCAGCTGAAATCAAAGCAAAACTTTGATGGATGAGGAAATGTGAAATGTTTTGGGATTTATGACATATGATTTGTAAACGCATATGTACATATAAACAAAATTGTCTCTAAAAAAAAGCGACTGATTGCAAATATCAAAGTGGATGATGTCTTGATTTTCGTGTCTTTAGAAAAGAAACATCTTAAATATTCTTTTCTGACTGCTTTAATAAATAAACCAAGATGAACTTCACACTGCTTGTTTTCAGAAACCGTGGGAAGAAAATACTGCATTCATTGAGATAAATTTCCCACTCTCTACTCTACTCTCTCTCCTGCTTGTTATTGATCAAGCACTTTCTTCGCCTCTACTCTCATCTGGCTTACCTTTTGCGTATGCAGTTATCCAGCGGTCATATCAACTTGATAGATTATATTTGTTTTGCACATAGATGTATGTTTGTTAGTTGGTCTCTCTCTACTTTTGTTTTTTCGTATCGTCTAGAGGGAAAATGCATCAAAAATTTGTCCTCAGCTGTGGGAGTTATTGCGTTTCTTGTTTTGGGCTTGCGGCTCCTCTCTTCTCTCCTCTCATTTGCAGTCTTCCTGTCTCTCAGTATTGCACTACTGGACACCAATTAGCTACAATCCTTGATGCGAACTCTTTCCATGAGCATTTATTGCAATAACTCTTTTGGTTTTACACTCCTGGACGCGTTGTTTCAGTAATTAATTGAACTTCAATTTGGGATGCACGCGCGGACGGACTGCTTTAAATCTCTCACTCTCTCTCTCTCCCTCACACTCTGTTCATTTACAGTTATTAAACTCTTTGTTTTTGCCTGCACTTCCACCACCAGCAGCCATCTCTCACGCTCTCTTACTTTTAGTTTTCTTGCACTTGCATGAGGAGGCTAAAGCTTTAAATATTTTGCGTGTATTTTCACTTTTTGGTACGATTTTCTTCTTGGCGACTGCAGCTGAAGCCTGCTGATCCTGCTCCTCCGCTGGCTTATGCTGTGGCTTATCCTGCTGTGAAACTATGTAGGCCTCCTGCTGCTGTTGCTGCTGTTGTTCCTTTAGCTTCTGTTGCTCCTGCTGCTGCTGTTGCATCTGCTCCTTCTGCTCCTGCTGCTGATGTTGCAGTCGCGTCTTGAATGCTGCATTGCTATTCTGCCAGCTGTTGGTCAGGGAGCGTAGCGACGGCTTCGTATGCAGCTGCTGATAGTTTGGCGCTGCACTGGCCAGTGCCGCCGATGGCTCTGTGCTGGATGATGAAATCGTGGACGAGGCCACTGCCGTCCAGAACATGATGGGGTTCAATTAGATATTCAACAAAAGTCCAGCACATTGAAACCACTATCTGACCGAGCATTTTCAACCAAATTATAGGTATAAAAAAAATACAAAAAATATGGCACTTATTTCTAGAAAAAAAAACGTTTAGTTATATCGCTTCGCGGTGTGATATTTCAAAAATTCAGCTTGAGTTCAAATGCAAAATTATTTTTAGGAGGAGAGTCCTGGTTCACATTTTGTTTGAGAATGCAGCCTCAGCGCAGTAGGCGATGCCTTTTATAGAATGTCCATCACACCAGCGTGTGGGAGAGAGAAAGCTTGCAAAGCTTTGCTTGTGTGTAGTAGAATGGGCTCTCTCTATGTCTCTCTCTCTGTCTTGCTCTTGCTGTCATAGTGCTGATTCCAATGTCAATGTCAAGCAGTTCTCACTCTCTCCACGCTCGCTCTCTCTATCTCTGGCAATGCACATTTCGAGGAAAAGCTTTGAGACCTAATTTTGGTGTCCCGTTGCACAGATTTTTGCATGCTGAAGTCCCCTTAGGAAAGGTTTCTGGCAGATCTTATGGATGACTGTGAAAGATAACGTGCCCTAAAATCACAGGCTCTTTGCGTGGGTTGTTGCATTTTCGAGGCCTCACCTCTGAGAACTTGTATGTTTATTTTATGAATTAACCTTAATGTGAGTGACAGTCAACCCCGTTGGTCATTGCTTTGAGTTTGAATTAAGCTTTGAGCTTGCTGCTGCAAGCTGCTTCTATTTTTTGGGAATCTGTTTAAATGTTTTTGTTGATCTGTTGTTCTGCGTAATTTAATTTCGATTGTATAAGGTATAAGTATTTTCAAGAGAAAAGTGATTGGAATAGTTATTTCAGTATAATCGGATAACTCATCTGCATAAAATGGTTTTTAAGACCGAAGGAAATACTTTCTGTCCATAAATTTATTTTTAGTTATTTTCACAGCTGCCATTGATTGGTTTATATATTCATGTTAATGTCTAGAGTCCAGACTATACAGGAAAACCGCATCTAAAAATCTTCTTTAGTTGCAATTTGATTTCAATTATTATTGCACATCCCCGACAGCTATTGTTTCTGCGTTGTGGCAATTATGTTTAATCAAGCATTACGGAGTGTTGAAATACAGATAATAATATCCTGAGCAGCTCTACACAAAGTGAAATCCCTTTTGTTTTTGCTCCTCTTAATTGAATTATGCTTGGAGTTTGTGAAATCTTTGAAATGCCATAGCTGCACATCTACTATACGGACTCGTAGTGCCATGCAGCAGTCCCCACCCTTAGGTCGGGCAGTCGGTTCGTCCATTGTTATGCGTATGGCACGACAAACTTGTTAATTGAGAAAAGCTAAGCCCCTGAAACAATGTGCATGTGCAGTGGGTGGTGTGGTTGTTATTCCTTGCATGATGTTCGACCTGTGACCAAGTGCAATTTTCATGCCTCGACAGCAACAGTGGCAGAGACAGGGCAGGAAAACTCAAATTGCAACTCAATTGAAGCAGGGCAACTTAATGAACGGCAGCGGCAGCAGGAAATTTCTATAATATAAATTGTTCGTATGGTCCCAGAAGTTTTGATTGAGTTATAGAAGCGCGCAAACCTTCACGACATTATGACTGCATTTAAAATTGATTTTTATGCTCCTGTCCTTGACGGTTTGCCAGTGGCACCGCTGGCCGGTAATCTGCTTATTCAAGTGCATCTGATGGATGGCATTTAATTCCAATTGGATGCATCTAGCATCCTGACGTGGCCTGCCACTGCATGTGCACACAGACACACACACCACACAGAGATATAAACCCAGAGAGGGAGAGAGAGAGCTGGACATCACACCAGAGCCCCGACTTATTGACTCTACTTTCTGTCCCCCTGCCGATGTCCCTGTAGCTATCCACCTTCACGTCCACTCTTTGTCAAACTGAAAATGCGTTTTCCCGCGTAAATGCAATGTTAAAGTTGCCAACGGGCAGAGAGCAACAGCAGGCCTGCTCTCTGCACCCTAAACATTTACCCGCATTCAGTTTTTCACCCGAAACTTCCACCTGGATGGTGCCAACTACCATTCCATGGCTACAGCTTCTGAGTGATTCAATCAGTTGGTTGGCCTGTCCCGGAATACGGCTAATAGAGTTTTGCCATTGCAGCCTAGGATATCGCTAATAGCCTCTGACAGTCACAGTCCCTGTGGACTGAATTTCATAGCAAACTAACACGGCTAATAGAAGGTCTAATGGAATTCCGGCGGGCAGCGGACAGCACACCCAAAAAGCGAAAGAATAAAATTGAAAGTGCACTCGGATGTCATTTGCGGATGGACTTTGCGTGTCGCGGAGGACAACCTCCAGACGGGAGCTCCGCTGGCTGGCTGGCGCTTCAAGCTATTTCAATGTGTCTTATGACGCGCACAGGACTGTTGTTTGACTGACTTTGACCCCCTAACCCTGAATGTCTTGCACCCGCTTGTGGCCAGCTCCCAAGACCGACCCACTGCAAACAGTCTGAAGGCCTTGAAGCTGGATACGAGTCCAGGCCAGGACAGCCCCTGCAAGGTTACTCTCAAGCAAACAGGTTGCAAGAGCTTTCAAAGAGAAGCCACAGCAGCAGAGAGTGAGAGAGAGAGAGAGAGAGAGAGCGAGCGAGTAGCAGTGGGTGAGGGCGGCAGAGAGCATAGCAGACGTCAGCGCGTCAGCAGGTCCTTCGTTCTGTTTTTCCATTTAGATGTAGGTCAGGTCAGTGGGGCATCCACAATGCTAAAATATATATGTATGCATATTTGCATCTGTTGTTCTTTTGTTTGCAAATACATTATGATAAACACATACATGTGTCATATTTTTATTGAATTTGTTTTATATTTTTTAACGAAATGCCACGCAAGATTAGACCATGCAACAGACCATGCCCCATTTCTAATAGCCATCGAGTTGCAAAGGCACGTACGCTGCCTGTCAGCACCTGACGGGGCAGTGCGTTTCAGGACCATAAAACTGCAAAAATTGCATTGATACAGCCGATGCATGGCCGTTATCTTTGGCTTCATTCTGCCCTACACTTATGGAATTTTACTTACACTTTCTCCTATTTTTGTACCTTTATTTGCAGGAAAAAGATCAATATGGCAACGAGGTTCAGCGTCTGGCACGTCCTCTGCCCGTGGAATATCTGCTGGTGGATGTGCCCGCCTCGACGCCGGTAAAGCCACAGTACATGTTCACAAACCACGAGAAGCGGCAGGCATTCCCCATCGAGAATCGCTACATTGACGGCCATCTGCAGGACTTTAGTGCCCTGAGCGGCTATCTATCCGCCTGGGGCGAGGAGGAGTTCCTTGAGGCCATCTCTGACTTTCATTTGCTCGTCTATCTGTACAAAATGGACATGCTGCCGCTGCGTCAGCACATGGCATCGCTGCTGGAGGCGGTGCGCACCAAGAACCCCAACCGGGCTGCCGATTTCAAGGGCGAGGAGGTGTGGAAGATCCTCGAGTCGCTCATTCAGGCCAGTTCTGGCGGAAGTGGGTTAGTATTTCTCTCTTTTCCCCTGCAAGCAACTGTCCAACTTATGTATTATGTTCTTCCCTCTTGCAGTGGCACCACCAGCTATCCCAGCGGCGGTGGAGCGACCAGTGCCGGCGGTGCGGCCAGTCAAGAAGCTATGGATCAGGATGAGAACACCTGGACGTGCAACCACTGCACATTCATCAATCGCGGCGATCTGCAATCCTGCGAAATCTGCTCGCTACCAAGATAAGGATCCACCCCCTCGACCCAAGTTTCCCAACTTTCCAACGGCATCCTGGATGAACTCTATTCTAAATTCTGGTGTAAAACAAACTAAAGATTCAATCACACACAAGACACGCAGCAGCTCGTCGATATGTCGCGCATTCTCTACATATATGTAAATGTCGTGTAACAATTTTATAAAATAAATCAAAAAAAAAAAAAAGGAATACCGACGGATGGAAATACTAAATTTATTTTAAATAAATTTCAATTGTTGAGCAGACGATAACTGTTTATGATTTTTGCATCTCCACAGCACACACTCCCAAAATTGTATCCTTTAAAAGAAAAACACACACAACAGTTTTTGATATATTTCTGTAATTTATTTCATGATTTTATTGGATGATCCAGTACTCCAAATGGGGTTCGTCTTAGTTTCCATAGCAGAGATCAGCGAAAACAGAGAGGTGAAAATACAATTATTAAATTTTGATAATTCATTGAAAGTTGAGAAACGTTTTTTGGATATGAACGTAGTCCAAAACCTTTGCTCCTTCGGGTCTCTAAATAATGATTTTGTTAAAGATTTAAAACGGATCCGAATGATTCCAAATTTCAAAAATTTATGTAAATATTTTTAGCAAGAAACTAAAATTAACTTTTCGAAAGATTTTTCTTGGGATGAAAATCGGTTCAATTTTAATTTTTGGTCTACTTTTTAATCGGTTTAGTCTCGGTAATTTTTCTTTTTTTTTCTGTATATTATCCCCTCCATTATCCCATTCACTCCTTCATCATTGATATCTATTTATAAGAATTACAGTGTTAAGGTACTAATCCACGTAATTCAATGATTTTAAATAAAGGAATTAAACAGAAACACAATTGATCTTTTTCTAACTACTGGAGGGAATGCTCACATAGGAATTTTTAGATGTTTTAAAACCTAACAAAAAACAATCACACAGGAACCACAGGCATAGTCTGAATCCAAAATGTGAAAACTGTGAAAGCCTCAAAAAATTAGTTTAAAATAAATTTCTCGTGAACAACATTAAAATATTTTGGCCGAAACACAGACAAAAATTTCAATTTTTCTCATAAAACTTCCAAAACGATTTCAAGACTCAAGAGTCCCCGAAATTAACCGAGATTGCAATTGGAAGTTTTTTTAAATTTACAAAAAATGGCGCTTCGTATTTCGACTGTGGGCATTAAGAGGAATGCTCTTCTGGCAGTGGCCCCAACAAGGGTAAGAGCCAAACAGACATCGACAGCAATTCCTCCTTTTATGCTCAATTATTTCCTGTGATTTTTAGATATTAAGCATGCCAGTACGCCGCACTCTAATGGAAAGAAGTAAGTTTTTTAATAGGTAACCAACGACTGATCTTACTGGTATTGATTGCCTTCTTGCAGAGAATCTGCAGCCGTTTTTCACAAAGCCAAGCATTGTGTTCTCAAGGACGGCGCTCGCACATCATTGGGGGGTAAGTGAAGATCAACTAAATGTCTACCCCAAGTCACAACAAGTACAAAGGTGTATGATATATGTGGGTTGTTTCTATAATACGTGTCTACGCCTAAATAACGTGCCTCTAACAGACGCTCAGAGCTCTTTTAGATACGATTATAGTTCTAAAGAAAGATTCCATTGATTACAGAGTGCTTAAAGTAAATGTTCCTACTAATTTATGTATGTGTGTGTGTGTATTCCAACTAAATATCTAATTTACCAGACTAACTACGCGTAAGATTTTTAATTACAAACTTAAAATTGGATGTGAGAGAGAGAGAGAGAGAGAGAGAGAGAGTGTGTGTGAAAAATGCACGAAAGAAAATGTTTTGAAACTACAGACCAAAATATTTTATGTGAAACATTTATTGTGTTATATATGTATATAATATAATTAATTATATTATTACGCTGCGACATTTAAGATGAGTTTCGTGTGGATTTCTGTGGGTCGAACAGCAAATGTATACGCAAATTTAAGTTTTACACATTACCAATGGGTAATGCCTGTGTCTCTGTGTGGGAATGAGTGTTACGTGTGTGTGTGTGTTGTACGATCTAATATACTATGTAGATATATCTATGAATACTTTATATAATTGTTAAGTCCGTACTTGATAATAATAATATATTGTATAATTATACTGCATAAGAAGCTAAGGAAACGGAATTTCAAATCATTTCGAAAGTCATCGCCTACATAACATGTTCGTCTTTGCGTTAAATACTCGTATAATATAAATGTTGGTATTGTATTTATTTTAGTACAACTGCACAAACACTGGCAACATAAGACAACAATTCAATGCTAAGTTCTCGTATGCAGTATGTGTTTTCTTTTACATTCAGACACCCAACTATACAATGCATGTATTTATCTTATATATGTGTATATTCTGTATAGTAAGTTCTGTATACGCTTTAGCATTAAATTGGTTCAACTTTCAACACTGCGCTTAGGGTCTAATGTTAGCTTCATGCATACTTTTTCTTTAAAATACAAATATATATGTGTTTATGTAATACTTGAGATTTGCCTCAACAACAACACATCGGTATCAAAGTTATACATATGTATGTATTATTGCTTATACGTTTTTTGTCCCCTATTTAAGTAATTCACACGAGCACTACATACGAGTATATATGTATGACTGTTAATTGTTGCTGATTCCACATGATTTACCTTTTGCTTCTAATGAACTTTGAGTTCACACAAAAAAAGGGTATTGTCCGCATATGTATTTTTCTTATACAGATTTGTTTTTCCTTTTGTTTTGGTTTTGTGATTTCTTTTTATTTGCCATCGGATCATGCATTTGCCTGCTTCTTATGTGTGTTATGCCCTGGATAACGCAACAATTAATAGTATAATAATTCAATAATAGAGAGGGGTAGAGCAAATTGTGTAGTATGTACAAATCAGAATATATCTAAATGAAAATGCCAAAAGTACTGCGCTCAAAGCATAATTATCATACAAGGGAAAAAGGTAATTGAGAATCAAATTTAATCAAATAAATAAAGATCGATTAGATTCTACCAAAAGCAAATACTCTTTGCATGTAAATTAGTTATTAAAACAGAAAATAGTTCAATGCTGAAAGGGTATAGTCGAGTGTACTGTGCCGACTATAAATTACCCGATACTCATAGTAGAAGAATATTACTTTTGGATTGTGAGACTGGAACAGTACAGGACTAGTTTTATATCTATTATGACGGTTGATGATAGTTTTGTGTTGATAATTATTCGAGGAAAACGAAGAGAAAAATCGGACAACAAAAAATACATTGAGTACCGGATATTTATGTGGGTCAAAATAATAATATCTGTGGCTACTGCAAATGATGTACTTATTGTATATAATATATCTTTGTAAATTGATACATATTGAGATTACTGATGGTGGCAATCATTTAATGTTACGATTTTACGATTACTTTTACTGTTACTTTAAGGATTACGGTTACGTGGTACGAAGTACGAAACGAAGAGAGTACATACATACGTTATACAAAGTACATTTTACAAAGTCTAATATGACGGTGGTTTCTAATTCAACTATCAGCTAATTGAGTACCATATACATAGATATATATTAGAGATAAACTTAATGCTAAACATTAACATTACAGTACGTTGTATAGACACTTCTTTTCGATTTTATTTTTGGTTTTTGGTTTTTGTTAGGTGCATTGTACAGCAAAAATAATTGCGTGCAAACTACTAATCGGTACGATCAAATATTACAAGGAATTGTGTGTTCACTGCTCATTCAGTTGGCTAATGCTTTGAATTTGAAAATAAAATTCCAAGATTTTATTTGTAAAGATTTCTTTCACATTTCATTTATTCATTTCAATTCAATTCAATTCAATTCAATTCGAAGAGGGTTTTGTAAGCCAAGAAGTTTCGTCAATTGAAAAATTATACAGAGGTTCACATTATACATATAAATATTTTGGGTTTCTTCTTGTATCAGCAATTGGTTTCGTTTTGATTTTTCTTGGGTTTCTTGGGTGTTGCTCGGGTTTCAAAGGTTAAGGCTAAAAAGAGAGTAAATACCGTTTACATGTCCTTTGTATATATAGAAAGAATTAATATGTGTCTGTTAATATGAGTGTCTAAACATCGCTACAAGTATAGAGCGAGAAATAGAGCGACAGCAGTTACAGTTACAGTTACAGTTACAGTTACAAGTTACAAGTTACGAGTTACAGTTACAGTTACAGGGTGTTGTATATAGTATATAATATATATTTCTCATTACAGGCTAAACAAAGGATAACCATCCCATATACATGTATCCATACAATAGTATAAATGTACGTCTGCAAAGATTACATTCAAATCTGTCTCTGCCAACCTACTGCCAGATGGTGTAGCCCAAAACTAAACTCAATTCAACGGGGGGGGGGGGGGGGGGGGG